>NC_064304.1:15741543-16055153 GCF_023373825.1 Bactrocera dorsalis | reverse complement strand
ACCGGAAAATCGTATTGAACTTAGCTAAACAAATAAATCCTCTATTCTTTATTTCTAATATTTAACGATTCCGGTGAAATAACATCCACCGCGTGCCAATTTCTAACAACAACACTATAATTCGCGAAAAATTTCTGAAGAATGGCCATGATCATGAATCTTCAAGTTTATTATATACAATTCTGCCAAATTAACCCAACACCTGAGGGACTTAATTAGTGCAATAAATTAATTTTTATTTGCTGATATCTTCATATACATATACTGAAATATATGTAAGTGTGTATTTCGTAGTGCAGTCTGGTTATATTAAGCACTGCTGATAAAGTCATTACCCATTATAAAGGCTTTGTTGAAGCAAGTATTTAGTACTCAAAATTTTCAATATAACACAAATCTGTATATAATGCATATATAGAACTGCAAATAATCTAGTGTTCTGTAAAATAAAACCTAATTTTTTTTAGGTGCTGAAAATGTAGCCCTTAACACTTCAATACGTTCTTTGACAATTGGCTTGTGAAACAAATAAAGTAACGGACCCTATAAACTATCAAAAATTCCAAAAGTTAATTACAATTATTTCGATGG
This sequence comes from Bactrocera dorsalis, assembly GCF_023373825.1. Taxonomy (NCBI): domain Eukaryota; kingdom Metazoa; phylum Arthropoda; class Insecta; order Diptera; family Tephritidae; genus Bactrocera; species Bactrocera dorsalis. The sequence goes on along the minus strand of NC_064304.1, from coordinate 16,054,562 downwards.
TTGTTTGTTGCAAGATCAAAGCAGTTAAGAGAAATTTTAGTGGTCCAGCGACTAATCAGAGCGCCTTACAACAGCATATTTTTTATTGATTGCTAGCGATTACTATAAGATTGGGTTAGGTTAGGTTTAGAAGTTGATTCTGTGACAAAGGCCAAAAAGAATCTCACATAGACAATTCACTTTCTCCTGCATTATCCAGCTTTTGCAAAAGTTTTCCCTTCTTGTCGAAGGTATAATTACCAAGATGTTTCTATCGCAATTTTCCAAAAGATACATATATACTGGGGGAAAAACTTTGAGTTCCTTTTTTTTCTTTGTAAAACTTTTGACATATTGCGTCCGACAAGATTTTAAATCTTACCGTATGTATTATGCCAATATAAGACAATCTCCAGTAAGAGCCAGGATTGTGGCAAGATCAATGTTGCTAAGAGCAAGTAGTTCAGTAGATGGTTGAGTATAGTAGTCGCTCTCTACTATAGGCTAGAAGAGCCTCCTAGTCGCGCAGTAGCCAACAGTTGACCAATGTTTTTAAGCGAAGCCCATAGTTACGGCTTTAGAACGCAAGCGGGCAAAGGAAACCCAGCTCGTTGTCAATCTCCTGTATTCGTACTCAATTGCGAGCTCTTCAGCTTTGCAGTTTTCAGCAATTTCACTGTGACCGATAGTACTGACAGCGGAATTAATTAATTTCTTTATTACTCATCGAAAGTCCTGGGACTATATTTTTTATTGTAATATTTATAGACGTCCAAGGTTCACAAAATACAATTTGGTAGAATTAGAATTTGTATGCTATCAATTTATAAATGTTTTCAGTAACATTAAAGACCCGTTATCTAAAGCTGGCTTCGGCAAACAGGCCGATCCTATACAGTGGTGAAAATGGCAAAGCCATACCTAATGCCAAAGCCCTCAAATCGAAAGCCAGAAAAAAATAAGAGAGGCAACTGATAAAAGATAAGAGTTTTGAAGAAAGACTAAAGAAAAAACTCGTCACGAATACAAATGTGAGTACTAAAAATATTTTAGCGATTTCAATATTAAAAAAAAAAATTGTTGTCGAATTCAACTAGATTAACTGATAGTGAATTTTATCAAAGGAGTATATTAAATAATAGAACAGCACATTTCCCCTTTTAGTGGTTACATGGGTTTCCTGGGGTAAAAAATAGATTTTTTTCAACAATTTTTTCTCATATAAAAAAAATAATATTTTAATATAATTGGATGTTCGGCGGACCTTTTCACAAAAAAAGGAAAAATTGAGTGAAAGTTGTCCGATATTTTTTTTTGAAATCGAAAAAAATCCTGCGTTCAAGTCTTTAAGAATTGTATCTTTAACACCTGCGTTAAGCTTCATGAAGATCAGTTGAGTAGCTCTTTAGAAATTTTGACAACCGACTTCAAAAACACAGTTTCGAGAAAATCGTGTTTAAAACGGCGCACTTATTAGAGCCAGCCTCCACCACACAAGTTCTCGAGGCTGTATTTCCGAAACTATTACTCGGATTTAAATTTAGGACAATATTCTTGAGGTATTGCAGAATTTAATAAGACAATAAAAGTTCGACCCATGTAACCCCTTAACACACTTTACTGTTTCTAAGCATATTGCATTTATAAATAAGCACTGGTACACATACTTATATAGCTACAAGCAAATTAAATGTACATTAAAGCCACTTGTAAACAAAAGTTGCATGTACTAATATATAAATTGTATTTGTTCTATCAACTAGCTTGCTCAGTGCCAAATGGCATAAAAATTGTTAAAAATGTCAGCAAAAAAAATTGAGTATTTGCATTATTTTGTGTAATTATTCATATAAATCGCATTTACAATATGTGTGTATACACTCACAAGCAGTAACTAGTTATAGAATACATGAATAATTACCAAATTTGCTATTTTCAAAATCAAGTTGAAATACTTGAGTTAAAAAATATTTTTAATAAATTTAAATAAAAAAAGTAACAGTAAATTTCAAACTCAATACTGGCACCCATCTAACTCTCCACAGCTCACCCTTTAATTTTTCCCACACACGACCACACAACAACTTACTATTTGCACTCGTACAATGAACGCTTTGCAGATTGAGCTGAGCGTCCATTTAATTTATGAGTCTAGCTTTATGCTTTGCAACGACAAACAATGTATGCGTCCCTAATTACGATTTAATTACAACGTCTATTCACTTAATGGCCTCCTCCACACTTTTGCTGATAGTTGAACTGTTTGTGGCAAACGACGACAAAGAGAGTTGGAGCAATGTTTCCGCTGAGATTTACATGCTTGGCGTCACACCAACACCGCCGCCATCCATCAACCAGGTGAACGCATACAGGGTGGCAAGTAAATATGTATATACATATGTAGTTGTATTTATTACTAGTATCTATATGGCGGCTTCTACTAAAAACAGTTGCGATTATACGCACTGATAAAGAGAGAGTGTGTGCACGAGCATATTATTTAAGAGCTTTGCGATAATTACCGCATAGGAAGAGAATAATAATAGTAATAATAATGCACAAACAAGCGCGGTTTAATAAATTGCTCAAAAAGTATGCAAACAGTTGTAGAAACGCGTATTAAATTGAAACGGTAACTCATTAAATAGAAAACGAGCACATTTATGGAAATTCACAATGTAATTAACAGCGACACCATTTGGATTTTGTTTTTCTAAAAAAATTGTATTTTTTTATAAAAAAATGTATCCCTTGAAAGTTTTATATGTGAGTGTGCGCTTATTCATAGATAATTATATATACTTGTACATACATATTTGCTCATCACATTATATACATATACAACCGGAGACCTCAAATATTTAGCTCCACAAGTTAGTCATAGGTAAACTAACATTAAACCGTTAATTTAGTGTCTATTGCGTTACTTGTAAATTAAATATTTATTTTTGTATAAAAGAGTGCGTGGCTTAGGCACACACATGTACTTACATATACATATGTATGTATTTTTATTATATTTATATACCTTTGCCAGTTCGAATATGAATATGCATGTGTGTTAGGTAAATATGCGTTTATATTTTGTTGCATTTGCGTTGTGGTCGGCAGTAAAAGTTTTGCAATTGCATCCACTTTTGCCATGGTATGACATTAAAGATGGCGTGACTAATTCATTTGCATAAATTACCTACAACGAATGGCGCGTTATTAACAAGGTTCTAGCATTAATAAGCGCGCTAAGGTACATATTTACATACATATGTATATATGCGAGCCCGTATGTACTTATGTATGTGGTTTATATGCGTATGCTTTTGAGAAAGCACATTTATTCACATATATTTATATACTCAAACATATAGACATTCTATTTTGGAAGACAGTGTTCTATATTTTCGATCGGACGGAAACTGTATAAAAGTACGAGTATATATGTAAGTACAATCGTCCGTTTCTAATATTTTGGAAAAACTGAAATGTAAATTTCTACAACGTCAAAGCTTTAAGGGGTTACATGGCTTTACGGGTTTCAAAAAATCGTTTTTTTTTTTATTTCCTTATTAAATTCTACAATGCCTCTAGAATATTGTCCTAAATAAAGTTAATCCGAGTATAAGTTTCGGAGATACAGCCTTGAGAACTTGTGCGCTCGAGGCTAGCTGGGCTAAGTGCGCCGTCTTTAAACGCGTTTTTCTCGAAATCGTGTTTTTGAAGTCGGTTGGTAAGATTTCGGGAGAACTGATCAAACGATCTTCATGAAATTTTACACGGGTCTTTGAGATATGATTCTTAAAGATTTGGATAAAGGTTTATTTCGAAAATGGCGAGAAAATTTCAATGATATTTTCATTTTTTTTTTTAATTTTAGCAAAATTTCAATATTCTGCATTTTTTTGAGGTTTTTTAAGGTTTTAACTTAACCACGCATTTTTTTACTTTAGATGATCGTGTAAGGAGTTATCCTACCAATGCGGGCGCATATTTTTTTTCGAGAGGTCACTGGAAGTGGCGTCGCAATGGTAAAGATTAAAATACATTTTTTTTTTCCAAAAATTTCAGAATTTTTAATGTTAAAAGTGTATGTTTGTAACAATAAAGAATTCAAATAAAATATGAAAAAATGCTGTTTTTTACACGAGAACACCCATGTAACCCCTTAAGGTATAGTTTTGAGTAAAAAAAACTTTGTAGCAAGTGAGGTAATCACTTGCTTATTCTTTCATATATTCATATATATATGTATGTATGTGCATTATAAACAAGTTCTTAATTTTCACGCCATATACCTACTTAAGATGCTTGCCTCAGGGCAAATGCAATATATTGTATTTTAACGCTTCAAAGCTTTTTATTATGAGAGATTTCGTAGGGCCTTTGCCAATAATGCAACAGCAAAAACAAGCTACAAGTAACTGCATAATTGAAAGAATATGCACATTTGAATATGTATGTATATAAATAAAAGTTAATATATGTACATATATACGTATATATACAAATATTTATATATGCACCTAAACACATCTGTCTATTTAGTTAATATTAAAAAAGTTTCAAAAAGCGCTTGCGTGCTACTTTACGATGCATGTTTAAATAAATTAGCATCATTTTAAATAGATGCACTCACAATTCACTGTATATAACTTTTTATGACCAACATTGTAAAATAATATTACATTTAATTGCAAATATTCTTATATACATATATGCAAATATTATTTTCTCAATACTTGTCACAAATATTTATTTAAAACTTATGTAAAATCAATATTAAATAATATTATTATTTCTCTTGTTGCAAAAAATGTCTCCATAAGTGTGTTGACAGCAGTTGATAATTCCTACAACTCGGTAGTAGATACTAGTTTTAAGTGCAATATTTTACAATGAACAAAATTCCAAATAACTGCTTATTACATTGCAATATTATTACGCGCATACTTTTACTTACTAGTAACATACATACATATGTATGTAGTTTTCAAGAGGAGCGTCGCTATTTACTACCTAACGGAAATCTAATTATAATTGTATTAGTCATGGATTAGCTGAGCTACTTCATAGCCATAAGTAAGTAAATAATTTGCAGTGAAGTCGACTAGTTTCAGCTTTAGAAATTACTTTGCAACTAATATGAAATATAAGTCCAACGAGTCAATCGACTGTGCTTATTCCACACATACAAGTACTCGTACATTTACTGCAATGAAAAGCTGGAACTGTAATTAAGTAGTTCAATAAATAATCATTTTATACTATTTGATCAAATTTGACCCGTACTAATGAATTTAAATTACGTGAGTAAACTGAATTGAAAAAAGTTGTCAACTTTCAGATTGACTAAGCAAATTTTGATTAAAGTTTTGGGTATGAAGCGTGCAACGTGGCCAATGGCGCTCCAAAAATTAGCTGAAAACGAAAAAACCGAAATTCCCTGAATGAAAACTTGAGTTAAGCATTGGCTTTGTTGTATTAACTTAAAAGGAGCCTCTTTGGAAGGCGATAATAAACATTGGTATTCAAGTAAGTGAAACTGATAGTCCGGGTCATGTTTGATCATATAGTACTTAGACATTATATTGCAATTACCGCATTGCCTATTAGTTGTTAGTTAAGCTTTTGTACTTCACTGTCATCAGCGAAATTCATGCGATTATTGCAACTACACTAATGCAACAATGTTCCTTTGTCACCACAACATTGTGCTGCTGTAAGCTTTGTGTTGAAACATTCATCATATGAGTCAGAAAGGTTTGTAATGCAAGTATTGCAGGTATAATATAAAAATAAATACATATATATATATATATATATATATATGTATATACATATATTATCATACATCAACAGCCAATATATATACATATTAGTCATATATATGTATATACATATGTCTCAACAAATGTCTAATGATGCGGATTTGCAGTAAAGAATTTTCTGCTTGGCTAATCGTGTGCTTAAGCAGTTTTCCTTATCTGCAACTTCCCGTCGAAGCAAATTATAACTGAATTATGTAACTCTACAAGTGTATCTATATTTAAGTATATATATACATATGTAAGCTTATATGCTCCATTCTTTGCTGATGACTTCCTTTTGTTAAACGGATGGACTTTGCCACATGGAAGCAAGTACTTATAAAATTAGTCCATATAAAGAGCTGATTTATAACTGTAACTCTCTTTTGGTTTAGCGTCAATAATGTAATTTTATATGTGGATAAGCTGTAAGATATGCTTATATGTATGTATGTATGTATATAATTATTCTTGTATAATATAGACAACAAATTGGCTTCATTTGCAACAGTTAGTTGATAATTCTCAGCAGCTCAGCTCAGTTTAATTATTTATTGGACATTATAAAGCTTAGCCACAGTGGGTACTAGATGGTAATAACATACATATATGTACATATGTATACGAGGGCAGTCCAATAAGTACTTAGCCACGTTTGATGACTCAACTATAGCAAGAGACGGTTACTACTGTGTAGTAGATGTTCGTAGATGATTGTCCAATTCTTTTCCAATCCGACATTCAGTTTCTATCGGACCTCTTGCGGAAGTGGGACGTTGAAAAATGGAAAAATGAGTATATCAATCGGTGATGCGATATCACGCAGTGAAAATAATTAATGTTGGATTTCATATTGGTAGACCATCGGGTAATATAATGCTGTCGGATAAGTAGTACAACTTTGAGACCACTTTACAATTGTGATTAACGATTTTATGCATAATACGGATACAGGTATCTTTTCAATGGGAAAATATATGTAAGACGCCTACAACATATCGCCTTCGATTTTAAATAGGGTTGCTTTTCTGCCTCACGAGTTGGTCCGTTATTCTTGATAACAGAAAAAATATGCGTTCCAGACTACGTCAATATACTGGAGAGGATGATGCTACCATATATCGAGGAAGAAATGGTCTAAAAAGGGAGTTCATGCACGATAACGAACCAAAACATTCCTCAAAACTTGTTAGGGAATGTTTTCAAGATCAAAAAATGTATATAAAAGAGAAGCCTGCACAGTCATCTGATCTAAATGCGGTAGAATACCTGTGGGGGATATTAAAAAAAGAGCTAGAAAAGCTCTAAAAATTAAGAAGAACTTTGGTAAAAAGTAAAGTCAGAGTGGTGTGGTGTCAAAATCAAGATACAAATTGTTTGCTATGACAAATGCTTCTGTCCAGGGCATTATAGCTTCGGTGGAGTTGATATAAACGTTTTTTCATGTTTTTGGTCTATTTGGCTGTTCGAGAATTTATTGAAAACTTGGTGAAAAATATCAGCACTTTTTTAAGTTTAAAATCCATTTGAATTCGATTCTCTAGAACATCCGTTATATATCTACATATATTCATACTCTCCACTCTCCTTATTTATATATGAGTTTATTTCTACCGATCAACAGCTTTATGCCTACATACAAATCTATAACAATGCCCCACATTAATCCATTACTCTCCATTACTCATATAAAACCACAAAAAGGAAATGCAACTGTTTCAATAACAAAACAATAAGCACAACAAGCACGAACCAACACCGGCGTACTCGTAACATGGAAAAAAGATGCCGCGGCACCATGATCGATGATCAATTGTTGTCATTATGTCTTGATGAGATTCTGTTTAAAGCGTAAACACAGTAGTGAGGTCACTCGCCTGTGGTGGATTAATCAATTTCTACGATGGATCTCCAAATCAATGCGACGCTGCTGCTCATAACAACCACAACAACATCAATAAAAACAACAACATAAGCAACATACACAGCAAATTCAGTGGCAACCGCAAAAAGGAAAACAATAAACGGCGGATAAAAATAAACATGAAGGTGAAATAAAGCGCTAATAACAGCAAAATCAATCCAATTCGTCGGCAAATGTCTATTTCAGGCAGGCCACATTTCACTGTGGATCTCTCTACACACATTTGGTAGGTATGTGTGTGTTTGCAGATTTGCATTCCATTTGACGGCGGATGAGCGGCATTTTGATTGCAAATTTGATCGTTTTGGCGCATGCGTATCATTTTCACTCATCACTCGTCGGCCAGATGTAACGAGCAAAGTGAAAACGGGCAGATCAGCGCGTCAAATACACACACACACACATGCATGTATGCATATGCACACACACAGAGTCAAAAATGATGTGGACCCAATTTCGTTATATATGCGCTTGATTTCTTGATTGACTGTGTTGTTGTTTTTATTGTGGCAGCTAACTGTTGGCCATGCGGCATGGCTTTTCCAACACATCGCGGTCGATGTTTTCTCGTTAAGCCCCGGAGACCTTGCCGTGATCGTGTGATCATTCAGTGAAATCAGCTACTGTATTGCGCAGCGCTTTCCGTAGTCGGCGCTGCTGTCGCCGCAGCTTTGCTTTGTGATAATATTCAGTTAAATTGGATTTACGCGGGGCACGTACGCACAAATCGGTGCTTCGTAATCAGGCGGCAGTGCCTCGCCAAGCCACTATTGGCGTTAAAGTAGACTGGGCCACAGCAGAACAGATCAATTCAAATTACGCCGCGAGCAAGGAAAGCAAAATGCCTTTTTTCTGTGTTTGTGCCTCCATTTGTTGTTAGTGGTTTTGCTGGATTCTTTCACTTGATTTTCAACACCTCAGCAGCGTGCTCCCCACCACCAGCTGATAGCGGCCAACAAGCCATCTTCAATTGTAGAGATTATTCTTATTACAGTGTTTAATCACGTGATTTGTAATGGCAACGCCGTTGGTTTGAGTTAAGTTCGCGTCGTCATCGGCGGTCGTCGTCAGCTTCCTGGCGTCATTTGCGTTACGCATGTACGAAAATCAATTTGAAATTGCGCTTCTTCTCAAGGCTTCTTCCACGGCGAACGCCAGCCAACTCATATTGGCAAGCATCTCATTCAGCTAGGCAACAAGGCTAATGACTGGCGCCTCAAATCCGGTAACGAAGCGCTTTTCTGCGCGTTTTAATCTACTTTTGGCTACTGGGATTGAATTTAGTGCTACCGACTTTGCGGTCAGTCTACTGCGCAGTTGTGGTGAAGCACGTTCAGTGAATTTTTTCATGGTTTTATATTTTGGCTAACGATTGATTAATAAGTTGAGAAAATAATTGTGTAGAGTGAAGATGATAGTCGAACAAAAGCAAATAGCATTTGGTGAAACCTAGACGGTTTCCACGGTTTCCAAAACTACAATAACTACGTTGAACATTATAAATGACCCACAGCTAGTCCAGTCCATACTGGAGAGACACAGGTCTAAATCTTGATTCTAGAGAAACATAAATGATCCTCAGCTAGTCCAGTCCATACTGGAGAGACACAGGTCTAAATCTTGATTCCGGAGAAACATAAATGATCCTCAGCTAGTCCAGTCCACATCCTGGAAAAACTCTGGTCTAATATCTTTACGCTAGAAGAACATTAATAAAGCTGGTCGAGTCCACGTATAGGTGGGACTCAGGTCTAATATCTTAATTCTACGGGGACATTAATGATACTCAACTAGTCGGGTCCACGTGCTGTGATGACTCCATTTAATACCTTCATTTTAGAAAAACATATATAACTGACCCACGGATAGTCCACTCCCTACTAAGTCGGATCCGTATGACTCCGCTTAATACTTTGATTTTAGAGAAATATGACTGACTCACAGATAGCTAAGATCGCACTGTATAGACTCAATTCTAATATCTCTTTTCTAAAGGAACATTAATGACATTTAGCTAGTGTGGACCACATACTGGGATGACTCCGTTTAACACCTTGATTGTAGAGAAACATAACTGACCCACAAATAGTTTACCCCGTACTGTAGAGACTCAGGTCTAATATCATTTTTCTAAAGAAACTCAGATAGTCCGCTCCATATTTTGGAGAAATTTAGGCCTAATACCTGTACTCTTAAGAAGACCATGTAATTTAAGAGGTCCGTCTTGATAGAGAATATAATCATGTGAACAATATTCCTTTGACAACGAAGAGAAACGATGCGGTGATCTCGTTGGGTTAAAATTTCCATATCTCTAGTTACAGATCCCTAAGACGATATATCCCTGCTTAATTTTTAAACCTGCTTTTACACATCTGTCAACTTCGAAACGGTTATTATTAAAACTGATATAAAATTCAAACAAACTTAGAGAAAATATTCATAAAACGTAGTCAAACCCATCCAGTACATCAATTGCGTAAAGAAAGTCCTTAAAATCATCATATAAGACTATCTTCCGTATTATACTTTCCTTAAACCAAACTATAACCAATTTTAGATTATACAAACACTTACCTGTACCGTCATCAAAATTTTTGGTTGATAGTTGAAACAGAGCATCGAGTGGCGTATCACCAGCCGATTTCTGCGTTTTTTCGCCAGTGCCAGTAGTCTCGGCACTTTCCTTGTGCGTTTTACTCTCCCCTTTATCATCACCACCATTCGACGACACACCGTCTGCGGTTGGTGCCGCGCTCAAGGTAGGCGAGCAGCACTCACTACCCGCAGAACTGGAATGCGAACGTTCCGAACCATCCTCTGAAGGTATTATCGACGGATCCATACTCATTTGGCGTAAAAGTTGTGCCTGCGCTTGAAAGTGTTCCTGCAGCTGACGCTGATAGTCCCACGCCAGACGCTGTTCGTAGTGCAACAGCGCTGGCGGCAGAAAGGGGCGCAAAGGCATTGCAATTGCTGCACCAGCACGCATTGCTTGCCAAGCATGTGCCGATGACTTGGGAAATGCGTGCGCATCGAGTAGCAATTGTGATGGTGGCATGACTAGTGGTGCCGGTACAGTGGGCGCCAGACGCTCGCCTAGCACTTGAGCGGGTAACAATGAGGAAGGTGGCGCTCCCTGTGGTCTCGGTATCATTGGTAAAATTGCGGATTCCACAGCTTTAGTGGGTTTACCAAGCGCCAGTGGTGCTACCACGGGTGGCGGTGTTGGCGTACGCGAAACCGTGCTGTGCGGTGCTGGAGAACGCGCTGGTGCATCGCCTTTACCTAAAATATCGGCGATCGAAAAGCTTTTCACACGCTCAGCGCTCGATTTGCGACGTTGTGGTGGCGCTGGCGCCTGATTTGCAGTTACTCCAACTCCGTCACTGACAGCTAGTAGTGACCTCTGTTGGTTATGTAAGTCTGTAAGTCGCGCGCGTTTTATATCAATTGGCCGAAAAGCGGTCAAACCGTTATGTTGTCTTAGATTATGCACGCCAGTAATCAAGGGTGGGCTGGGCGAACCCACCGAAATCTCGGAAATCGCCGGACTGGAGGGGCGTGGTAGTGGACTGCCAGAACGCATCATGCTCAGCGGTAATTAGCACCAAACGAATGAGAACTCAATTTTGTAATCACTTTTTTCGCTCAACAAAGCAAAATATCGCATACACAGCACGTGACTTTGTCTTTTCTCATTATCATTTCTTGTTTTTCTGCATCAATTAGTAAAATACTTAAATTACTCAGCGACCACTCATATGCAAAACAAATCGTATGTCGAAGGTGTGTGTGTAACAGTATTTAATTGCACTGGTTTCAATAATGTGTACAACACTGTCATTTCGTTGACGACATTAACGGCGTGGCGGCGGGTGTGCCTCAGTGTGTCAGCGCTTGATTCCCGATATATCCGGCGCGTAAAAACGGTTTGCAGAAATGCGTCGGCAAAACGACAAACGCCAAAACGAACGAACACATCAGCGTTGTGGATATATACTTGCACCGTGACGCGGACTGAAACAGAAAAATGGCCTGTTGGGCAGCCTGTCCTGCAGCGGCGCTCAGCATAAGCTCACAGGCGCGATGCGCGGCAGTAACTCGTCAAACGAGCTGACAAGCCGAATGGAAGGGTGCGCGAGAGAAAGAGAGAGAGAGAGCGCGATGCGCTCCCAGTAAATTTCAAATAAAAAGTTTAAAATGCCACAGAAATAGCAAAATAAAAACAGAAAAACAGCATGTTGGCAGCTGGTTTGAGCAGCTATTGTTGCTGTTGTTATTCCTGTTGAGACAGCAAAAACCAGTCTAACTCATACTCTCGGCAAGAGACTTGATAATTTGCAGCTCTTCCACATTTTCCTTTTTCTTTTGCCTTTATTTCTTATCTTAACAACATTGTTCGTGACGTCACAACTCTGCCTCTAATTGGATTGAGAGTCAATGCACACTGCAGTGGAAACAAAAACAAACGCAAAGAGAGTAAAAGTCAAACGCTGTGCATTTTTTGTGTTTTCGAAAACACCCTGCGGAGCACAAAGTGGGGCGTGTTCACTGCTACACTACGCTTGACCAATCATAGCGCTCTGCCGTTGCTCCTCGCCTTTAGAGTCGTACAGATGTGTTTATGCCTGCATGTATGCATGTTTATATGTTTGTATATACATTTGAGGGCATTCTTGGCATATGATATAAGACGCTTTTTTGTAGCTGTCAACAGAACGTCATTAATTTTTCCAATTTGACGCTGTTGGCCCGACTGTTACGTAGGCATGCATGTGTATGTGTGTGTGAACGGATTGCTGGCGCAACAATAACAGCGGCATATAGATATGCCCGTATTGTTGCGAAAATGTAACGGCTTCTATGTGTGTGTGTGCGAGCTCTCATTTATTTAACAATAAAATATGTATGTATGTACATACACATACATATATACACTTAAAGCGTTCTAAATATATAACATACACTGCGATTACTTGCTTCGCCATCTGCATTTATGTGTGTGTGTATTTAGGTATAGTTGTGGCTTTAGCGTCTCTTTTGTTTCAATTGTTTGTCGCTTTGTTGCTGCGGTATTCATTTCCTTTGGCTTTTGGTGGCGACAATGGTGACGGCTCGTTCGCTCGTTCACTCTGTCATTTTGCTCGTTTAAATTTCTTGTTTTTTGTTGTTTTAGTTTTCGGTTTTGTGCTGTAAACTTTCCACTTGGTTGCATGCGTTAATTATTATAATTGCTTTGCTTGTGAATTGCCGAATTTCTTTTAATGCGAGTTTGTATTTATTATATGTATCTTCTAAATACATGCATATGTACATATATAGATGTGTATGTACGTGCACTTTTAGTGTGTTTTTTTGTGTGCTCGTGAGTTAGTTAACCCTTCTCAGTAAGTATTCAATTGCATTCAGATATAAAATTATACATATAGGGTACATCCTTGTGAATAATTGAATTATTTGCGTTTTATTTACGGATTTACATATTCGATTTTCTTAATTAATTTCATTAAATACATACGAAGTAATTCTAATGTTTTTTATAGCATAATAAAACTAATCTAATTTATTGAAACTTTAAAAATGTTTTACACAATAATAGGCAATTCATTTTGAAAAATTTTGAAGCCTTTGTTTCGTAAGCGATCTCCAGCAGAGCTTCCGAGAAAGGTGTATGGAAGATTTTTCTGTTTAAGTATTTGCGAAAGCCGAAAAATCGTATTATGACTATAGTTGAATATAGTAGTGAACGAAAGACTAAGCACAATTTTCAGTTTCGGTGAAATTTCGGCTTCCCAAAAACAAGTCGATTCTGTAAAAATCATGCCAGTTCACTGGAACTTAATAAATCGAAATTGTTATCAAAAATTTTATTTCTTCTATCAAACACTGACAAGTCGATCACTCGTTTTTCACTGACTATGAATATAGCGTTCTGAGTAAAATTCATTACAATTTTATGAGCCGATTAAAAAGTTAGATGTTCTAGTTGTCCAATATCTATGCTTTATTTTCATTGTCACTACTAAGTATGCATTAGAGAACAGTTCTGCAAAATTACGTGCTCTTAGCTTTTTAATTAGGGCAGCATACCGGAAAAAAATACCTATATAATCGGTTGTATAGGAGGTAGGTGAAAGAGTTATCCGACCAATATCAAAATACATAAAAAATACAAAATATATAAATTTAGCCTTAAAAGCGCTGGCTCGAAATCGGTATTGGACCTACATATGTACATATGTGTGTACCTTAGACAAAGCTGCTTAGAATGATCCGTAGAGTTTTTTTGCTCCCTATATATTAATCCGCTCTAGCTTACACAAATACATACAATGTATATCCAAAATAATAATTATATAAAAAAAAGATTCAAGTGTTTTACTGTCATGTTATTTTTATTCAGTAATGTTTGGTTTTGAAATATAGAGTCGATTCGGCGCCGTTCGTAGCAACCCGTACTGACGTATGGAACGACTTCGCGCACTTTACGTCGATATCTAAAATTGAAAACGTACAAAATATAGCTTGTGCAAGAACTGAAGCCACTCGACCTTCCCAAGTGACATCTCTTCGCTCTAAGGGTTTTTGAAAAATTCCAAGAAGATCCGAAGAGCTGCCATTTTATTCAGAAAAAAACAACGAATTTCTTCAAAAATGATGCCGGTGAAAACGTAACCGTCAATGGCGACCGTTATCACGTCATGATAACCGACTATTTGATACCTGAAATTGAAGCTCGTGATCTCGACGACTTTCGATTTGAACAACATGGCGCCACTTCGGTGAGCAGATAATTTCACGTTTTGGGCCGGTCTAAAGTCTATGCGGACAATCCCGCTTGGTTTCGGGCCATTAAATTTGAAGATTCTGTGTTTTTTCTTTAAAAAAGTAGGGAATCTCGAAATGGATCAACTTTTAAATGCGAGCCAATATCAGCCGGGAGTGAATAAATAACAATTATCCCATTATTTACCGTTGAGCCACAGCGATCCAGATAGCACCAGCCCAAAATAATTTTTTGCTGTGATCATTTAACGTATTGTTCTTGAAACAAAAAAAAAACTGTCTCAAAACACCAAAAATTAATATGAATTACATTTTACATTTTACATAATTTTTTTGACAAAATAGTGTCAGGGTCCGTTTATTGAAACGTACTTATGTCCGGTTATAGGAATTTCTTTTGTACGAAAATAATAATGAAAACGTTGACTTCATAAAATTTATTCAGTAATGGAAGATGTCCGGCTATGAGGACTGTCTGTAATGGGGAGTTTCACTGTACACATGTTTATCTAAAAATCAAGTTGCTCCTGAAATATTTTTTTAATTTTATGTTCAACCTAAGTTGATACCATAATGATTGAAGGTAAAATCATACCATGAATTATTCGTGTATATACATATTATATATGTACATATGTACATATATATTATATACATAATATAATATAATATTATATACATACATCTGACAATTATAATTATACATTTATTTTTAATATATTGTTTTTTTTTGTTTATTGAATCGCATATCATTTTTTAAAATTCTTCAGATGAACATAAATATGTGTTTATATATATTGTTAAACGTATAATATTAAGACACACCCTCTTTTTCGTACACGTACCATACACATGTACAAGCTTACACCCAACCAGAAGACATATGCAGACATACAAATATATAAACGTAGAACCCGCCGAATTATTACCCAGCATTATTTTGCTGTGTACTCAATTCCTCCCCCACCTTCTCGACAGTTTGGCAGTTATCGTTAAGCGAACACTCAATTGTCATCAATAATGATGTCTACTTGTCTCCACGATTGTGCCGAGCACCCCCCAGTTCACACATACGCTCGCTTCCTATTTGGCAACTTTATGAGCTTTGCATTGCACATTGTCACTGCAAACATACACACATACACCTATGCAATCGTAAGCTGTGTACATGTGTGTATTTGTAGCTGTGATCGTGCCTACAGCCAGACGACTTTCTATTAACCCGCTTATCCGTTCAATTGCCTATGTGGCGGCAGCGATTTTTACAGCCATCCGACCAAGCGTTCGTCCATCCATTCGCCCGCCTATTTGCCCGCTGGCATGTCTACTAGTTTGTCTTTCGTTTTCGCGGCAGCGTCTGTGCCGGTTATTCTTTGTCGGCTATTTTCGCCTTGATGTATTTGCTGACTGCAGTAATTTGCAAAAGTGTTTAACACTGAAGGTGTCGCCGCCAATAATATTATTGCTGCCGCTGTTTAGTGTTGTTGTTGTTGTTAGTGTGGTTTTTGACTTTTTTAGTTTTGTGCGCCTTTTGATTGCTCTTGTTGTTGTTATCGGTGTTACCTATATACTAGATATGTTTGTTTGTATGTGTCGCTAGCGCATTCTTTGTTTTGTTATTGTTGCAGTTGCAAGCACACGATTGACGAGCGAATGCTTGTGAGTGTATTGGTTGAATGTTGCACGTTGATTGCGGCTTGCTGCTTACCTGATTGCTGTTTGTTGTGTGTATGTATGTGATTGGATAGATGCGTAGGTACATATGTATGTATGTATCTATGCATGTACCTATGTACATATTTTATTATTGCACTCATACTTACAAGTATATAACTAAATTTACTGTCGGTTAGCGAATGCCGTTCTCAAATTGAATGCGGTAAATCACATTTGCTTGCTGAAGAACTTTCAAAACCAAGAAGTCGGCGATTATTACTGCAGATATGGAAATAAATGCTTTCCGAGTTATGCCACATACATACCTATATTCAGATGTGCGGTTATGGACAAAACAATGGAGTCACCCAATAAAATTGTGCAAAGTTTCAATTTCGATATGGGAATTTTCGATTGAAAATTTGGGTTTATTCAATATTAGAGAATAAAATTTAGAAAAATAAATGTTTTAAATGAAAAAATAAAATAAATTTGGGGCATAGCAATGTAAGTTTCCACCAAATTTCGTAAACCAACTATGAATTTCTTTCGTTTTTTACCATTTTCAAAGGTTTGTGTCCTGGTCTATGTATGTGTATACATACATATGTACATATGTATATGGAAACTATGTGCTTATTAGACATTCTAATTTGGAGGAGGAAAAAAACGAGCCGAGACCAAAAAACAAAATACCAAAGCCACTCAAAGATCAGAGTAATGTTTATTGTTGTTTTCAATATTCGTAGTTTGGTGCATCAGGAATTTGTTCCGGAGGGACAGACGGTCGATAAGCAGTTCTATTTAGTCGTATTAAGGCTGTAGGCTAAAGTGTATTACATCTGGTAGGCACTTTGAAGGCAAAGAAATAAATATTGATGAATAATTAAATATTTGGAGTTTTATTTATAATTTCCAGGTACTTGTGTACTTACAATGTCGAAAAATAATAAAATTTGACTTCACACACTGACCCAATCTTTTGTTGTTCATGCACTATAAGGGTTTTAATTCATTATACGCATTTATTTATTTTACCGTTTGTTTTGAGTATTCCTAACTAAATAATTTTAAGAACTGTGCTGCCTATTAATAATTTCACCAAAGCACTCAATACTTCCCGTAAAAAGAAAATCATTTAATTTATACCTCAAAAATATGATCTTGTTATTTCGTTCATAACTGTATGTATATTAGTATATACACTTACATACATACATGTATCCTACATTATGCTTTTGTAAGAGAGTGCCATGGAAATTGTTACAATTGTTTTCGTCTGCGACGAAGATGGCTCCCATTTATTGTGGGTTATTAAAATAATAATACGAGCATTTTTATAGTAGTACAACTAAATTTTCGCCTATTAAAGTTTTTGTGCTAAAATTTGCATACAAATGCACGAAAAATGGCATTCAGTGGCAAAAACTAAATTCCACTATGCATACATACATACATATGTGAAATTCTGAATATGTATTTACCATTATAAGGAGACAAATATGCATGTTAAACTTGCTAATGGGTTGGCAGCATAACTAACAGCACCTGTAACGGTTATCAGTTCACTCGTAAAACAGAAGCAATATTTTGTCGTTAAAGCTGTTTAAGACATTATTATGTGATAGTTAGAGTTAGACTAATTTTATTGTTGCAGTTTCAGAAGTATACAAAAGATCTTCGTTCTTTTTAAAATAGTTGACAGTCTCGACAAAAAGAAGTGTTAATTTTAATCAAATTTCATCTTTCTGAATAATATCACTTCAACTCTTATATGGCACAGAGGATTACAGTTGCAAGGGGCACCTGTGTGCAAAAAAATTAAAAAAAAGTGGGTGGGGCCTCCTTTTCTAATAAGTTTAATGTACATATCTCTGAAACCACTTAAGATACAACAACCATATTCACTTAGCGCAAATATTATGAGAACTCCTACTAGCGGTGTAAAAATGAGAGAAATAGGATGATAAGCCCGCTCACTTTTCATAAAGCGGTACGGTTAACAACTACTAAAAGCGCTATAAATCACTAACTAAATACGTCAGAAAAATTTAACCCCCAAGATGGTATGAGAGAGCTTTAAAGGAGCCGTGGTCAAAATTGGAAGACGCAAGTGGCACCGCCCGTTTTAGGTGCAATCATATATCTCGAGACCCGCTATACTGATTTCAACCAAATTCAGTATCTCGCCTATTACACACGGCAACAAAAGTTGCGGCAACTCTTGGTTTATAGGCGAGGGGGCGACGAGGAGAGGAGAATCGCGCCGAGTTTCCAGTGTTCAGCAACTTGCTTTGTGTTCTTATTCGTAGCAATTCGCTGCGACGTTTTTCGGCATTCGTGTTCTTTCTTTCGTAGTACATAGTTGCATTTGCGTATATTTTTTTTGAAATTAATATTTTGAATATATTTAAAAAATTTAATTTCATCTTTTGGTAAGTAATTTGCAAATATGTATACAAATATACATAATATAATGTAAATATTTTAGAAAATGGAGTATGACGAAAAAATCGAATTAATTAAAGATATTGTGAAATGTATGGAGGAAGCCTTAGAAATTGATTCAGACGATAGTGAAAAGGGTGATATATGTGAAGGTCTGTTATATAATCTTTGTTTTAATTTTGAATTATAAATAAAATGTATTTCTTAATTGACAGAACTGATTAATATATGTGATAGAGTGGCCCAAATACCTATAAGGAAAAAGAAACGGCAATGGGTTAAAGTAAAGTGAAAAAGAATGAGAAAACTCGAACAGAGTTGCGCAACACAAGTTGCTCGTGTGAAGGTAATGGGCGACAGCAAAAGAGAATCGCCCGAGAATTAGCAACTTTTGTCTATGTGACCTACTTCTGATATTCTTATATTGCAGTGTGAAAACGGGCGAATCCTGACTACAGCAACGCCTACTTCCTATATGACACAATTATGAATTTTAAATTCCATCTGAAACTCTCACTTTCCAGTACACAAATTAGGAATTAATTAATATATTATACCCGAATAAAACTTTGCACAAATAGTGCCTTTGAGGTGTGGCGCCTTTTGTTTAAAAATTTTTCAATTCGAGGTAAAACTGAATATATGGACCCAGTACTTATCGTGTACGTTTTCCGAAAAGATCGGTCATCGTGTAGGATATATAATTGAAATTTAGAGAGAATATTTTCCTGATGGTAGAATATTTGTGCTTTGCAAATGGGTTGTATACGGTCAATGCTTCCCTCAGGTCCCATAAATCTGATATACAGGTTTTTGCACTTCCGGGTGACTTTATACCTTATATATCGACAAATTTAGTTTATTCATTTAACTTAATACGGTTTAGAGATCAAGTTTTCCTTATAACGTTGGATCTATGTGCCTAGAAGGACTCCGTATAACTAGCAATCTTTACGTAAGTTACAAAAATTAAAGGAAAAATAATTTACCGTCGAGGTGTGGTCGTGAACAGGAACGGGAGGGCCGTGGTTAAATTTTTAAGGGTTAAAAACTGGTTTTCTTGAAAATCGGCAAAACTGTTAGAAAAATATATTTTTTTTATTTTTATCTTATACGAAAGAATTTCTTTTTTAAACAAGTTTTTTTTTCAGCTTCAGTACGCATTTAATGAATTTTGCCTCAATTAGGAATTTATATTTCAAAATATACATATCTATTCTATTTTCCATTAATAATATGTATGTGATTGCCATTCAACGCTATATTTAAAAATATATTCAAAAAAATTCCCAAAAGCAATATCCTTTAATTGAACAGGTGAACGAATGCTAAGCGTTAAGTCAAAATCGCTTTGCCACTGTCAATTTTCAAAATATTTAGACCATCATATCTGCAGATCATCTGCACTCTATATTAAATGAACATATAATCCCGTTTGTGCGCGGATGATTTGGATCTATGTACATAAATGTGCTTAATGCTTCGGGTTTGAACACGATTCGTCACACATACATGCAGCTGCAACGAGCTGAACTCTAGCTTTATATACATATGCATGTGTACATACCCACTTTCTTGTACATATTGCATACAGGCCTGTTTTTCTGACATTTCGTCACACTTCAGAAACACAATTGCCATCATAATTAAAGGACGAGCTACAGAAACGCAAAAAAACACACATATACACACTTAGGAAACATTATACTTACGCACAGATACTTATATGTTGTTCGTTGAATGCCTATGTGGTTAGTGAGGTAAGCGGATCATATATAGTATATTATACTTAAATACTTACATATAGTATATGTATTTGTATGCAGAGGTAAGGGCAGGCGATTCAATTAAAGTTGTTGAAAGTTTTATGATATTGATCTAAAAGTGTTTTTAGAGAAAATTGCAAGTAATGCGAGAGAGCAAATGTATATAATATATATGTACATATACAAGAACATATGTATTTCAACAATCCTTTATTTATAATTGATTCTAATTTTAATGAAGCGTATGCATAGTTAACTCCTTTATATCCCAAACAGGGTATATTAAAAAGAAGAAAAGGAGATCATAATGATGAGCTGAGTCGATTTAGCCATGTTCTTCTATTTGTATAGTTTTTGAGATGTGGTAGGTTTTGAGTTGTCGCAGTGAAATTTTGCGCACGCTCTTCTGTCATCAAACAGCTGTTCATTTGTCAGAATCGCTGATATCTGACAACTTCAGCATATGTGGCCTGGTCTACGAAAAGGGAGCTAACGTGCGAAAACTTCGTGCGGTTGAAAGTAACCTTTTTTGTTTCACATCGAGTTTTATGAATCTTGAGTTAGGTTAGGTTAATCTGATAAGCTCGGGAGCCACGCAGAGATCAGTTTTGTCTTAGCGATGCCAGATAGAGAGCCGTTACGTAGTTCATCGGAAGTAGTCATGCTACAGGATGCTAGCGCTTGCTTCGAATTTCAATAGGTTCTACGGCTTCCCTATTGATAGCTCTTGCCGTGCGACCCAAAATATTTGAAACGTTGCCTTGTTGGTGCGGGACTAGCGAAAAGATCTATTTATTGTTTATTTCCTGCTTTGCTCTTAAGAGCTCCTGCCGTCATCTCGATTTGTGACTGGAGTGAGTGTTCCAATGTCAATCAAATACTCATCGAGTGCTAGTGTAGGAACTTAGTGTATTTTTCATCTATCGCTTTGCACATGACATTTGCATCCCGATAGATCATTCCATGGAATGCTTGCCATGCTCTTGTCCAGATCGTTCTAAAGATAATGCGTGGCTTTACCAATGTCGGTCCCGTTATTAGATGACATCCGTAATCCACTCTTGACAATTCCTCTCACTATTTCATTGCCCTCGATGCCTTTGTGACCAAGTACCCAGTAGAAGTGAAGTCGCTTGTTCGTGGCAACAGTCTTCACTGCTATCCTGTTTCCCAAGACACGTCCGGCCGATATCCGAACCTTCGAATGCTGCTTGGTTGCTTACGTAATCTGAAGTTGTTTACTGGTGCTTTAGATGCTAGCTCCAAAACTTTCGCTATATACTGGTGTGGTGCGAGAGGAGTCTTAATTTCTTTGACAATTTTATCATTGGAGAAAATAGTTTTAGCAGAACAAAATCTCAAATAAAACATATAAAACCTGAAAATTTTCCAGCAATCACTGGCTAAGCATCGCAAGTCTGCCTTAAATATGGAAAGGTGTGCAAAGACACATGTGTATATCCATACAAGAACTGTATGTATGTAAGCAGTTGTAAATAATGAATTTGTCGTTCATAAAACTGCAAATTGTTTTACACATTTTAATTGCTCGATGTTGACTTTTGTGATTTTATTAGGGGTGCGACAGCAGCAGTTTACAAATGCTCGTACATATTTATGTGAATAGCTACAACACGAGAACTACGCACAGGCATTAGCCCCTCATACGTGCAGGGCGACAACAAATGACTTTATTGGAAATTTATTAAGTGCCACTCGATTTGAGCGTGACAGCAATGGATATGCATACTAAAGCATCTAAGCTACAAATATACATGCTTACATATGTAAGTGTATGTATATTTATGTATTGTATGCGCGCATTTATTAGTACGCCTAATTGCCCAAAAACGATTGTTTTGGCTGCATTTGCGCCGGATATCGGCATATGCATACACATACATAGATATGCATGCATATATGCGTGTGCCAGTGAGTGAGAAGCGCTAATAAATATAAACGAAGGGCGGTGATACTTAAAGTATTTACGAGCTTCTAATGAACGCTGTCACTCAGCGGCTTACATACATACATACATATATACAGTATAATGTATATGCGCTTATGTGGCGGTATATATGTGTAGATATGCATAAGTATTAGTGGGTAAGTAATATGCATCCGAATCAAATTATTTGTTGTATATTTTTCGGATGACATATTTTTCTTCATCATTACATTTTCCGGTTTTGTCAGCTCTTTCCGCATTGTTTCGAAATGGTTGTGAAAAGTCATTCGGCATTGTCATTTTGCCATGCATACTAACAAACAGACACACCTAAATAAATATGTACTAGGGTGGGTCAAAATTAAGAATTTATTTGCTTCTTGGTGTTCTGGAAAATAGGTTCTTAGACACGTCTAAGAAATAATAACATGTATAGTATGAGCTTTTAATTTTAAAGAGAGAGTTCTCCGATTTACAGTTTTCTTCTCTTTCTTTTTATTATCAGTTAGAAAAATTCAAATCTCTCTTCTAACTACATGAAAAAATATCTCGTCTCATAGATTCTATATGAAATTGAATGCTGTACAAAAAGGCTCGGACGAATTTTTTCATAAACCTTATTGTTTAAAAGATATTAATGGTTTTTTTTTCAAAGGGAAAAATATTAGTTTGTTTACCCACCCTAATATATACATACATTTGTATGTTAATATGGAATAATGGAAGTAGTTTTCATATTTAGTGGCGCAGAGTAATTAAGAACTCGCGAGTATGTATTTATGTAGAAATATAAATATATACAGTTTCGAACCAAAAAATAAGTACTATTCGATTGGAAATAAATTTTTAACGGTTTTATGGCTATTTCAACTTTTCCATTTTAGGGTAAGATGCCATTAATGTTAATTAATTTTTTTTAGCATTCTCCGACTACTGTCAATATGAAGGATGGGAAAGTGGACAATGGAATAAGAACAGAAGAGCAATTGGATTACTTTGTGTAGGTCCGGACAAATTTATTTGTTATTTGTATTGGTGAGCATTAATAAACATTTGTTCAAATACAAGAGATTAAGTGCAAATAATTTGACACTTTAAGAAAAAAATTGGTTTGTAGCACGGAGGAACGAAAAATAGTGGAAAAAAACTAAAGTTTTCGGTAAATTCCAAGACTTAATTGAAGATATCCACATTTGAAATCCATTGCAAAATGAGTAAGTCTTGCAAAACTACCCAGACATTTGAGGATCCATAGAAGTCAGCTGCTGCAATAAGAGATATCTAGTCGAAAATAAACTTTGTGGAAGAACAGCACGTGAAGTGTCGATATTGGAGTAAAGATATCGAAGACGGTGGATCGAGTACTCTGCTAATGTCATTTCGAGTGAAATGGCACAATAAAAGTTAAATAAATGACGTAATATAAAGTAAGTCTTCCGAAAAGTGCAGCATTTAATTTCAAGTATATGCTACTGCAAACACTATTAAGAACGGATATGGAAGCATCCTTATATGGAGATGAGATATCTCAAAATCCTGGTAAGGGGAGGCGTCTTCTGATACGGTATGTGTCCTCTGTATTGGATAAGAGCACAGATAGGCAGTTTATTTACGTCCGTAACTCATTAGAGTTATGCTTCCTTATTCAGTATAGAAAATGCCTCTAAAATGTATATTTTAATAGAAAGAGACCCCAAAAAATATGTCGGTGCCTCTAAGAAATTGGTTTCTTTATAAAAAAAAAAGCTTTTTAACCTGATCTTTCCTATCATTTCCGACCTAAATTGAAAAGATAACTTGTGGATAATAGTCAAGGAAAAGATTGGAAGAGTGAGAAAGAATTTGGAGAAATTTCCAAGAAGTTTGGTATTCCATAGTTCAGACTAAATGTGCGGTCCTAGATAGATAGAAAATTGATGGTTTGCGCTGTAACCTATGGTCTATTGTGTCCTCTTCTAGCGGTATCACATATTGTCACAGAGGTCCACCATTCTGAACAATGTGCGGTCCTAGTGGACTCATTGCCAAAAAGCACCAAATAATGGTTATTTAACAAAATATGGAATATGCACACAATTTAATTAAAAATGTATGGCTTAATTGTTTTTGGATTTATTTTTAGTAAAAAAAAAACAAGAGAAAAAAATTAAGAGTTTGATTTTGATCGATCACTTTATATGACAGCCATATGCTATAGTTATCCGACCTGAACAAATTGTGCAGAGATTGTAACTTTCCATAAAATAACTTGTTTTTAATAGTTATGTTTATATGACAGCTATTCTATATTTATACACTCTTTGGAGTCCGATATTGGCGGTTCAGACAAATAAGCAGCTTCTTTGGGAGAAGTAGAAATGTGCAAAATTTCATATCGATATCTCTAAAACTGAGGGACTATTTTGCATATACATACATACATATGTAGAAAGGCAGACAGGCAGATGGACACGCTAAATCGAATTAGCAAGTAACGGTGATTTCCGGCGTTCCCATCTGGGTGTAATATACTTCGTGGCGAACTTGCTTAGGACAGATTTTTTTGATACGTTTATTTTTTTAAACAGAGTATGTTCTTATTTTTGTGTCCAACACTGTATGTAACATATTCAAGAAAGTACCTACATATGTATTTACATATTTATATACATACAAACCAACAACTCGCTCTTACGTTTTATTAGAAATAAATTTGATTCTGATTTGAAACCGAGTCATCATTGTTGAACTGTGTCACGAAGCAGGGAACTCATTTATTTTTTCCACAAATTTCCACTCACTATTGAGTGCCAATATTAAGGGCGTGACCAATTGATTTTCATAAAAACAAATTTAAATATTTTCACAATTATTTTCTCTTGGCAAAACCTCTTCCATTTGTTGGGAGTGTCTAATGGAGGTTTATCGTTAGTGGCGTATCCGCGAGGCATTAGGGCAGCTAATTATGATTGACAATGCTTTAAGAATATTATAATCATGAAAAGAGAGAAAAAAATAAAATTTAAAACAACAATATCAAAATGAGCCGCGTTCTCTGTGCGAATGCAAAGTCACACATACACACAGACAGAAAATGTGTAGCTAATTGTCTTCGGAAACCCAACCAACATTGGCAGCGAAGCGCATACGAACAAAGTGGTGGTTATGACGACCGTCAACGCAGACCAATTGACAGTTGATTCAGTTCGTCCGCTTGATAATGGCGCGTAATTATGCGCGCATACACATACATATATGCACACACAAGTGCACATATTCGACGGTGCACGTTAATGCTACAACAGTAAATGAGCTACTTTGTACATACTTGTTTATTTTGTTATGTTTGCAGCTAAATATGTTAAGGGGATGTACTTTTGTTTTTGTTGTTGTTGTACCGCCACAACGGATTTTCTTAATGATGAGAAACATTTGGTGTAATTAAGCAAAAGTTCACAAATATTATATTACTTTGCATGTGTTTATACATATGTAAACGAGCATGTACTTATGTATGTGTGTATGTGTACAGTTATATGATAAAAATATAAGTTATGCAAAATGGCGTAGTTAAAATGCCGAAATATGCTTTCAGCATAGCACATACTCGAATACTTACTTTTTAAAAACAAATACTGGTTCATAAGTATATACATACATACTAACAACTGTATGTTGAATGGTCGAATTTAGGCTTTTCTGACTCGCAAAATTCTTATAATTTGAATACTTTCTACTTTAATAAATACATCGCAACAATTCATTCTACAAATAAACTTTTTCAGAGAAAGTGTCTCAAAAAATATATGCATATAAGCAGCTACACATACACATCTGTACATAAGTACATATACATATGTATGTAAGACATATAGAAATACATACATACATACATAAGTTCGAAATAATCCTCTTTGAAGTAGGATGGGAATATAATTTTCTTCTTAATGTGAATTTAATTAAATTATAAATTCGTAATTAATTTAAAAATAAATAATTATAATTCACCAAGTCATCGATATCTACTACTTTTGTGTATTTGACACAAAAGCCCATTATGGATTTAGATTAAATTTGTGTGTATCTAGAATAAAAAATTTTTACTAATTTAAAAACAAAAATAGCAAATGCAACGACAAAATTTTATAATACATTTCCTTATATAATTCTATGATATGTGAATATTTAATAGGCAGAGGATCTAGAAATTGCCAGAAACTTTCTATAACATATCAGTTTCTGCCTTCCTCACTATTGCAGAGTCTTTCAAGCCCCTTACTGCCACTAGGGTACCAGTAGATTTACTACTCAGGAGTGCAGCCTCTTTCAGGAAAGTGACCAACACTCGGACTCGAACCTAGAACTCTATTTTATTGTTCCCTCTCTCACATCGCATGTGGTAACAAAGGTTCAGCACTCTGAAAAACTTCAGGAACTTGCTGGGCGCTCATTGCTGGCTGCTCCTTTATGCCCCAGATCCAATGTAAATGGTTTCAAACTAATAGGCAGCTTAGTTATCATAAGATGATATCTCTTTTAGTGCCACTTGACTATCGCTGAAAATAGCGATACACTGGTTGCGATAGTTGCGTTGGAGATTGCTTCCTGCACACTAACTTAAAGCAAAGACTTCTGTTTGAAAAATGTTCGGAAAACAACACATTGATGATATCTGGCTTGGCTCCAGAATCTACCGACTAGGTATATGCATATGATGAGTGCCTTGTTAGCTCTGGACAGTGTTAATTCCACGTGCCTATTCTACAGTTGAGTCTAATGTGAGGCCGAGGTATTTGACCTCTTTAGACACCTCCAACTTTCTCAAGTCCGGAAGAGATGTTTTCTTTGTAAAAGTGACGACGGTTGTTTTGATGGCTTGATATGTATTTAACCCCATCGTATTTCACCATTCTCTTGCTATATCTACTACTAGACTCCATAGTCGGGGGGTAGAACTTCACCCTGTGGGCAGCATTTCGTAGTACCAAGACGAATCTTTCCCCCACAGTGACCTTCTACGCAGTACCGCCTCTATCTTGAGCCGCACATTTCTTCTCTCCAGTGCATTGATGACGCTTGCGTGGGACGCAATATCAAAAGAACCTTCGATGTCAAGAAATGCACATATTGCAACCTCGCCATTTTCCAGCGAACTCTGGAGTTCGAGGTAACTGTAAGGCTGAGGAGCTGGCTTCGCTAAGATTGTAAGAAATTCTTACAGCACTTTGCTTTGAGTAAAGCCAGGCTCATCCTAGTTAATGACCTGATTATATATTTAATATGTATTAAATACTGCCCTGTTGTAGAGTCGACAATCTTACCAGATGCCTACAATCATTTTTCTAATGCTTTCATTCAATTATGTCGAAAATTATGCTTCTGAAAAAAACCCTTAGCTCACAGAACCTTGCCTTATATCCTTAACACCAAGATAATATGCTATAATTGGTAGGATCAAAAGTGCGTATTAAGTTAAGAGCTTCAAAAACCAGGTGAAACTATTTATGGGGAAAGCTACCAACAAAAACGCATAGCAAAGAAACCTCTTCTGACTGTCATTACTTCCGCTCAATGCAGAACGCTCTCACAAGATTACGATTCACGTCACAACAGGTATCCACAATTAGCTTTATTAATTCTAAGCCGCCAATTATGCATTATATTGACGTCACACCAGCAAAGCATGGTGAGAGAGCACCATAAATCGTAAAATTAAATCCAAATGCAACCGCATGTTAGTCTATTACCTTATTTTTATGACTTCAACACATTCATTTCTGGAGTGAGTGCAGTTCAAAAATGCCATACAAATATTATTAAATTAAAGAGGCTGCAAACTCGCATTTAAATCACATTAATAATAATTAAGCTTAGTGATAAGCATGAAAATGGCTGGATTACCACACAAAGCGCTTGCGGGCTTGGCACCTAACAAAACCCTCAAAGTGGCTACCCAAATACCCGAAAATTACCAAATGGCCAGAAGAATAGCATTTTTATCTGTTTTTATTCGAAATTAAAAATTCATTCCGAATTGATTGTCATTTAAGCTATCGCATTTTGTGTGGCTTTTCATACATTCAGCAATTTGTAGAGATAAACCCTATGTACAAGTGGTAGTACCTGTAGCCTCTTCACAGCAATAACATCAATCTCATTGTGTTTGTGTTGTTGTTATTGAAATTGGCTTTGACCACAATCGAAACACAGTTAATTTGGATTAATTTTTTCCGATAACAGTCGCATTGTTGCATTCGTTTATGTGCATTTTGTCACATTTTCCAGCTCCTCCTTTGGCTTCCGTCACTCTTGTGACGCTCGCGCTGTGTGTGAGTGTGAGTGTACATATTAAGTGTTTGAAAAGAGTGTTTAGGAGATTGAAAAAATTATTTGTGGTCGGATTTATAAAAGTCTCTTTTATTATGCGCCATTAAACTTTTGTGGTCAATTATGTTAATAACGTCGAACTGAAATTATCGCAGTTGACACTGAAGAGTCGAATGTTCGACTGAAAGTGGAGACTTTCTTTATCTTATTTATTGTTGGCTTATACGAGATTTTGCTCTTTAGCGATTAACTGTTATAACATTTTGATTACCATTATCTGTAATTACAATGAGAAATTGACAGTATTCTTCCTCTTTTTTCTTGGCTGTGAATAAATTTTTATCAAGTCAGTGTTGAGCAGTTTAGGAGTGGTGTATATTTTTACGAGCGCATTCGTTTCGTTCCCTTTTTTCGGTGAAACTTTCTAACGAAAGCAGAATTTATAGTAGGCGTGTGACTAATGAGAATAAGTTGTTTAATTACTTTTTTGGAATGTAGTAGATCAACTTCTAGCTTGAACCAATTGTTAAGAAATATTAGTCCTTATTGGCCCAATCATAGACGTAATAAGAACCTCCCAACCAAATTTCCGGAGATCGATGCCTCAAGCGAAAGTCGAAAAAGTTAAAGAAAAGTCTTGTTGGTATCGAAGAGATATCAGAGGATCTTACAATACTTTCGGATCGACTACACCGATTTGGTTAATTTTGGGTATGAAGTGTGTCAATGCAACACTAAAAGACCTGAATCCTTAAATTGACATCGAGTTAACATACATCAGTATTGGAGGTGGATTTATAAATAAGATGTTGAACCGTCCAACAATTTAGGTGCTCCGAATGGTGCTCCAAAAATGAACTGAAACAGAAAAAAACCCAAAATTCTCTAAAGATATTGAAGGGCATCCCATCCAAGTCTTATACTTGTAACAATTGCATCGAACGTTAACTTTATCATTGGCGCCAGGAAGGCGACAAAAACAAATAGTACAAAAATAAGTGAAAATGTTGTTTTGATTTTTTTTGACAATCCGGATCAAAATTTATCAGATGATATGCTCTTACTATTTAATTGTTTTAAGCCATTATTTAGGCTACCACGCCATACATAGACATAGTGGTTCTTGGTAATGCCAGATGGAAGTTCAGTTTAATTTGAGGTGGAGAATTCGTCACAGAGAACGTCAATGTTTTTTGCGAACTTTAAGAGCGACTTGATTTTCGTCCAATCAATTTGAGACGAGCTTTAGATAGTGCTGGTCATATGAGGTGTTCCAACGACTTTCTCATGTCAACTTCTCTGCACTTTCTGCATGTATATTTATGCCCATCCGGCTCACATGTGATGCCAGTAGGTTGTGTATATTTTTATATATGGACCCCATTGAGCCGGCCCGCATCATTGAAAGTTGTCATAGTATTAGAAAGCGTAAGGTTCAATCGGTGACTAGCGCAATGAACATTTCGTGCTTTTGGATACAGTTGTCTTATCCTGGTTTGCACTCCACTTAAATGCCCTGATAAGTTTGCTGCTCCGTCATATCCCTGTCCAACCAACTTCACCATATCAAGATGGAGATCTGTACAACGCTTAAGTATGACTTTTGATAAGTTTTCAGTCACCGTCTAGTGTAGTTGCGTACGACTGTTATAGGTTTGAACTGAGTTGTGTATAAGAGTTTCTAAAGATTCAGTCAGTGATAAATCTTTTTTATTTGCGATTTATTTAAAAAATTTCCTTATTTCGGGGGGGGCTTCAGCCCTCTAGCCCCCCCCCTGGCTACGTGCCTGCATCCGGCTCACATGTGATGCCAGTAGGTTGTGTACATTTTTATATATGTAGCAGTTCTATCTCCACCTATTTCCATTTCTCCTTTGTGAATTATCCAAGAAGGTTGCTTCGGTCGATGAGTGTCACGATTAAATGCCTCTTGTCTATCTCGCTGGTCGTCGCTGCCGCCCTGGAAGTTAAGAGTTTCTCTCGATCGAATCTGGCGTTTGGATTTATAGCGTGATGATTTTTCCTCGGTCGTTTCGCTGGCACCGTAGTTTGATTTTTAACGGCTGCAATTCCTTTCTCGATCCGAGAATGCGATTTACGGTCGTGATGCGTAATATTTCCGTCCTTCTTCCAATCTGTCTGTAACCGAAGCCTTTCCTCCTTCATCTGATTGAACTTGCAACTAAGCCTTTCGTGAACTTTGTCCTCTGCTTTGCAAGATGCTTTCAACCCCTCCTTACTGGGTTCAGCTCTCGGCATAGTCTTTATCGCCGACATATCACTTTGGTATCTCCCGTAGAGCATAGCAGAACTTTTTCTTCCAATGTATTTACGCTTTCAACGCTTTCGAGGTCTGAGTCTTCGCGGACTGTAGCATCTCTACGCTTCAAGGCGGGTTTGGCAGTAGCTCTGCAACTACTGTGAACTGCTCTCTTCACAGCAGTGGTATGGATGCTGGCAACACAGCAAGTAAACTCGCTGTGCCCGACACTCGGCCCGATATCCCAGCCCGCTTTCCATCTTTTTGGTCCTCCATCTTGAGTTTGTTTATCGTAGAATCTCCACCCCTAGCGTTTTTTACCTCGCGCCAGGGACATAATTAGCAATGGCAGAAGGAGATGTATCCAGTGTTATATGCAAAGCATATTACCAGAAGAGAAAAGTGTATATGTACCTCTGCCTTTTAATAACTCTCATCCATAGTATTTTGATCTCTTCTACAAAACTGTTCTCACAGGTCACGGTTTTTGACACTGACATCGTGGCAAAAATGATTTAGTTCGACGAATGTTCAAACACTTAAAATAAAAATAAGATATTGTTGAAAATATATTTCGCCACTTCCTTTTATTTTTCTTACATTAATTTATAATCATTTGAATATGATCCATTAGGCTGTCAATGTGGATGACGCCAATTCTTAACTGCGATTAATTCACACCTGACAACTCGCCGACAGCGGAAGAACCAAATACCAAAAATATTTTTGTATTCAAATAATTTCATATCTTTTAAGTTTGACTGACATCTCATATTTCCAGCGCACATCAACGCCAAATTCGAGTTTTATGATACGAAAGATAAATCAAACTCATGTTCATAAACACATACCGTTGTACGTGGCATTGTTTTAGCGACGAGAAGAGAGGTGAAGAATTTCACACTTACAAGTTAATTTGGAAATCATTTTGTCGGTGATTCATCTGTACTTCATAGGAATTCATTCAGTAATCGCAACAGATCGGAACATATTACTTTATTAAGTCATTTTCCGCACATCGATTTCTGTTCGGTTTCTGCTCCTAAGACTCTTCGCTATCGTTTTTGCACGTCATCACGATCACTTGCGGCGCATTGGACGATTCTGTACGTGGCAAGCTATACAACGGACGGACGATATGTTGAAAAGTAGTGAAGATATTTTTCTGCATTGTCATTTCCACAGTCAGCGCCGTTCGTGGTGCCTTCGCTGGCTGGCTGGATGATCGGACACCTTTCCAATGCTGTGATCATTGTGAGAGTTCGGCAATTGATCGATGCATAAGTTCCGCTCGTTGTTGGTGCGGTTGCTGTTGATAATGCTGTTGAAAGCCAGATATTTGTATTGCTATAGTATATAGCTGAAATATGTGTTTGTCGTATGTGTGTTGTCTACATTAGCTTGTGATCGTAATCGGTGAAGAAATCAATATTAACAAACGCAACTTTTAATGAAGATTAACAACTTAAAAATTATCATATTGCTTGTTCTTGTATGCATACGTAATAATAAAAGAATGCTCGTAAATTAACTATTAGAATGGATGTTAACATTAGGGTGTGCCATATTTTAACACAACTTTTTTCGTGGCGTACATCAACGCCAAATTCGAATCTTATGACACGAAAGGTGAATCAAACTAATGTTCATAAACACATTTGAACTTGGTCCAAGGAAAAGACCTGGAAATTGGTTTTATGGCAGACATTTAAAAAAAAAATTAAATTTCTATGAAAGCGTTTTTCTTTTCAAATAGTTGTAATCGAAAATCCTTCATCCAAGTCTTTAAGAATTGTGTTTTAAAGACCTGTGTAAAATTTCATGAAGATCGGTTGAGTAGTCCACGTGAAACTTTGCCAGCCGGTTTCAAAAACTCGGTTTCGAAAAACACGCGTGTAAAGACGGTGCACTTAGCCTAACTAACCTCGAGCGCAGAAGTTCTTAAGGCTATACTATCTCCGAAAATTTTACTCGGACAAACTTGAAAAAAAAAAATCAGAGATGTTGTAGAATTTAATAAGACACTAAGAAAGTTCGATTTTTCGAAACCTGTAACTCAGGTAACAGTAAATGTTTTCCATGGTGGCTTAAATGAGAAACGTTTTTGTTTTTTGTTATATAGGGAATCAAACTCGTATAGACCAAAGAAAAATTAATTATCCAACGCAAAATATATGTACATATATGTAGGTTTATTCTCTTTTGGGACCGTCGGGCTAGGCCGGTCAGTCCTTCAGGTACTTCTCCACCTGATCTCTCCAACGTATTGAGAGTCTTCCTCGCCTTCCCTTGGCAGGTACTGCGTCGAATACTTTTAGAGTTCGAGTGTTTTCATCCAAACGGAGGATGCATTCAAGTTTACAAGTTCACGCAAGTGAGGAAAGTTCTCTGAGCGCCATTCACTTGGGAGTAGGCGAACCATCCCTACCCAGGGTTGTGCGCTGTGTTTGAGACCCACCCTGTAAAAAACGCCCCCAATGAGGAAGGATACAACTGCCTCAGCCGAGAGACCCGTCTTTTGAACTTCTAGCGACAATCCGCATAAAAGCGAAGTTCTTCAATACATCGCTTATTTCCACCCACGCATCGATGGAAGAGAAGGACGATGTGACCAAAAATGCCTTCTGTGAGCGCTTGGAGCGCACCTGGCAAAATTGTGTTTGGCGACTTCTCAGGGTTGGCAAAGAAGGTAACTTTGGCACAAATAGTCGGCAAATTCGGTCTCCATCAGGAAACATTCTCAAATGGGTTGTGGCTGACCGACTTTGCCGGAACCCGAAATATGGTTATCTGTAGTACTAAATTCCACTATAACAAAAAATATTTATATACACCCGTCTTTAACCATTTTAGCTTTCGAAATATACTAATTCTCCAAAGGAATTTGTTTTTTTTTAACTATTTTTTCCAAAAAATTACTCCACCCTAATATTATATATGCATAATATACATATAACGACTCTCTCAGCCATTGGCATGCATATGCCTCATAAAATATCTTCTTTAGCATATTTCATTTACCAAACGCTTTTTGAATGTTTATATGAACTTGTAAGCTTATATCAGCTTGGTTAAGTACATAAGCCCATATAAACATGTAAACTTACAAGCTACAACAACTAAACTGCACTTTATAGTACTTGAGCATAAATACATATGTATGCTTGTATGTAACCAGCTAACTTCCCAAAGGTAAACAGGTTACATAGTTCCTGTCTTCATACGCTTTACTCTTGCCAGAAAACCCAAGAGATATGCCTACGAGGAGTAAATATAACAATGTGCGGTCGATCGGCTACGCGAGACATGACGAGAGAGCGAATCAACGGCGATCAAAGTAATTACTTCGTGGTGGTCCAGAAATGCTCGCAAGTCATTTGCTTCCTCAATCATGTTGTTATTGTGCCGACTATTTTGTTGTTTTAATGTTGCAAGAGATCTAAATAAAAGGCGAGAGCAAAAGGCGCAACTAAAGGAATCCTACAAATATATATATATAACTTATATACATACTCCTATATATTACTGTAGCGAAAAATGTGAGCGCTCAGCAAGTTAGCGACAGGTACATATACATATGTATGTATGTATGTGTGGGTTTGTGCACGTTGCATTGATGGCAATTCTTGCAACATTTAACGATTGTGGCTGCATGATGAGCTTAGTTTATACAAATTTATATATATACATACCTGTATGTGTGTCGATATCTTCGAGTTATGTAGTCATATATGTACATACATACCTAACTAAAGCGCGTGGTCGTATATGCCTCCATACAAAAGCATATATGTATGTATATAGTTGAGTCCGTGGCATGTGTGTTTGTGTGCACGTTGCGACAGCGGTTATAATATAAGACTTAAGGTGTCGGCTGCAAGCTAATTGGAAGAATGTTCAAAGGTGCCGCCAACAAATTAAGAATGAGTTACCAATTTAACTTTTATATCTCTATCAGATACAGCATCAAAATAAAAATACACAAACATGCATACATACATATGTATATTTATGTACATATATGCCGCACCACACAAAAGAGCCTACATTCATGAAGGCGACCAACGTCGAAGCGTTTTTGCCACACTCTCATATGAAAAGTTGGCTGAGATTGTTGCTTAGACGGATGGCTGTGCGATCAATTGAAAGACAAATATACACACATACATACATTTTTTTAATACATACAGACATGAGTAGTCGGTTTTGTAATAATGTGACGCGTAATTAGACGGAAGAACGCACAAGCACACAATGAAATATTGAATAAATCCAATTGGACATGGCCTACAGTTATATTATCAGGTACAAATACATAGGTATACTACTAAAGTGTGTGTGTATGTGTGTGGCTTAGCATATGAGCTTGATCGGTAATAGTTCTTGAATTGCCGACCATGAGTTAAGTGTTTGCACAAATATTTGCTGTCGTCTTTAAAATGCAATTAGCGCCGTACGAAGATGTGTACATACACACTTACACTCATTTGATGGAGCAACATAAGGCTCGTGAGTTTTTATTCTTCACATATTTTGAATTTAGGTTTGGTAAGGCGTCTGAGATTTTAATTATAATATACATAAGTATATATTTGTTATAAATATATTTTATGTGAAGAAGAATTGAATGGAACTTTATAAAGTAAGCTGAATCACGCTAATGTAACAGATCTTGCATGAATATTTTTTGAGACAAAGTTTTTGGTACCCCACTTTCTTTGAGCATCTGAAAACAACGGAAGGAAAGGGAAATGGTCGGTTCGTAATGTTCTCATATGATCAAAATTGACCCGGACTGACAAAAAAAAATAATTTTATGTATTTTAATATAAATTGTTGTTTTCTACTTCGAAATGTGCTCGTTTTAAATCAATACATATAGCATTCCAAAGCTTAATCCATATACTTGTTATAGGCTGCGTCTGGAATAGCCTTCAGTGCCTTGTTTTGTTTCAGGAGTGACCATAGAATAGTTAAATTTTGTTATTACTTGCCTCTATGGTTGGTATGCTACCCCATATCGCGTGGTGCGCATTGTCGTCAGCGCCTAACACCAGGCATCTTTTCACTTTCCCAGCCGCATTTACCAACAGCCAGAGTTCCGCTGGCGGCGCTTCATCTTCGTGGGGCATGTAACTGGATGCCAGTAGTAGTGTCTCATGCTTGCCGTCATTTACAATCACCACCGGCAGGTCATCTGGAGCAAAATTTATTTCAATGATGAATACATAGTTTTCCTTACCAGTATCACAGTTCTTACCTTGTTTGTTCCACTGGGGATATATGGTAGTCAAATGGCGGCTTTGATCCAGATAGTATGTTTCCAGAGGATATCCATGGTTCCTGAATTAAAGCCGCTTCGTAGTCGATACACTCTAGACTCAGAAGGAGCTCGGCATAGGCTATCTTGCTTTTATGCAGGCTAATATGAAGAACTTCAGCTGCTAAGATGGGGTTTGCTCTGCAGGTCGGGTTGCATCACACTCTTTTGCTTTATGAAGTTTGAAGATGGTCTTTAGGAGTTCTCCAAAATTATTCTCGACCTCTCGCTTCTCCATTGAGTTTTAGTTGTTATCGGCCGGTACACGCTACATACAGTCCACAAAATCTTTCTGATCCTTCCGGGCAAAATGTTTTCGACAATTTGTTTATTTGGAGGATGTAGTTCTGGCTGCCATCGTGACCTTCAACACCCTTCAATCTTCCATTTGAAGGAGTCGCAGTGTATCGGTTTTACCGTACCCGGTTTTACCATACATAAATGCAGCTTCGCTTTCGAAAAGGTCAGGTTACAGCGATGGTGCACTTTTTCGAGGACCTTCCCGACAGATCTTAAAGCTTAACCACCATTTCCTTTACTCATCTCAGGGAGCAGTCCTCCTTACATCTTAAGTTTTTTTTTTACTGGATTCAGCCAAAGACCAACAACATATTATTATATTGAAAAGTATAAGTGAAATATGCTTATCTAATTTAGGAAACGAAACCAGCTGCCTCAATTGAATGCGCCTATATGAAATTGTTGCTCAATGAATCTTAGAATCATCCATCAATTAACAATAAGCGGCATACGTAGATTGAGGGAGTGGCTCTGAAACATAAATCTTACAATACATAACTTATAAAAGCGGTTAGAGTCGGACCGCTGAGAGCACCATAACTCCTAATAAACCTTTCTTGAACCTTTTTCGGTGATAAAAACCCATATCGCTATAAGAAAGGTAATACCACATTTATGTACCAGTATAATCACACCACAATGCATTTAAAATTGAGATTTTGTCATGCTAGAAATTTGGCGAAAGCAACTGTCGTCAAACAGAAGAATGTTCTTCGATTGAAGTGTGGTTTATGAAATTGGCGACGCTTATCGACATGTCAAGTTCGCCGTCATGAAAGTGTGATGCAACGGCTACCTGCATAAATACCACACAAACACATCTCTATTCTACAGTAGTTATTGCAAGTGTTTACGCTGTTCAATTAAGAGTGCTAGCTCAGTTTGCATAAAGAGAACCGTCAGGTGCATACCCAGCAGGAAATTTTCGTAAAAAATACTTTTTTAAATGAATGGTTAACAAAATTATTCCTTTAAATAAGAATATGAAAATAAGTGCAAATAAGAGAGGATATTCATTCCAAAAGTGAAGTTAAAATGATCTGTTTATAAAATAATAAAATATTAACTTCGGTGTGTGTAAATATTCAGATTAATATTTTGAAAACTGAATTCAATTTGGAGGTAAGGTGGTTAAATATATAGCAGAATGCCGCACAAAATATTTTAAAATATTTTATTCCGAAAGTAGCTCAACGGGTCACAAAAAATTTGTATTGCGGATCTAACGTATTTTTCAAGTTCGAACTGACCGAAACTTGCAATTGTTCTATAGTTCAAGGCAATAGAGGGCTCTCTTTTCGGCAATTTTTGCGGCTATATTATCTCCTTAAGGTAATCTATGGAACATAACAGGGACTCATGTCTAAATAATCAGAACTAAAATAAAATATTTTACCCAAAACTAATTTTTCACCTAAAAATTTCATTAATTTCTCACAGGGTATATGCCACATTATCCAAATACTCTTTGACTTAAACAACTTTGGGATAGCACTTTTAAATAAATATCCAAAATTGCATGCAGTATTTGTACACAACAAACATTATTACGACACAACAGTAAATGCAGCGTGAAATGTCTTCGAATTCTCTAAGCGCTTAGAGAGGGTTGTCTGTTGATATTAAAATCAATTTGTTAAGACTTTTCTTCATTTTCCCACAGCGGAAAGACGGCAGATAAAAATGTTTGCAGAATTTTTAAAAACTACTCACAAACATACGCATACATACATGTAGTTATACAAGTATGCTAAACATGCAAATAAGCAACAACAACTAAAAAGTTTAAGTTGAACAATCGCCTACTTTTTTTGAAATCTGCTCAAAGTCAATGGTTTAGTGTCTTCGCATTGCACTGACTCTTGCTTCTTGTTGTTGTGATTTTTTTGTTTGAACTTGTATGCATTTGTCTGCTATAGCAATAACTGCACTTGATCGCAACAACCTTGATGGCAGTGCCCCCCTAACAGCCAACTTCAAATGGCACTTTGATCGATGTCCACTCGGTGGCCGCTTAGCGAACTGAATTCAGCGCCACGAACCATCACTCAGCCCAACAATGAGCAAATGATGTATGCCTTTCGATTGCGTCACTGCACAAATAAGTCTGGGATGCCAATAACAACAACCAACGACGATTGGCGACACATTCACAATTCGAATGTGCAATCAAGATTGTGAAGGCAAAAGCACCAAGCAGCAAAGTGAGTGGGGTGATAGTGCACGGCTGGTGGAAACTCTGCCAGAATGTGGCAGACTCGAGAATAAAGAAATGTTGAAAGGCTTTCACAAATTATGCAGTAATTAATTATAAGTAATTGCGGCTTCTTTTAATATTTTTGTATGTTTTCACAGTTTTTATTTCCTTTTTAATTTATTAATTTTTTTTTTGCATTCAAATTCACGCTTGGCAACCCCGTTTGTGGCAATCGCGTCAGTTTTCAGTCATTAGTCATTTTTAGTGAATTAGTATTAATGAGCCTTGGCACCTAACTACTCGCATATGCAGTTAATGCAATCGCTGCATTTCGCGCTTAACGAGTGGGAATTCGCTCGGTCAGCCACAGTGTGACGCTGCCGCCATTTATAGTGACTGTGATTATGCGCGGAAGTGTCAATGAGTTTCCCATGAAACGGCGTGGTGGAAAGCTGATGTGCGAATGTCGGTAATTGCCGACAACAGACCGATCAGCAGCGATGATTTCATCAGTTAGTTGTTGTTGCATGCATAAATACATACTGAAGACTGAAGTTCTCGCATGATAACGTCGACTCGGAAGTACAAGTGCTGGGAACTGAATTGGTGAAACAATTAGATGGTTAAAATCTAAAATACAGTATTCTTGTAAATCAGAACTAGGAAAAAAATGTACCTCACGTTCTTTATCTAAGGTACCAGATTGCACTAATAATGGTATGTCTTCTCCTTATTTCACAAAAAAAAAGATTTCTGAAACAATTCTCTTAAAAAACAACTCTTATATAAGGTGTACCTGCTCGATCAAGTTCTGCAGCTCGAATTATTTTCTCTAGCGGCAGATTGAAGAAGTCGCACGATAGGGAGTCGCCTTGTCTGAAACCTCGTTTGATATCGAACGGCTCGGAGAGATCCTTCCCGATTCTGACGGAGCTTTTGGTATTGCTCAACGTCAGTTTACGCTGCCGTATTAGTGTCGCGGGATACCAAATTCAGACATAGCGGCATAAAGGTAACCTCCTTAAGAGATGGTATTTTTCGATTTTCACGGGTCTTTTTCAACATTTGGTGCATGGTGAAAATCCGGTCAGTTGTGGTTTTTCCAGATCTGAAACCATACCGATAAGTACGCTCGATAGAACCCCATATGCGATATTGAGGGACTTATCCCACGGTAGTTGGCGCAGATTATGGAGTCTCTCTTTTTGTGCATTGGACATGTTTTCGTCTGACCATATTCTACAAAGAAGTCATGCATGCTCCTTATCAATTCTTCTCCGTCGTTTTTAGATAGCCCGACCGGCAATCCGTCGGCCCCCGCCCCTTTGTTGCTCTACAAGCGTCGAAGAAAGTCATCGATTTAGCCGCATCCGTCTATCTATCTGTATACATGCGAAATAGTCAGTTTCAGTCAGTTTCTGAGATATCATTTGTTTAACCGCGAATATTGGAAGAGATATGTACTTTTATGAAATTTTATTGCCTAGGACTATGTTGCATTCTGCGAAGAAATTGTGGATTTCGGATGCCTATAGCATATATGTATGTAGCTGCCATACAAACCATACATCGGAACCAAGTGCTTGTAAGGAATCTTTTGTATTCCCAACCGGTACAACCGAAGTTTACGTTTTTTCTAGTGTTAAAAATTTAAATATATTTTCATATACAAATTTTTCTAATTTTCTTCTTTAACACATAAATACTGCTAGAAAAAGTAAAAGTTGAGTAAAATATTGCAGTTATTGCTGTCAGTTACTTCCTATAAAGTAAGTATATTTAAGCTTGCGCATAATCAGATTCCGAATGGTTTGTTAGAGTCTTGTTTGCCGAACGCCGACACCGGCGACCCTTTTAATCAAAGCATTTCACACCTAATTCGGGAATATCACGCAAAAAAGATCAAAGGCTTGCGCCACTATCTCACCAATAAATGATTTTCAACCGAAAAAAAGCTGATTAAAAGACGAAGCCACACAAACAACGACACACGCACGCACACGACCGCCTGCATGTACAACATAGTGTATACATGTGCGTATATGTATGAATGTATATTATAGCTGTTAATATAAGCTGCCGAAAATCGACAAACAAGATAAATAGACCAATAAAAAATGGTAAAACCTATAATTAAGTATAACAAGTTCAATA
The DNA here is from genome assembly GCF_023373825.1 of Bactrocera dorsalis. Classification (NCBI taxonomy): domain Eukaryota; kingdom Metazoa; phylum Arthropoda; class Insecta; order Diptera; family Tephritidae; genus Bactrocera; species Bactrocera dorsalis. The sequence continues at coordinate 16,013,714 of NC_064304.1, read as the reverse complement.
TGAGTTTGAGAAAATTTCAGCCCAAGATGTTTTATGCACTCAAAGCAACGCATACATACACACACACACATATATATATATGTGTTTATAAAATATAACTGTGTATGCATGCGTTTTAGAATTTATAGCGCGGCGTTGTATGAAGAACCGAAGGTGGCCAGCGTCGCGTCAGCAGAGGCAGCCACAGCGTCAGCAATGACGATTTAAGCCGATTTTAATTGCTTGTAGCAACAAAAATAAAATCGTAAAATAAAAAAAAGACACACACGCACATACGCGTAGGTCCAAGCGTACGCAGCGTTTACCGGTAGCATTTAGGGGGCGACCACCATGCCTCGCAGTCGAACGATCAAAGCGCTTTGCGGCTGCGCACAATGCCAACGGTGTTTATTGATTTTCTTTTCCTTGCCCCTCGCTCTCTCTCTATCTCCCTCACTGCATTATTATTAATTATATTGAAGATAGCTAATGCCATAGTCGCGGCTGATTATCTTCAACCTTTCTCCATTATCCACAGCGTAAATTCAATTTCAAATTGCCTGATTGCATTTTGTCAATGAGCGCATTTAAATTAAAATTCCAGACTTTGGTGTATAGAAGGGGTAAGAAGTGGAAGAAAAGGGCCGAGCAGATAAGCCATTAGAATAAGTACTAATAAAAATTCAATTGAATTATATTAGTGGCTTAACAGCGCGCGCACACGCAGTTCGCTTAGAGTGGCTCTTTGCGGAGCTCTTTATGGAGTCTATTAAAATGCAAACAAAGCGAACCGACAACAACTAACTAATAGCTGGTAGCTGATAGCTGATCACACTGATCGCTACTGACCAGCGCGACGATAGCTGATCGTTGGCGATCAGTGGTGATCGGCGGCGATCCCTACAAAATCAGCGCGTAGCGCACGCGTTTATTTCGGGCATCATTAGCCGCTGAATTGATGGCTTGATTATTTAAATGAGCACTGCTGCCGCCGGTGTAGTGTAGCGGTTAAGAGGCTAATGCAATAGCAAGTGGCACAACGGCGCGCAACAACACACAGAAGCTACAGTTGAAGGCAACAAGAAATGTGGAACAAAAAAACAACAACAACTAGAAATAAATCGATCGCCGCTCAACGCCTGATAGTTAACGATCAACATGGCTATACATATGTAGTTGTGTACTACATAAACGCTAAGCATGTATTTGTGTGTGTGCTTATGAGCGTTTAGCTGCCCGAACTTAAACGTAACGTCCGTAATTGCCCGTACGCAGCGCCAAAACTACTTATGCACCTCGGGCGGCGGGCAGCGCTTTTGAAGTGAACCGCAACAAATGCTTGCGGGTCAAACGTTCATTATGCATACATACACACGCATGTGCATATGAGCCATATATATAATACAAGTACACTTGCAGATCTATCGCTTGGCACCATCGATCAGCCTCTGCACATACAGTAGCTGTTGGAAACCACACACTTTTGTTAGTTGCAGTGTTCGGTTTCGTTTTTCTGCCAAAGGCTTTGGCGCACAGTTATGATGGCACCCTGTTGGAAAAATTTCGCTCAGAAAATATATTTATTTTGACGGATCTAAGGACTTTAAAATTTTTTTTATTATGCTATTTTTTATTGATATTTCCGTAACGTTAATTTTCATATCTTCTTCTACAATATCCTTTATTTCAGTTATCGCGTTCTTTTTACTATTTCATGATATTAAGTTGATTGAAACTAGTCTGAATAGGAAGTATATGACTTACATATGTATATATACATACAAGTATACGTATGTATGTAAATTGGTAGCTCACGGGTTAAGCAGCTAATAGTTTTAATTTATTTAAATAAATATTGCAGAAAATGATCTTGAATTGGTACATATCTAATCTTTAACTAGTTCAAAAATAGTTCCCAACTAGTCCCAAACTACTTTCCAACTAGTCTCAAAAATTATTTTCAACAAGCAATAAATTATCTTTAAACAAGTTCTCAACTAGTTACAAAGCAAGTTTCCAACTAATTCTAAACTAGTTCCCAGCAAGTTCTAAACAGGGTTGCAAATAAAACATAGAAAAATTAATTTACATAATATTTGAAATAATTTTTTTTTTATTTTGAAGTCCCTAATACGGAGTTAAAAAATTTAAGTTTTCAAATTTAAGCCCAACATCAGAATTCCCGAAATTCGGGATTAATAAATATTCAATTTTCGGACCAACATTTTTGAGTTGCAGTTGAGAGCAAGCTAGTCAACTAGCCTTCAACTTGCATCTAATCGGGCACGCATTTTTTGGTATAAATACATATGTATTTATGTACTTGAAACCCCTCACACCACAAACTATTTTCAAACTGAACCCAAAATAGTTACCAACTAGTCCTATTCACATTTATTTACATAAATATGTATATGTATGTTTGAAGTACCAAACCTCTCTAACAAGGCCAAGGAACAAGATTGAGTTCAAATGCAACTAGTTCTCAACTAGTTAATAACTAGACCTGAACTAGTCCAAAACTGGTCTAAAACTTTTTTTCAACTATTTCTAACGCTCATATTTTAGTCTTATGTCATGTATTTGCAGATCATACACAAACTTAACTTTCCTACAGGGTATTTACACTTGTATATGTATGTACATACGAGTATGTGTCCACTCGAAGAAACCCTCACCACGGTGGCTGTCATCTAATTGCTGCTTGATCTCTGCCTGCAGGGGAAAATTATCGATAAGATGATCAATGCAAAACGTTAATGGCATAAGCAAAGTGGCGCGGCGCGGTGTGGTGTGCAGTGAAATCAAGTTTGTAGAAGAGTTGATCGATTGAGCTACTTGTTCGATTCATTGCATTAAATTATTATATATAATTGGAGTTTTATGCAAATCAGCACATACGCATACACACATAAAATAATATATGAATGAATTTATTTTTATACACATACATACAGACACACATGCTCACATACATACAAATGCAAACGACTAAATTGCGGATCAAAAGATTTCACCGGCTTAACGCTATAAAAATGGCCAAGCGTTTGGATTGAGCGGTCCGCGCCGCTTGCTGGCGACGTGCGGAAACCGCGCAAGCGCAGTCCATTAAATCTGCAATCTAATTACGGGATTTTTGCTCAAATTTAAACACTTCGTTCGGCTAATAGATTGGACAAGGTGATTATAATTTAGTGGCATTCCAGCAGATTTTTAATTTTCGCTGCCACTTTTTTTGTTGTATTTGCGCAAAAAATGCAAATTTCCGTTGTTTCTTGTTATTGTTTTTGCATATTTTCGCCTTGTATTAGGAGAAGATATGTGTTTTTATATTCAGCCCGCGCTTTTTCAGCTTTTCAATTATGCGCCGTTATGTTGTCGTGAATATTAGTGACCAAAATGTTTAAATTAATAATTAATTAACTCAAATTTATGAATAGCAGCTGTAAATAATCATTAATAAAAGCACAAGCGCAAAGCAACAATTGCGAGCGAGTGGTGGCATGCTTTATAATCAATATGCTAATACATACATATATCCGAACAGAAGTGGCCAAATTATGCAAAATTATCGCAAGAATAAAAACAAAAACGCATTTTTATGTTTATAAAAAGCACGATTGTCTTCGGTGTTTCGTTCATCTCTACGGCTGCTAATTTCGTAAATTTATTAAATGCGGACATGTGGCGACGCGACGCTAATCTAAGCATGCTTGAATTTATTGCTACCAGTTTTTAATACACCGATATAATCAGCAAGAGACAAATTAAAGTAAATTATAATATGTATCGATGAAACGCCGAAACTCACACATGCACATACATACTCGTAGATATAAATATATATTCCGAAAGTCACACATACATGTATTTTTAAAACGTTATAGCAGATGGGCCATTTCCAACGTCGCGAACCGAGTTCGCACGCATTTATAGTTCAAAAACAAGGAAAAATATTGCTTAATTTTTTTTGGGGGTGGTCGATAGCTATTGCTGGGTCTTTCGTTGGTGTCAAAAGGTAAGATCTTTCGATTTTTATGTTTTTATATGTTAGCGAACAAACTGTTGTCGCGACGTTACGAATAATGGAATTGCTTTGGTGCAACTAAAAGAAAAACGCACAAAATAGCGAAATGGAACAATATTCTAAAAGGATTATTGAAATTAAATTGTATAATACTTCCTCCTAACTAATTGCACCTGAAATTTTTCCATTGGTTTTTTTATTTAAGTTCAAGTTTTTAATTTGGGATTTGGAAACCTTTTCATAAATAAAGCAAACGATACCTGCAATATTCGGTAGATCCTTCCTTTTCGATATAAAGTGTGGAGATATCTCGAAATTGTGTCAGCTCCATATATAAAATTTTAATTAAAGTATGTGCTCTTGTGCACAATTGTGAAAATAGAAGCATCGGTTTAAAACGACATTTTTTGTTCTCGTACTTTGCCAGATTTTTTCTTTTCACAACTCTCCAACGCCACCGCTGCACACTTTACATGTGTGCTTTGCAAACAGTTTCCACTCAAAGTTTTTTTCTTCCAACCATTCGGCAGTAAATCAGGTAAACTCCAAGCAATAAACTTATCACTAATACTGCAAACGACTTTAGTTTCATTAAACAACTTGCTTATAGTTTGAAAATGTGCGCTTTTGAATTTCATTTTGGCACACCAGCCTATAATTTTCCCGCAAAAAAAATCTGTTTTTGTAACAAGTACCCCCAAGTCGTGATATTTTCCTTCACTTTTCAAATATTTTGTTGTGCTCGCTTTTCATGAAAATTTGCTTGAAAATTGGCAGTTGAACTTGATTCCTGTAGCAAGTCCGATAACGCAGCAAACCCCAAAAGAGTGCAAGTCAAAATTACAACGTCGTCCACTTTCTCCAGTACTGCCATTTAACATTTGGAGGTCCATTTTTGACAAGTATTATATCTTTTACATCTTTGTACACAATTTCATTTTCGATATTGCAACTAACTAATTTTAAGAAAAAAATCAATACTTATACGGTCGCGAACGTCTCTGTAACTTTTGAAAATCGAAAGAAAAAGTTGATGCACTGTTTACCTAAAGCGGATGGGCACATTTTTAGTCCCGCAAGTTATCAAAGTGCGCAAGGGGCTAGATGAGGGGAATTAATCAGTTTACGGAGAGAGGGCATAACAAGTTTTGAGAAAAATGCGAAAAAAATGAATTACATTCCTCCCGTAACTTGATGTTCATCGCGAGTTGGTTGCGGCCATACTGACATTGTACACAATTTAAGTGGAAGTTTACTTCATATCGGAATCGACAGTTGTGTGAACAAAAAGGCGGTAACATAATCTGCATAGTTTAGAGTTTAGCATTAAAATTTGTTTTTATTTACCTTGCTGGTTGGAAATTTTAATCACTGTTAGGAACACATATATATATGTGATGTATGTATCTACAAAACAATTTTATTTAATAGAAACAGCATGTTTAAAACTTTCAAACACCTTTATGGTTTGTTTCTTATTTTGTTTCACAATCCACTGTAACATGGGATAATCATTCAATGGTGGATTGAAAATAGGTTGCGTCTCATTTGTAATATGGAGTGGTAAAACGTTTTGCTGTCCACTTCCTCTCATGTTTTGCCCTCGATGTCCCCTCGCTCTAGAGCCTTCAAAATGTGCACTCGTGCCCGCACGGGTCAAAATCCACTTTTTTTTTTTATTTAGGGGGGGGCTGAGGGCTAATGTGCCCATCCTGACCTAAAGTATTTTGTTTTCTTGATAACGGATGCTTAACCTTGCTTTATCGTTTTTTTTAGGCAACTTGTTTTGCACTCAATGTGAAGTCATAGCAATAAATGACTTTTTCGGTCGGGGGGCGGGAACCCGTAACTATTTGATCGTAGATATAAGAAAAATAAAAATTTACCGTTTATTCGATGTTTTGTTTGCCTCTTGTTGCATTTTTCTCTTCTTATTTGTATTAATAACGGAGATTTTGTGGAAAAGTAAAACCATAACATAAGTTATTCATATAAAATACCTCTAGAAAGGAAAAATAACCTCTAGAATAGCTCAAAGTAAACAAATAAGTTTTCAGGTTTCAGGTCAATTTTTTCATGAAAATACAAAGAGCGGTTATGAAACTTGTATTCAAAAAATTAAACATCTTTGTAAATCTTATTAAAAAAATTGTGATCTTTATTATCATTTTAATTTTTGGTCCCTGTTGAACGATTATGTGAAAATGCTTCATATACATATATGTATATATGTACCGTATATTAGGGTGGGTAGGAAAAAACGAGTTATTTCATCATACCTTATAATCTAAAAAATTGGTTGATAGACCCCTCAAAAAGTTCTCAATTTTCCTATTTCAATTTCCCCATTTGGTCCGCAGTGATAGAAAAACAATATATTAGCATCAATATTTTTAAACAATATCCGTCTTTACTTCTAACTGGTGACCAATTTTCAATAGACTTTTTGTGTCAAAATGAGCTGGTGGAGATGGCGACCGTTATCGCGCCATGATAATAGACGATTTGATGCCTGAAATTGAAAGTTTCGTGATCTCGGCGACTTTTGGTTTTAACAGGCGCGCGCCAGATTTATTGATAGAACACTTTCGGTGTAGCCGTGGCCAACATTTGAAAGAGATTTCAAAATAAATCCTAATTGTATGCTCTTTCGAATGATAATAAACATTCCCCATTACATAGAAGTTTCAGTGTTTTTTTTTTCTTAAAAATTAGGAACCTCGATTGGCCCACCCTTTAATTTGTGAGAATTGCATATCTGCTCTTCACTGTTGTTAAATTTCCACCCTTTAAAAGCTATTATATTTAATTATTTTAAGACTATTTCTGATTTTTTATGACTTTATTATTCACATAAAAAAATCATTTTTGAGTGAGCACAGTAGTACAAAAGAAATTTTGACACTCCACCTAAATTACCATACATCACATAAAAAACCAGCTTCTTCATATTTGTACCAGAATTCAAATTCCTCTTCCACATACTTCAGATTGAGATGATCTTGTTTTGTTGTAATTTCCCACTAGAATTACACATTCTCATTCTACGCTATGAGTGTGTTGTAATACAAAGTGATCATTTTTAGGTTTCCTACTTTTTTAAAGATAAGAACAGACCCTTCAATTTAATAGGTAGGGTTTTATTATCACTCGAAAAGATAGTTCTACTAAAATTATCTCTTTAAAATGTTGCCGTTGCTACGCCCTCAGATAGTTTCATGCCGTCTGTTTTCGATGACTTCGTTTCGAACATTACGACTGGGTAACTAGGCCTGAAATCGAAGCAGAATTGTCCCGCGTAGACTTAGACTTTACATATCCCTCACAGGGGAAAAAGGGTCAAGGTGGAATATCACACAACCTTGGTAGTCGATTCAATCGCCTAAACGTGAAATTATCTGCCACCGAATCTTTTTCTAAATCCATTGATTGATGCTATGTGTATAAAATTGGCGCCGTCTTCTTAAAACCAAATGTCACCGAGATCGCAAAAAACTTCATTTCGGGCCATCAATAGTTGGTTATCATGACGCGATAGCAAGTCTCCATTGATGGTTCGTTCTCACGCCATCATTTTTGAAAACTATAGACGCGATGATTCATTGGTCCACATCAAACTACACCACATTCAATTAAGCAGGTTTTCCAGTCTTGGTTATGTACAGTCTCGTCACGGTTGCTATAATTTTCTTCACGGCGTGCAGACGTGATTTATTCGTTCGGAATATTATCCAATAATGATGCTAGTTCCCCAGGATGGGGGATGGTGTTACGAATAGAACGCTCGTAGGCCGTTATGTTGACCATAACATGCTTTACAGAACGTGAATTTTCGCAAATAATAAAGTTGTTCAGGAGTAGGCTTTTCCATGATAAATTCCAATAATATTGACAAACTACAATGCAGCTTGACACGACTAATACGCATCATCTGTCCAACAAGGCTATTGAAAACGTAACTCTACTTGTATCACACCCGTTATAAATATAGCTGAAGACATTTGGTGTCAGTAACCTCTTTATTTGTTGTAACATTATTTTTAAATTTTAACCACTTCAGGTATTGCTACTGACTGTAGTTATAGGCCTTTCGCCTGAATGTTGAGTTAAAAAATCCATTTGTTGTCTACTCTGTCCAAGCTTTTTAGGAAACTGTCTTACTAAATTGCAACTTGTTCTCTGTATCATAATGTGAAATACTAGTAAAACCTAAATAGATTTTTATAATTTTGACTGCTTAGAATTGGAACAGGCCTTCAACCACTTGCATATCGAAGGTCTTGCTACTTCTTACGCCACCTAATGATTACAACCGTAGATTTTTACAAGTTTTCTTATTTTTAATGGTTTTCGACAAGACTTTTAACCTCGTTGTAAGGCTTTCTTTGACCGGGATCAAAGTTCGACGCCTTGGACTATAAAAAGCTTCCCCCCCTTATCACATGAATGGGGATCATGGTCTCTAGCTAAGCCTTAAATTTTTTCCATGATAAATCTTCCCATCTAGATTTTTAGGTACTATTAAATTGTCTATAACTAAACTTAAAATTTATCTGCTAGGATTTACTAAAATATAAGTTTTCTTCTAGGGTTCTAATAATAAATTAGGGAAACCGAGGTATCGTCGCCAGCCTCAAACATCATTTTTGCTCTGGCGGGGAGAGAAGGAGAGAAAGGGATTATTTTTATCTAGCTTTCTGATTCAAGTAGAGGTTTTTCTCGACAACAAAGTAACTTCGAAATGTATTGCATTAAGAGGTTCAGTTTTTTCTCGAACTCCAATCAAAAAATATTAAAATCGATTTTTCTATCCTTATATGTTGAACCGTGATGTTTATCTACAACAAGCAACAAAGAAAGTTCGTGGAAAATTTTCAGTAGATATTTACGAAAATGTTGTGACTAAGTCGAATACGACATCACGTCCTGATGACTTAAGATCCTTAAGCGCTTGAAGCTTTAAGCTAGAATGAATTTGAGAATGTCTCGTATTCAGGGCAAATTAAAGAGAGGCGTCAACTTTTTGACTAATTAAATCGCAAAGGTAGAAAGAGTCTCGATGTAAAATGGTCACCATTGAAAAAGAATTAAACAAGTCAAATCATAAGAAAAGTGCTCAAATTTTCAGTGTTTTTAAAATCTCAATTTATTAAAAACTTTCTTTTCCTCAATACTTTATTTTTTGCCATACTTAATTTGCCATAAAATGTTTTGCTTTAAAGCTTTATCTATTTAAAATTGCGTTTGAGATTTTCTTTCAATAATTTCACTTTGGCTTGTTGCCAACATGCAAGCCAGGCTCCGCATAGAGCCCTTGACGGCTCTCGATGTATATTTCTATATGCTCATACATGCTCGTCCATATGTATGTAGGCGCTATGAGACGACGATCAAAGGGCACGATCGGTCGCGTGCGCCATGAACGAGGCGCTCTCGAAAACTTCGGTGCTTATAAGGCGCAATGTTGAACGTTTTGTATGTAGAAGTCGTAAAGTTGTGTGGATTAAACGCTGCCATGTGGTGATGTGGTGAACAAAAAGCAAGGAATGATTAAATGTTGAACGCTACGCAGCGCCTTCCTCAAAGGACGCAGCCAAACGGAGTTTCTGTAGATGTGACAGTGCTTGTAAATTCCCAACTGAAGCGCACACTGCCTGCCAGCGGTCTATAAGTGGCTCCGTAGCGTCTTTTAGTAAGAAGAAATGGTTTAAATAATTTCACTATTTCTACTGCTCATGTATCACCTCCGCCGCCACACGCGCCGCTCCACTTTTAAGCATCCACATAACATTTGACGATTCTCTATTTTTGTTTTTCTTGCTGTTCTCTTCCTCTCTCGCAGTTGTTTGTATAAAAAATGTATTTATGGCGCAACAATGCGCCGATTACTTCATTTTTGTGAATTTAGCGCGGCTTGTGCGGCAGCAGCAGCCGCGGCGGCTGAGGAGACCGGCACCATACCGGCTGCGGCCGCCGCGGCCAAACCCACCATTGCATCCGCCTCGTGCATGGGTTTCTTCTTCAATATGCTGAGATCGTTGACATTCTCCAGAAAGGACTTGTGCGCTGAGAATACTTTGACGCTATCGAAATCCTTCTTCAACTCTTCGATATCGCGCTTTTGCTTTGCGCGCCGATTCTGGAACCAGGTGATCACTTGCGCGTTTGAGAGACCCAACGCGGCGGCGATTTCATCACGATCGGCTGGTGACAGGTACTTTTGATATAGAAAACGTTTCTCCAACTCAAATATTTGATGATTCGTGAAGGCGGTGCGCGATTTGCGTTTCTTCTTCGGTTGTGGGCGATTCGAAAATATGTCCAAGTGGGATTTATCTGGAAGAAAAATAATATAATTAATATTATGCTTGTTTCTATGCATATTCGTAAATATGTAGGTTTATATGAATGCATTTACATTTTTAATTTGTTTATAATCTCTAACCTCATAAGAACAAAGTGTGAACAAGCCATATTCATATTTTATAAGTGGTCAATTGAGAAGCACTAATTGCCATTAGCTTGGACCACACGCTCCTCATATGTATGTAACATATGTGTATATATATTATCTGTGTATATGTTTGTATATATAAATTAATTAAAATTGTATAAACGCCTTTTATTTTGCATAATTTGTTTTGATCGTAACTGACGTGTCGCAATGTCTAAATGCCAATTTATCAATTTGTTGTTGAGCAGTAAATTACAGTTTTTAAAGTGATTTGCTTGGTTCATGCAAAAGATGGAGTTTACTAAGCTCACAGGTGTCTTTAGCACTGCCGAACTGGCCAAATCACTTTTAATTACAGCTGATTTTATAATGCTGCTGCTGCATAGCGGTAAATTCGCAATGGCGAAAATGAACGGAGAGCATATGCATACATATATATGTATGTAAGGGTGGTACATAATTTTCGAAATAACCGTTAGAGTTAGTGAAAAAAAATTAAATTCGGGGAAGATGAAAACTAGTTACAGCTTTTCAAAAATGAAGAAATTCGCTATATTTTTATTTTTTTATAAAAAAGGAAGCCACCACGCAAGCCACCAAAGAAATTGTGAAGTTTACGGAGACGATGCTGTATGAGTTCGTGTAGCACAACAATGGTTCGCTCGCTTCCGTTCTGGAAATTTTGATGTGAAAGATGCACCTCGCTCTGGTCGACCTATTCTTGAAAAAGTCGATGAAATTATGGAAAAGATTAACCAGAACCGTCAGGAAACTTAATATTCATCATCAAACGGTTTTGAACTATTTAAAAAAGCCTGGCTACAAAAAGAAGCTTAATGTTTGGGTATCACATGAATTGTCTGTGTAAAATTTAATAGACCGAATTAAGATCTTAAACGAAGTGAAATCGAACCATTTCTGAACAACAAATGGTCGCAAAGCCAGAATTGACGCCTTGAAAGGTTATGCTGAGTGTTTGGTGGGATTGGAAAGGAATCATCATTCATTTTACAGTCAACAACGGATGAGATTGAACCAAGAAATTGAAAAAAAAAAACAGCAAGAACTGATCATTATAAAGGACTTCGTCTTCCATCAGGACAACGCTAGACCACACACATCTTTGATGACTCGGCAAAAACTGGTAAAGCTTGGTTAGGAAATTTTGATGCATCTGCCACATAGCCCTGACCTTGCACTATCGGTTTACTATTTGTTTCGGTCAAAGCAGAACTCCCTTAATGAAGTAAAGTTGGTTTCAAGAGAAGCCTGTGAAAATTACTTGACGCAGTTTTTCGCCGAGAAACCAGTAACCAGTAGTTTTACACTGATGTCGCTAGCGGAGAAATTACAAAAAGAGGTCGACCAAAATGATACATATTTGTTTTTTTATTAATACAAATATACATATAAAAAAAAATAAGTTGAAACTTTCAATTGCACTTTTTATAAAAAGTATCAGAAAAGCGCAGATAAAATATTAAAAAATATCTAGAAAAATAAAATTGAATACTCTTATAAATTTTTTTTCGACTATTTAGCCTAATCTAAAAATTCTTTAAGCTATCTCGCAGTTCTAAAAATTTACAATTTTTAAAACATATAAAAACATGAAGTAAAATGATAAAATATTATAAGTTAAAGCTAAAGCCAGAACGCGTTTCATATAATGCACATACATCTGTATGTATTTTGTTAATTTTTTGTTATTAGCGCCCAAATCCTCGCATAAACTAATAATTCATGAATTAATTTCCCGTATGTCAAGTTCATTAAAGCGTACCGCCTCTTTGATAATATGTGTATATGTATATAATGTATGTATGTATGTCTATATATGTTGATGTATGTATGTACAAACGTATATAGCTATGTGTCTTTGTAAATACTAATTATAACTACAAGTTTTCTCATTTTATTTCACTATTTCCTCTTGTGCCGCCGACAGCGTTGAAGAAAGCCTTAAATGAGCTTTGATTAATGAACGGTTTCAAATTTATGCTAAGCAAAGAATTACCAGGTGTGTATATTTGACAAAATGATATTTTGACATTTCATTAGTGCGATGGATATAGTGAGGTTTTTTTTAATTTTTTTTGTTTGCTTTGGGAAGGAGAACAAATGAGTGCCGAAAGAATGCAAAAGTAACATATCGTTGGTCACGAATAAAAAAATTAAAATAAAAAATAAAAATTAAAAAAAGAAATAAAAAATTAACCTCAGTTCCACCTAGTTGTAAGCTTAAGAGGCTATAAAAACGATTTTTATCCTGATTTTGAAGGATCAGTTTGTATGACAGCTATATGCTATATCGACAGTACCGACAAATGAGCAGCATCTTAGGGAGTGAAAGATGCGTGCAAAACTTCGTATCGATATCTCAAAAACTGAGGGCCTAGTTTGCATATATATAGAGTTGGACAGACATACAAAAACAAAAAAATTTTGAAATAAATGTTTATAAGGTTATGAAATTTTTAAATATACACAGCAATTAAATTCCTTTAAAACATACATACATACGTGTGCATATATACATTTGTATGTAGATCTGTATATATCATATATATATATATACCAATACATAAGCGAAACAGTGAAATGTAGCTATAAACTCGTTCTATTTTGCAGTTAATTTACGTGATATTTATTCCTTAAAATTGCCACCCACGCGAAGCTGTCAATAGCGCAATCTACCAAACCAAAAAATAACAACTACAACAATAAATACAAATTTAAGCATTAAAAGCTTGCCAAAACCTGGTAGCCGATCATTAAAAGTCGCAATCATTTCGTTGGTTTCATTATAGTCACTGCTGATTTATTAATGGATTAGCATACACACACGTGCACATAGGCGCATGCATGCTGCCACCGAATATACATACATTTCTACGCACAAACAATCATACACCCATACATACATACATGTATGTACATACGCATAGTTATGAGTGCTTCTGGGTAGCATCACAGCCGCAGCATGATCATCAATCGGGCCTGACGCTGGAACCGGCTTAATTAAGTTAACGTATTCACCTATGCACAATCTAAGAATGTTAGGTTAGTAGCCCGTTGTTGCCAGCCATTAGCGGTTGTTACTGATTTGTTTTCTCTCTTGTTTGATTGTTATTTTACTGCTCAAGTGCTTTCTTGTTATTTAGTTAGTGTTGTTGTTGTTGCTACTGTTATTATTCAGCCGTTGCTGCGGCTGATTTCAAAGAAAATTTATTGCTACCTTCAAAATGTATTCGGCTACCGTTTGGCATGGAACCCACACCGAAATACCTACACATACATACATAGCTGTATGTATTTATAACAAAAAATAGCAATAAAACATTAGCAACAATAAAAATCGATGGAGGTAAAAAGAGTAAATAAATTGGAATAGTTAATAGCACATAACAAATTAGCCGTACTCGTTGCTAATGCGGCATGAATACGCAGGTATTTATACAAATATTTACATATATAAATATATAAGTATGTATGTATGTTTTCACATAGGTTATTTATATGTATGTATGTATATATCTGTGAATCGGAAGAGGGTGTTGTGGGACTTTTAAGTGGATTTCGTTTTAATTAGATTTTTTTTCGGCAGTATGATTTATTTTTTATTCTAATTTGGTTGTTGTTTTAGTTTCAGCATTGATTAACGATGCCAGTCAACGGATCGATTAAATAAATGAATAAAATTTGTTATTTATTTAAGAATTTAATTTCGCATATCTAATGCAAATCTTCACCACATGCGAAAATATATGTATACATATATGTACATATGTATGTATGTATGCTGAAAATGTTGAGAATTGAGCTCAAATGAGTTTCTGTGTATTTTTGCTCACCAGTTGAGTGGATCATAACTTCAGAAAATCTTTATATAACTTTCAGCCATTTTATAGAAGCAGATGAGTTCTTTATAAAAACTTATCTTACGAAGATACTAAAGTGTTTTAAAGAAACTTCTGGAAATTTTTTATTATGTTTGTCCTTAAAAAAATTTGTTGAATACTGTCAACAAATTTAGTACAAATACAAATATTTTTTTACCTAAAAAATAATCACTTCTATTTTAATTTTTCAACATTGTGAAATACTATATTTTTAATAGATACTAATATTTTCTTGCCTGGTAAATATTAAGCTTTTCATTCAAAACGTTTCAAAATTTTGAAAACTTACATTTTTAAATACTAATATTTTTTAACTGGTAAATATTTTCTACCTGGAAAATAGTTGCGTTTTTGCTAAAAACTTTTCAAAATTTTACAATTTATTTTTTTTTTTCTAAGAACTTCTAAAATTTTGAGATATTAAAGTTTTAAATACCTATGTATGTATATTTTTACCTGAAAAATACTTGCGTTTTCGTTAAAAAATTTGAAAAATTTTCAATACGAATATTTTTTTACTTGAAAAATATTTGCATTTTTGCTAAAAATTTTTCAAAATTTGAAAAAAAAGTTAACTTTTCACAATTACGAAAAAGTAAAGTTTTAAATACTAATCTTTTTTACGTTTCAAATATTTATTTTTTTAAAGCTTTTCAAAATTGTGAGAAATTTAATTTTTAAAAACTTTATTTGTTAACTGGAAAATATTTGCTTTTTTGTAAAAAAAAGTTCTACAAATGTTTTCAATACGTATATTTTTTTACTTGGAAAATATTTACGTTTTTGTTAAAAACTTTAGAATAGCAATATTTTAAATTTCAAAATTATGAAATATAAAATTTTTGAAAATTTTCAAGTATGTATTAAATTTTGAAATATTGGCTTTTTTGTTAAAAACTTTTCAATATTTTTAAATTATTATATTCAAATTTTTTCAAAATTTATTATTTTCTACCTCAAAATTGGTTTTTACTATTTCTTATACTTGGTTTTTACAGTTACTTCGCCAATTCATAGCCATATATGTACATATGTACATAAGTATGTACATACATACATATATACAACTTCATAGGTCGCATACGCTTATTAAAAATATCAAAATAATTTCAATATACCACAGTACGTCTTATCCAGAAATCATTTAAATGTAACTTGAACGCCATTAACCACTTGAGTTGCTCAGACAGTGTTTTCATCTCATTTTGTTGTGGTGAGCAGCAAGATCTCTCGAGTGCCACACTTAATCATCATTAAGTAATGTGGACTTATCTTTAGTGAAACTATTACAAAATCCAACATGCGACATGTGCATGTACATATGTCTGTATGTATGCGTACTAAACAGTTCGTAGTAATTTGCTCTCACATATACACACACGCACAAAAACACCAGCGCATAAAGGATACTGGCCACAAGAGGCTGCCTGCCCCTTTACTCATTTTACTCGCTGGTATCGTTTTTCGCCCCGAGAGGGGGCATAAATCAATTTCTAATATTGTAGGCTGGTTTGTTTTGGTAGAAAATGTCATTGGGGCTGGCTTGTGACAACTTACAAACATCACAGAATACGCCTACCAGACACACTCGCACACACACACATACATACATGCATTTATCTGCGCTAGTCACCGTAAATTGTGCGTGCTGTTGGTGAAAGTGATATTTGATACACAGTGTGGAATTTGGTGAGTGTAGAAATTATGAAATACAATGTTCACTGCATTTTATGACCTTCTCTAATCGGTTACAAGCAGCACTTGACCAGCAGAGTTACACAGTTGGCATTTGCGATAAGTACGGTGTAAGTATATGCATATACATATGTATATCTGGAAAATTGTTAAAAATTCCACTGAAATATCTTTTGCTTTTCTATGGAATCATTCTGCGCGCATTTGTTAATTATCCAACAAGTTAATTAATGGCATGCCTATCTAACGGCACAAATTACGCAGACAATGTGTCTCCAAAGAAGAGCGGGTGTCTAAGCGGTGCTAAGCGATTACTAAGAAAACAATTAAGTACAATAAGGTTGCAGCCAAACATATCTACTTGTAAGCGATAAGATTTTTTTTTTGTGAAATTTATATTTTTATATTGGAAAAGTTAGCAATAACGGTAGATATGTATGTTTCACCGACAAAATTTCAATGAAATGAAATCTTCTTAATTTTTATTGAAAATAAACAGCAAAAGCATGAATTATGGCAGCTACATATGTATAACCTCAAAATATTATAATTCGGATATTGATATTAAATACAATCGGTAAGATTCGTTATTTTGATAAGCCAATATTAATATAATATTTCTCAAATACATACACACGCACATATACATAAGTGTACAATATTTAAAAACATATCTTTTTATTACGCGAAGTCGAACTCCAAACTCAAGTGCTTCATTTCGCCTTAGCTTGCAGTTGAGTCACTAATTTGTCCTGTTCGCCAGCATTGAAGTGCCGCTCAGCAACCTTCTGCACTCCACTAGCACTCACCGTCGCCAAACGATGACTTAGAGTAGCACACTAAGCACTTAATTAGCGCCAATTGTGTGTAAGTAGGCTTGAGAGTGGAAATTATTACGAAACAAACAAATTTCACTGACTCTTGAGTAAATATTGAAAACCGCATGAAAATGAAATGAAATGAAAGTCTTAATGACATTTTCGAGTACACACCGGGTGCTTCAACGACAGTTTACGAGTTGCGAGACGCCATAATTAAGTACAAACATATTTACTTACATACATATCGATGTGTATTTGCATATGCACGCATCAGCGACAACAATAGGAGCACTCAGAAAGCCATTACCGCTAATTAACCCGACGCCAGGCATGACAATAGAACACAATAACAGTAACAACAGAAGCTGTGCGCCAATAAAAAAGCGCGTTGACATCTTTTCATCATTTAACTGTTTCACTGTTTCCTATTGGTATTGCGAAATTGAAATGACAGTTGAAATTTGAAGAACAAATAGTTTACAGTAATTGAATTTTGAGCTACAGTTGAAAATTTTCATGAAAATGATTATGCATAGATACATTTTCATTAAGAATTGACAAATTAAATTTTTTTCATAATGGAATTAAAGCAATGTAACTGAATTCTAATTAGTGTCTCTTAGAAAATTATTGCATTTTTATTTATTATTTATTTATTTATAATAATTCATATAACAAAAAGAGTTTTATTATATAAATACATAAACGCAGCACTGGCTACGAGGCCTTCAGCCGAATTTTTATATATCCTTAAATGTGAACTATTTTAAATTAATTATGTGTTTCAACGTAACCAAATATAATGAAAAACAAAATACAAAGAATTTTAATTTAATAATATTCATTAATGATAATAATACGAAATATATTAATTTAGTTGATAAATAAATAGTTCGTTCAAAAAAAATAAGGCAGAATAAAATTAATTAAAAAAATAAAATTAAATAAAATAATAAAATAAAATAACATAAATTAAAATTAAAATTAAAAAATAAAATGAAATAATTAAACTAAAAAAATAAAATAAAACTGTAATAAGATTTAAAATTAAAATCAAAATTAATATTTGGAACAAAAATAATGATAAAATTAAAATTTATATTAAAATCAAAATCGAAATGAAAATTCAAAATTTAACCAAATTTCAAAAGAAAAAAGGTTTTAAAATTAAATTAAATTAAATCTTAATAAAACAAAGCAGTATAATATAAACAGATTTAATAATAAAATTTTTAAGATATGATATAATATAATTATATTCGGTCGAACTTTTTTATGACATACTTCCTTCCAACGAAGATTGCTTTATAAAAAATTATTCTTCAGAACATTGCATTATCTATTAATCTTCAGTATGTTTTAATTCATTTATATATATTTATTCATTAAAGAAATTAATGCGAAATATATTAAAGCAATTTACAAAAACTTTGTTAAATAAAAGAAAATTAGACATAATAATATTAATTAAAATAAAAAATAAATTAATTTAATTAAAAAGGATTAAATAAAATAAAATAAAATAAAGCAATATAAAATGAAGTAAAATATAATAAAATTAAATAAAATTATATAAATTAAATAATTTAAGATGAAAATAATTTAATTTTATAATTAAGATTAAAATGAAAACATAAATTAAATTTGAAATTAAAATCAGAATTATAATTAAAATAAATAATTAATTAAATTAAATAAGATTATATAAAATAAATAAATTAAGGTGAAACGAATTTTATAATTAAAATTAAAATTAAAAAATAAATTAAATTTAAAATTAAAATAAAATCAAAATTATAATTAATATTAAAATAAAAATTAATGTTAAAATGAAAATCTCGCTATAACAAATCTTATTTTGATTTCGTTTCTTTGCCAAAAAATTCCGAAAATTATTTATGAAAGTTCCGAATTGAAATTTGAAAAAGCAGTAAACATAATGTCATCACTACAAATATCAAGGCGGCCTGCAATATTAAGGAGAAGCTCATTTACTTGTTATTGGGACATCAAAAACATCAAAAAAAATAACGCGCTGCGTCAAGGGAATAATACCACTGAATGAAGATTGCAGGTTAAACTAAATGGCATTGCCTTAAGATGGCTTTGAATGAAGGAAAAAAAAAATAATTAATTATTTTAATTAAAGCTATAAATAAAAACCTCAGCTTTTTCAAAGAGTACCATGGCACAACTCTTCTATATAAAGAAGTTTGTTCCCTTCAGAGTTGCTATATGAAAGTTCGATTGCACATAAATATGTATGCTTAAAAAAAAGAACTATTCACTATACTTATTTAATACTTATAGATATGAGTATTTTTTATTAAAAGAAACAAATATATACACATACATTTTACATTTTTAACTTTAGATTTTATATTTTAAATATACTCCCATTAATAATGAGCTTAAACAAATGCTGTCACATATCACATTTATAAAACATAAATACATATGTACATACATATATCAGTAATAAATTGTCTTAACTAAATCAATCTATAATATGTATGTTACAAAAGTCGATATGTATTCTTGCAACAACTTTTCTGCAAGTTTATATATTTTATGCTCGCTCTTAGAATTACCATTAACCATTACCATTGGTAATTAAAACGAATGGCACAAAATGGCGATAAATGAATAAGGTAATAAATTTGCTTCGTTTAATTTAATTCGTATACATTTAATTGAAATTCAAACACATACACATACACATTTATTTATGCAAGAGAAGTTAATGGCTGTCGATTGATTTGAAGCTGGTCACATTAATTCATTAGTTTAGCTTAATTCAACGCTGTTTGCCCATACAAATAAATATCTACATCTAATGAACACATGTATATATATGTACATAGACAGAGGCAGAGCCATAAAATAGCATAAACCAAGCGTTTTATTTCTTATATTCGATTCTGTGGACAAGTGAGCAGTTAATTAGCTCGATAATTGCTAATTTTAATTGAATATTCTGCTTTTCTTCGGCTAAACGTTTATGAATTTAAAGATAGTCGGAATTATGTTGCAATCTAATTTGTTGTCTCGAATTTTTTGAAAAATAATTATGAAATTAATAAAAGATCTATAATGAGAACTCCTGAACTCTAGTCTTTCACACATCCACACTTTTTCGTAACATGTGGATGTGTTTAATTTGGGTTTAATCACATGTTTTCATAAAAGGTTCGTTATATACACTAGCAAATTTCGGAAAATGAATTTTTTTGCAAATATATATGAGAATATTCCCCAAAAAATATAAAATAATCCAGCAAAAGTTTGGAAGACATAAGCGTATTTGTAATTTCCTTTTAAATAATTGTAATTGGCTTTCAAACTGTTTCTGGAACGGCTGTTTTCAGAGTTGGAGAGGAAAGACAGTGTTCGAAGTAAGAAAATTTTTGATAATATTTTTAATTTTTTGAGCATCTCTGAAGTGTACTTTTTTACGCAGAAAGGACTTTGTTTAGGAAGCGGCCATTTTAACAACACCAATCCAACATTTTCCGATTATTAAAGACCTTAAACTCTGTGAATGTATGCTATTTATTTATTAAAAAAAATTGCAAGTAACTGAAAAGCTGACGATCTGGCAAGGAAAAGTTCTATCGCCCGGTATTCCCCTTTCCTCGTCTGTTGTACTACTAGATAGCTGGACTTCAAGGGAGCTTGATCAGCGCTGGCCACCATGCGCTGTTACAAGAACCTTTTGGCTCAAGTGAACTCTTTGCTCTTAGTAGGGCCCGCCCCCCCATAGTTGTTGGGGTTCTAACAGGCAATTGCCCTATCGATATCTATGCTATTGTCTAGGAATATATTTTTGACGATCTTCAATAATCTTATAAGCCCAACTGAACAAAATTTTTGCTGTGTTTGCCGCTACTCGGAATATTCAGAATCGTTATCGGTTTCAAAATAATTATTTTACTAAATATTTTACTTGAATTTAAAACTTGGTAAAACTCACCTTGAGATTCATCAAAGTCCTTGGTGGTCATTTGGAAGAGCGCATCCAATGGTGTACCATTCGGTTTCGATTTCGAACTCGAACCATTGGTAGCTGTATTATCACCGCTAGAACCACCATTACCAGCGCCACCACCCAAACTATTACCACCACCATTCGACGAAGTGGAGGTGTGCGAAATGCGTTCACGATCACGATCTCGCTCACGTTCACCCATAATCATTGATTGTGCGCCCGCTGACGCCGATGGTTCACCGGAAGAACGTGCGATTTCCGGTGAACAACAATCGCTAGCCGCCGAACTCGAACGCTCCGAACCACTTTCAGATGGTATCATATCCATGCCCATGTGGCGCAACAGCTGTGCCTGAGCATTGAAATGCTCCTGCAACTGCCGATGATAGTCCAACGCCAAACGCTGCTCATAATGCAACAATGCCGATGGTATGAACGGACGCACCGGCATCGGTCCCAACAAATGATCCCAGGGACGCACAATTTGTGCGCCCGGCAGTAGCATTGGATGTGGCATGCCAGCGGCCGCCGCCGCCGCTGCACTCACCATATCCAGCGGCTCGGCGCGTGGTTGCAGTAGACTGCTGGCGTTCAGCAAGGGGCGCGTAGGCGTGCCAGCTGCATGTTGTTGCTGTTGTGACGGCGGTGGCGGTGTTGGTGAGGTGGATGTGGCACGTTTCTCATGTCCCAAAATATCGGCAATGGAAAAACTTTTCACACCCTCAATATTCGACTTGACGGCAGTGCTAACGGCATTCCCGGCGCCGACATTGGCGGCATTCGAGCTCGCTGTTGTTGCAGTCGAAGTGGGTGTTGTTGGCAATGCAATGCCGTGCGTTTGCACCGGACTGGGTGTGCGATTACCAATGGCGGTTTCGTCCATTTCGCTGGACATGCGTAAGCGTTTCAGCGGTTGGAAATACTCTTCGGCGCCACCTGCACGCGTCAGTCCAGCCGCAGCGGCTGCAGCAGCGGCGGCCGCATGTTGTTGCATTAAGATTTGTTGATGTTGCAGCAAATCGATTGTGCTGCGATGTTGCGACGGATGCGCCAGCGTTGGATGCGGGTGTTGTTGATGGTGTTGTGTATGGTGGTGTGGCAGTGGGCTGGGTGCGCCACCGACGGAGATTTCTGATTCAGCAGGGCTAGCGGGACGCATGGTGAGCGGACAAAGCATGTTCTGTTAAGCGTACAAGTTTCTCAAAAGCGTATAAGCGCCGTTATAAATGGGTAGCGGCGGCTTAAATGTAGTTTGTGTTGCGTTGTAAACCTTAAATTTTTTTGCAATTTTTTACAAATTTTCACACACGAAATATTCGGAAATTCGGTTTAAATTTTGAAAAATATCTCTAACACTGTAGTTGTTGTAGTTTTTGTATCAATTTCGTTTCGCTTGCTTGTTTTATGTTAATTTATTATTTTATATTTTTTAATTAATTTTTTTTATTAAATATTTCTTTTTTTCAATGTTGCAACTAACTCATATATAAGCAGCTAGTAATCTGCCGACTTCTACACACGCTTGTAGTTTGTTGAGCACTGTCAACGGACAGCCGACAGTCGACACAAAATTGAAATCAATCAAATCACAAATCAGTTAGTCGCACGAATCAAACGACGCTGCGCCAAAACCTCTAGCAAACGATTCTCCTTCAGATACTCTCTGATTAGCCGCTTCATTTATTTATTGTTGCCACTTGCGCACAACACGACACGACAGTATTTCACCGCACTCAAGCACTTGTATGTACATACATATGCATATATATATGTATGACTTTATGTATATATGTATGTTTGTATACCGTTAAGCCTGTCTATGCATTATATTTTCGTAGTGATTTTTTTCTTATACTCCCGTTTTGAATATATGTATAAATTTGTATATAATTTGTTTTTTTCTGTGTTCTTGAAGTCTTCTTGTTGATGCTTAATTTTAATATACGACTGACTGACTCTGGGACGGCCGCTGCAGCGCACTAATAACCAAACGGATCAAACGAACCAACCTATTCACTCGACGCTTCGCAGTCAACTGTTCGAAACTAGACTGAAGTTTGCTAACTAGACAAGTTGATTTTCGAGTTTTTTGCCGAGACTCTCCCTGCTTTCGTGCAGCTAACGTCTGCTTGTTATTGTTGTTGCTTTTTACCCATCTTTAGTATTGTTGCCTATATGCATGAAGAGCTATTAGCTGCCATGTGCTGTTGGTGGTGGTGGTATGTCTCGATATTTATAGGTATATATGTGTGTGTGTGCGAGCATTGCCTGCATTTCAATTGGTTTCTTATGCTTGCTGATGCTCCAACCGCGCTCTCTCCGCCGTCACATACGCACACTCTGTACAAACACAAACGCTTTTGTTGCTGTTGTAGAGCAAATTATGTGTATATCGTGCCATTCGTGTTGTCGTGTCTTGTTTGTCGACAGTTAAACTCGACAATCAAATCTTAACTAAGCAAATGAGTGAGTAGTCGAGATCCCGCTAACGACAATGGGCCCAGCGTCAATGATTGTGGTGGCAGCGGCAGCGGCAGTTCCAGCCTACGGGCATATTAACAAAGTCAAGCCAAGTCAGTTAGGCAGCCACCAAACGAGTTTCGTGCTACAAGAGCGAGCGCACAAACAAAAGCAAAAATGGATACAAGTTGTTTAAGTTGTTGAAGAAAAAAACGAAATGTAAACGAAGAGATACTTTGCGTATGCCTTACGAGAGAGTCAAATGCCAAGGCAAGGCATACAACAAAAAATCAAAGAGAGTGTGGTTTGTGTATCAAACGCCTATGCGCGAGAGAAGGGCGCACATTATGCGCCAGCTTAAGCGCTTGGCTATCACGCTCGCGCTCATCGCTGACTAAGCTCGTTAGAAGAGTACGTTTACTTCGATGTAGTGTAAAGAGGAAGAGGCGTTTGCGGTGCGCTGCGGCCAATCAGTGTGCGACAAGAGAAAAATCGCAATGGTGGCAGATGTGCTTTAACGGTAGTTATGGCGTTCGTCAGCGACGCAAGTTAAGTGGCGGTTTGGACAGCTGTGCTCCTCTATTTGCACCAACTGGCGGTGTTTGTAGTGCAGTATGTTTAAGGTAAAGCTCTGCAGAGTAAGCGAGTGAGTGCGTATAGTGGCTATGTGACTGAATGGGTGGTAGAAATTAGTAAAAATATGTGCGTTGGTTGTTTGTAAGTAATTGGGCCCTATAATGAGACCGTTTATAGCGGCTGGAAAATTGTGCGCTTGTTATTAACGATGAGATGAGGATTTATTAAATGCGTCTGACTAGTGCGCCACCCGAGAGCAGCTGTCACGGTTTAAATTGGAGTTGAAGGGCGCATGTACAGAATTATAAACGCATATACATATGTACATATGTATATATGTATTTACTATACATAAATATGTAACTAGGGCTGAATTAAAAAACAAATGTTTAATTTTATAAAAAAAAAAAGTGACAAAATTAATTTGAAAATATAGTTCAGCAAACGATCCCTTTTGAATATATTGTCTATCGGTGATCTATATATAACTGATTTATATCCTAAATATTTCTCTCCGCTGTGTACCTGGTACATAAGGCTTTATGTACTATGTATGTAGTATGCATCTACGGATTATATATTGTTGTTGTTGTCGGCACACATATTTTATTATACACATACATAACATATAACATATCTGATTTAATATCCTAAATGAAAAGTATTAATTCACCGTAGCACTTCCAGCATATTTTAAAAATGTCATTAGCGACGGTAAATTGTAATTATGTGTAAAATTTAGCTAGAATCAAGTAAATACCTATGTTATTATTTATTTTGTCTATATATTCACGAAATTAAAAATTATTTTTTATAAAAAATATTATTTATAACTGTATTAGATAAATAAAATAATAGCATATTCAACAATAATGACACTATAAAATAACTTTTTTTCTAGGTATTTGACCAAGCTATTTTTTTTTTTGAAAGACTATGCCATTAAGAAAGAAAGTGTTTTTTTTTCAGTGTTTGAAGTTGGCTACCAAAAACCTATAAATATTCACAATGGGGGAACATATTTTTCTGTCAGGTTTATATGACAGATGCTATTAAGACTGAAATCAGGTTTTCGTGAAAAAAAATGTTTCAAAAATCTGGCTTCTTTTTTTGAAAATTTGTTATAATTGTCAATGAACATTTTAGGTTTGTTCTTGAATATGTATTTACTATTATAGTATGTTTATTGGCCTAGGAAGATCTAAGAAAATTATGTACATCGTTATAAAATGGAGAAAGAAGTTTACCTTTTAAACATTATAGAAAAAAGAAAAACTTAAAGGATATTGACTTTCAAAATAAATATCTATTATAATTGGTTGAACATTTAAAAACTTATTTAAAATATGAAAATTATAAAACCCATTAACATAATATTTAAAATATTAAAATGTTCAAGTTTTTTTTTATAAAATTTAAACTCGATTTTTCTTTAATTGTTTTCGGTTGAAATGATTAGCAGTGTGCTGCAAATAATGCATTAAAAAATAATTGGCATACATATTAATTTTATTTGCGTAAACTTAATTAAAATAGTTTGAAAAATTTTATTCCAAACACTTTATTGAAAAATAAAAAAATTTAATTCCAAGTTTGTTGTGAAACATTAAAGAAAAATTGCCATCATCTTTCCATTAAAGAATTTTGGATTAAAGATTATATTTTCAAAAAATTTCGAACAAATTAAAATTTGAATTTATAACTGTTGTTTTTAATTTTTGGTTCCAATTTGGTAGGTAGGAGTGCCGCCAATATGGGCTCAATTACCGCTGGATGAGCCATTATAATGCATTACCATGGAACTTATAATCTTGCTATTCCGTTTCATCGTAGCGCGTAAACCATTCGGTGCTATCAACAAAACGACTATACTTATGTATGTCCGTTATGCTTTTGGCGGACAACCATTCAAGGTATGGTACCCAATGTGTTTCAATTATTTTGTGACGGGTTTGGGATAGAGCTGGACATACGCAGAGAAAAAATGGAAAATCGTTTCCGTATTCTTTTCTAGATGGCAGCTGTGGCAAATATTGTAATAAGGCAGATCCATTTTTAGCGCATGCCCTCCAAAGGGCTAGGCTTCCGTAGTAGTATTCGTAAGGCTGTCTATACTATTTGTGTACCTTATACTAGGTCCTACGTTATATTCCTGTCATATTTAAGTCATATTTGCTTTGTGATTGAGTTTCATCTGCTCTGATTGTTCTCAGTATTGACTCCGCTTCGGTTTCGTCTAAATAGAGGGCACACTAGACCCTAGGTCGCGGTACACTCCTCACTTACTTATCTAAATGGACTCCCAGCTCTGCTAAATCGTCTGTTTTTCAATTTTTATAATATGTATTTCCTCAAACACAGAATTACTTTCGATTGCATGAAAATTGTAATTTTTATGGAACAAAAATCAGAGAGTTTTTCAAGATCGCCATTTTGTTACATTTCAATGAGTTTTAGAAAAGATCTGAACATATCCGTTGAATCTGTTTCAAGTAATTTCATTTTTATAGTGTATTTGAAGATAAAAAACCACGTCGTGTCTCGAACGAGTTGTTTAAGTAGCTCATTTTGTTTTCGAGCCGACTTAAGCTAACTTTGTTCTTAAGGGGTATTCCAATACACGTAACTAGGTATTATAGTTAAGCGTTATATGCATGTGCATACATACATACATACATACATATACATATGTATTTATATATCAACTTTTGAGAAATAGATACAACATTGCAAGTACCTGAAACATTCTTAAAATTTTTCCCCACAATTGTTGTTCTTGCTAAATTGCAAACCAAATTTACCACGCCCATCACCACTCAGTATGCTCGGTTGTTGGAATTCGGCGACTTCAAAGAGATTTTGTCGTTTCGCATAAAATGCAACGAGCATAAAGTTGCTAAACAAAATGCGAAAACAACAAAAACAGATATTTAAAAATGCTTTAGAAAAAACATAAGTAAGAATAAAAAAAGGAAAACAAAAAGTACCTTTGTACACATGTATTTCCTACAACTTTAGTTCTCTACCCGTCGCCAGTAAGTCAGCAGCTTGACAACAAGAACTAAACAATAGTTCAGCCATTCAAATAGCCAGTCAGCCGAGTACACAGAGGCATTCAATGGCTAATGCGGTCGTCAGTGCGCCCAAGCTATTAGCTAGGGCTAGCGAGCAGCCAACATTGAGCTTAAACGGTGTTACAAACTTTAAGTGGCGTTGCAGCATTTTGAAGTTCCGTTTTGTTAATTCCGAGTTCGAACATAAAGTCTGATCATGCCTCCACCAATTTGCGCTACCTGACGGATAGCTGACGAATTGTTCGAAGCTGACGCGACTCGCTGCCGCTTGTAATTTGCAGCGAAATTTTGTATTGCGGAAGCAGTGGTGTGGGTGAGTGGGGTTCTGGCGGTTTTAGAAAATTTTAAGTCATATTTTATTTGTATTAGCTTATTGTAACGGTTAAAAATGATTTTTAAAGTATAAATTATTGATAAGAGGTGCAATGAGCGCTCTAGACCTCAAAACCTAGAACGTCAGCCCATGAATGTTTTAAAACAACTATTTGAAATAACTATTTATTCAACCCAAATATTTACATTTACTTGAATCTAGTAACTGCACCTTCTGTATATATTATTTGCAGCCGCCTCTGTTACGTAATACCTACAAACACTAAACTAATTTGTAAGTAAGTATATGTTTCGACTACATACCGACACACCTACATCCAAATTCATATGTACAAATACATATGTATATATGTACATAAATACATGCTTGCATGTACATCTGTGTTTTGGTGGCTCTTCGAGCGCGGTGGACGTCAATTCGTTCCTTCGGTGGAACGATTCGCGAAGTACTTGCAGTTAATTGCCGTATGCAGATTTTTAATGACTTTCCCACCTTGCGGTTGAATTCGGAAAGAGATTCGGATAAAGACTGGTGGTGTTTCAGTAGCTAATTAGCTTATATCTTTTTAGTTAGTTTCTGAGCAACGTGAAATATGTCGCAGGCGACGCTCAAATGCAACGCTGTATGCTTATATACATATGTATATGTATATATTTCAACACATACATACACATGTACCATATACGAGTACAACATGTAAGCCTGTGTGGGTATGTGAAGACACCACTAACAAATCAGTTCCGAATTCTAACTTTTATAATTCATGGCCTTATATTACCTTTGTAGCATTCTTTATACATATGTCTCATAAAGTGTGGAATATAATTTACTGTAGGCAATAATTAGCAATGAAATTGCGAGAAATAACTTCGGTGTGTGAATTTAGAAAGTTTAGCAAATATTCAGCCACACTATGGTATTATAGTGTTATTGTGATGGCGGAGAGGGTATAAATAACGGTGATTTATATTCAAATTTGAAGTGGTGTTTCTTATTGCAGCTAAAAATACCAATGTCTAAGAGTATGTATTTTTATTTAAAAGCACATAGTTTGGCTTTTCTTTGGTGAGAAGATTGCTGACGATCGATTGACTTTCTAAAAGATCTCTTGTGAGAGAGTTTCGGACTACTTGTTCCATGTACATATTTTAAAGGAAGCGGACAATTTTGAACATAAAAAAGAAATTCTTCTGCTCTGCAGAATTTGCTGACGGGTCTTAAATTGGGTTTGTTATTCTGGAAAGTTTCTTTTATCAACTTTAAGAATCAAGGAAAGATTGAGGGGATATAATTTATTTTTTGTAGATTATTTCTTATTCTGCTTATATGCTTAACATGTTATAACGATAATTATTTTAGGTTCATATACATATAGAGCGAAATAATATGAAGAAAGTAAATGATAATTCCAAAAAAAATTCAGCCGCGAAGGCCGAAAGAGTGTTTCAGATTTTAATAGCTTATATTAACATGGTAGAACGAATCAGAATTCTCATTTAACAATTTTGAATAAATTGTTTCAATTGTTTTACCAACAATTATTAAAAATAAAAAAAATAATAAACTTTCGAATATCTGCGGTTCCAACTACTGAACTACTGAGGAGAAAAGGATTTGTACAAAGTTTCAGTTCGTTATCTCAAAAATTGAGGGATTAGTTCACGTATGTACATACAGACATGGCGAAATCGACTCATTTATATATGTTTTTATAGGGTCTCCGATTTTTCCTAAGGGGTGTACAAAATTTTGTAGCATATTTAGTATACACTGTTAAGGGTAAAAAAATCGAGTTTTTGAACTGTGTCTTTTCGACACATATTTTGTTTATTTTCTTAACCTTTTTATTATACTCTTGGGATTCCGATAAGCTAGAAGAGATTTGACTTTTATTTTATTCCATTAGCTCTCTTATAAAAACTTTATAGGATAGTTTTTATTATCAGTAGATAATAATATTACGTTCTCTTTGCAATCCTGCAACATTTTTTAGAAAAGTTGAAAACTTAGACAACGTTACTTCAAGAATCAACCAATCCAAGAGACTTTTTTCTGATAATATACATTGTGACGTAAAATATGTATGTAATGATTCGTCAAAATTTACTTTGTCGCCTTCAAAGTAATTCCCATCAGATGTAATGCACTTATGTCGACGAAACACTTTTCATAAGCACTTTTTGGGATGTCTAGCTCCTTCAGCGAATTTTGTTCTTCGATCGACTGATATCGGGTTCGGGAACAAGAATACGGTGGTTGATCGATGGTAATTATTGAGTTTTTAGCCTTAAATTCGGTCACAATCGTGGCTCGATGCAATGCTGTATTATAATCGTGTTAAATCTATGAATTGTTCTTCCACAATTCCGGCTGTCTTCGATGGATTTTCTCATGCAAATGCCTCAATTCTTCTTAGTGACCTTCTGTCCCTCTGGGATAAATTCGTGGTGCACCACACCACAAATATCGAAAAAAAATTGCATTACCTTGATTTTTGGGTGGCTTTGGCGTGTTTTTTTCTTTGGTTTCGGCTTTATCGGGACGAGTCGAACAAGAACGCGTTTCATATCCAAAATATCAACTAAAATCATTTTAATGGACTGGCGAGAGATGTCGAGCTCAATTGCCATCTCTCTCTTTAATATTTTCATCAGTTGAAGAGGTCGAAGGTCGCCCAGAATGAGTCATGTCTTCAACGTTCTCTCGATTTGCACCACGCGTAGGCCTGTATTTGTTATAAATCTGAATCACCGTGAGCCTTTTTCAACATTCGCAACGAATCCGCACACGAAATTTGGTTAGAAATACAAAATTTGAGACAAATTCTTTGTTCGATATGTTTATCCATTGTAAAAATAGCTAAGGTGTACCCACATAAGCAGATGCTGTAAACAAACTGATTGACAGAATACGTTTTTTGAAATATATTAAGTGAAAAACTAGAACTCAAGTTCAGCATGATATAAGGCTTTCTGATAATGCCTTGTAACCTCTACTGGGAGATTTGTGTTTTTTTTACTCGATAAATTATATTTTCTTAAGATACTATGAAGAATGGTGTACGTTTAAGGAATTCACCATACGATAAGTGTGTGACATTTGAGAAAACGTGCAATTTAATTATGTTTGCTTTAAGGAGCCTCCTTTATCATTTAAAGTTTCTTGCTGTAGGGATCATGGGATCGTCTTAGATAAAATTTATGATATACTCATCATTGCGCACTCAGTGTTTAAAATTTTTTCCAGAATTTTGAATGAAGCACTTAAGCAGATACAATCTGAGCGCCATCTCATAGTTCTTTACATATGAGGATTGTTCAGAAAATAACGGAAAATATAAAATTGAGAATTTGGAGAGCCACGTGTTTTGGTTGGCGATTCGCATTTGTTAAAAACTCACTCTTCCCAGCTTGTTCTTGAATTCTTGGCCCAAAACAAAATTGCAACGATGTCCCAGCCAGATATGACTCCTTGTGATTTTTCCTATTTCCAAAAATAAGAAGAATCTAACCGTGGTTTTACAAAAAGAATTTCTGAAAGAGCTAAAGGTTTATACCAAAAATCAAGTGCGTTTCGATATTTTGAAGTATCGCTGACATAAGTGTATAATATCGAAAGGGGACAATTTGGAAGTAGACATTAGTTTAAACAGAAGAATAAATATTATTTTCAAAAACTGAAAATTCTCGTTATTTTTTTAACACTCCTCATATATCAAGAACAAGCCGAATAGTTTTATTTGCGGTTATTGGTATATCTGTAAGAAAAATAGGAAAAGAAATCTCGTAAAACTCATTTATAGTATATTTCAGTTTAATAACAAGAACATTTATTTTTTGGCATAGCGAATTTAATTGATCACCAAACGGAATAAAATATAAATGAAAATTACGATTTTTACTTTCAATGATTCCATTAAAAAGTCATCAATTATTTATTATGAGCCACTTGTCCGCTTGTGTGTGTGTGTTTAAGGAAGAAAAATCGATTACATAAATCGCACGGCGTCAAGGTGTCTAAAACAATTACAACTCAAGTACCGTCAAGACTCCGGCAACCGCACCGCACACCTGACCCGAACATCCTGCAGCGAAAATCGAGCAAAGTGCAGCGAAGGCAACTAACACGGCGCAGGACTAATTGAGACCCTGGGAGGCCAGCCGAAGAGGCAAAGGGCAGGCAAAAGGTCCAGTGAGAAATTACCAAAGAAAATAAATATAAATGAGAATACAATTTGCCGTCGACGAGCCAAACAACAAATGCATTTGCAGCAGTGGTAGTCGCAACAGCAGCAATGGCAACTGCGTTGGTGGCGATGGCTACCTACACAAACACACGCATGCGCAGCTATTTAGATAGTTTAATTTTTAATCGAATATAAAAAGATACCGATTGCCACTTGTCCGCTGTGTCGGCAGCTTGAAAGCAGATTTTCCCTTTGATTTTCATTTAGCTGCGCGCCCACGGAGCGAGCATCGGGCATCAATGCGCTTTGATAAGGTCACAAAGGGCTAATCACACAAATATTTGTGTGCATGTTTGGGGGCAAATGCCGCGATTAGTTATTAGCCATTCAATATCGGATAC
Organism: Bactrocera dorsalis; assembly: GCF_023373825.1. Classification (NCBI taxonomy): domain Eukaryota; kingdom Metazoa; phylum Arthropoda; class Insecta; order Diptera; family Tephritidae; genus Bactrocera; species Bactrocera dorsalis. The sequence goes on along the minus strand of NC_064304.1, from coordinate 15,981,817 downwards.
TAAATGTACGAAGCGGCCACAATAGTTAGGCGCGAGATGCACACACACACATATACATATATATAAAAAAACCGATGGAAGAGCCGTGGTCGGAGCAGGGAAGCGGTGTTGCTGCCTTATTGCCGCCACCAACGCTTAATAGCTGCGCTTTGATGGCGGGCGTTGCGAGATTGCGTCGATCGAATTCGATTCTAGCGCTTCTGTATAATTTGTGTACCCCTCGGCGCATGTGTGTGTGTATTCTTTCACATATAAAAGAGCATTGTATGTGTGTATGTGGCATCCGATGCTTGCGGAAGAATGTGTTTTAAATTTAAGAATTTATTTGTTCATTTGCGTGGGAATTTCAATTTCGACGAAGTGGCGCTGCTGCCGCTGCCACGGCAAGTGCGGCAGCAAAGGGGAATGGGAAAGTGTTAATTGCAGCAAACATTATCGGGAATAATATTTGGTGTTTGGATGTATGTTTGTATGTTCATGCTTGTGCCTGCGTAAATTAACCAATAAAAAATTGAGCAATATTTGTTTAGATAAAAGAAGCGAAAAAAGGAGTTGCATGGGAAAAACTTTTGGAAAGGAAACTGTTTATTTTATACAGATTTTGTAAGTTTCACCTGTGGCGGTGCTCTTCAAGCGTGGTATGGATAGCAGCTAAAGGATAACAATTACAAATGCGCTCATTTGCATGATTATTTGGATTTTTTTGAACTTTAATTAAAGATATGCGAAGCAGCTGTACATTGGTGACTCCAAAATTTTTTTTAAATTTCGTAAGGTGCGTCCTACAATTAACACCTTTCACTAAAGGCTGGATGGATTCGAAAGAGGTAAAGGGCTGCAGCAGCTGACGAATAACTTAAAAGAAAGGATAACAGGGAGTAAAAGGATGCGATTATCTAAAGTGGTATAGAAAGTTTTTCATGGTATATTGTAAATGTATATATTTAAAATAGTTTACTAAATTTTAAAAATAAAAAGTACCATGATAACTCTCGATGATTAAACGCTTGTCGTTGAAATGTGCTTGTGGCATGATAAATATAAATATTTCCAGGCAATGAAATATACTTTCACAAATACATATATGTAAGGGGTCTGATGAATTGCTGGGCCGAAATAAGCTACCTGGCTGTCTCCCGATTGAAAAACCACCCTCCAAGTAGTTCATATTGTGATATACGGAATACATGTATCCATAAGTACGCTCCGTGGTCCTAGCATTGACTCGGACCACTATCTTATTGAAACGAAAATACGCACCCGCCTCTGTACAGCAAAAAACGCAAGTCAACGAACACGAGGAAGGTTCGACGTCGAGAAATCACAACAGACACCGAACGATTATCTCTCTGAGAGCATCAGCAACTCGGTATAAGGGAACTGTGGTATTCCGAAAAGGTAAAAGGTACGATGAGGAGTACCATGTCGCAGTGGATAGAAAACATACTGTCGGGATGGGATAAATTCCGAGAATGGAAGAGGGAAGCGAGACGTATGTATTTGCAAAAAAGAGAGAGGCCGAAATCGTGAGTACGAAGAGAGCTTGCTGACAGGGGTAATGCTTGCAAATTCTACGAAAAAATGCGGCGACTAACAGAAGGTTTCAATACTGAAAAATACTCTTGTAGAACACTTAGAGGTGGTATACTGATAGCCAGAGCACACCGAAATTATGAAGGGAGTACTTTTCCAGCCTGCTGAATGTCAGTGAAAGCATAACACCGGGAGACGGTGAACCCGATTCCCCAATCAATGACGATGGAGCAAACGTTCCATTACCCGACCATGAGGAAGTTCGAATAGCAATCTTCAGTCTGAAGAATATCAAAGCGGCGATACCGATGGAATACCGGCAGAGCTATTCAAATACGGCGGCGAAGAACTGATAAGGAGCATGCATCAGCTACTTTGTAGAATCTGATCGGAGGAAAGCATATTCGACGATTGGAATTTAAGTGTACTCTGCTCAATCCACACAAAGGGAGATTTCAGAATCTGCGCCAACTACCGTGGGATTAGCCTCTTCAACATCACGTATAAGGTTCTATAGAGCGTATTGTGTGAAAGACCGTCATTGGACTTTATCACTGTGGCTTTAGCCTTAAAAAATTTACAATCGACCAGATTTCCACCACGCGCCAAGTCTTGGAAAAGACCCAACAACAACGTCAGCTTCGAAATCCAACGCAAAAAAACTCTTGCCAACAGGTGCTACTTCGGACTGCATAGGCAATTGTGAAGTAAAGTACTCTCACAACGAACAAAGGCCTAATTCTATAAGTCACTCATCTGCTATTATATTGCAGAGGCATGGACGATGATAACATTTTGGAGTCGGCGTTATGAGTTTATGAGAGGAAGGTTCTGTGGAAGATTTATGGTCCGATGGTCTCCCCTCCGTTTGAAAGACCAGGTGAAGAAGGACCTGGCTACGCTTGGAATCTTAAATTGGCGCCAAGCAGCGAAAAGGAATCACCAATGTTTTCAAGTTAGGCAACATAATTTTTCATTTAGTGACACAATTTAAGATTGAAAGAAAAACTTGAAACCAACAGAAATCATCTCAGGTTTATTAAAAAATAAATTTCGTCCATAAAAAAAAATGTCCTAACTTTAACCTAAACTGCTCAATACTTCATACTGTTGTTTTTGCAAAATTTATTTCAATAGAACTGAAGTCAAAAAAATTTTATAAAAAACTAAATTTTACTTCCACGATTTTAACACCGATTTTAACGCCCTCAATTAGAAAACCTCAAATCACTACTGCGCTCATTTGTATCACGCGAATTAATTGTACAAAATTATTAATTGCGAAAAAATATCAAAAGCATTTTATTGAAGTAATTTCTATGAAAGCAAAAACAAATCTACAAATACAATTACAATTGCAAAACAATCACTTCATTCAATCAAACGACCGCACAAGGCGTTCAAAATTCGCCCGAATTTATTACTAATTACCTAAACGAATGCAACAACAAAAACGTTAACGGCAACTAACTCAAATCATAACTAAAGTTTGATGAAATTGCTGTTTGTAATCGTGCAATGAATGTTTGCCTACAAACACATATGTGTATGTATATGTGTTCTTTATCGACTGACCAGCTGACCTGAGCATCTAAGCGCGCGTGTGTGTATATGTGCGCATGTAAGTGTTTTTTAATGATCGTTTTCATTATTTGATTCCACTGGCCGCTTTAGTTCCCCTCATTTGCTCGAATTTGTTGGCGCTTGTGTGTGTGTGTCGTATTTGTAGTTATTGGCTGCGGCTTTATTCGCTGGCTGTGTGTGTGAGGTTGCCAAATCAGTCTAACGTGGCTTTCGCAATTTTTCCATTTTAATTAATTTTAAATTAAATCGGTTTTTTCTAACGTTTTTGCTTAAATTAGAACAGTAGGCTTTTGATATGAGCTTAACGGTTATACTTGTATACATATGTATGTATGTGTAAATATGTAGTCTGAATATGCGTATTGTGGAACAATTAAAAGAAGGAAAATAAATATGTATGTAAAGCGAACTCTATCTCAAGACTGACAAAGAAAAACGCTACATTTTATTATTTTGTATGTCAGATTTTCCTACCCTTATATGCCCATTTTGCCTTAAGGGTTTCATGGGTTTCCTCGGGTAAAAAACAGATTTTTTTCAAACAAAAAACTAAATATAATATTATATTAAAATTTCTTATTGTTACAAACATACACTATTAACAAAGAAATTCTGAAATTTTTGAAAAAAAAATTTAAACTCGGCCATTGCGACGCCATTTACGGTGACCCCTCATAAAAAAGATGCACCTGTGTTGTCAGGAAAACTTCTTATAGGATTATCTAAAGTGAAAAAATGCGTCTTTTAGTTAAAACCTTATTTTAGAACTTGGATGAATGAAAAAAAAATGAAAATGGGATTTTTCGCAGAGTAAAAATTTCACGACATTTTTTTCAAATAGTTCAAATCGAAAAAAAATCCTTCAACTAAGTCTTTAAGTATTTTATCTCGAAGACTTGTGTAAAATTACACGAATGTTGGTAGAGTAGAATAGTAGAACTGACCTAGCTAGCCTCGAACGCACAAGTTCTCAAGGCTGTATGTCCGAAACTACAACTTGACACTTAGGACAATATTCTGTTGGTTTTTTAAAATTTGATAAGACAATAAAAAGGTCGACTTTTTGAAACCTGTAAACCCATGTAACACCTTAAATATTTACGATGCTATCGTAAGTAAAAGAAGTGGCTTGAGGCAAGTTTTCGATGAGTTGAAGACCTGCCCCGAATGATTTTTGCCATTCAAGTATTTGAAAAATGTTAAAGTAAACTCATGGTTACATTCTTTTCACGCCAGAGAAGTCTTTCGCGTTCTAAGCTAAAAGCTTTGAAACACAAACTAATTGACATAAAATTTATACTACTCTGGGAATAAGTATTTAATCATCAGATGATATATTCCGCTTGAAAATAAAAATTACAATAATTAGGCTTATGAAACGGCCAACTGTTTATTACCTGATTTAATATTATTTGCAAGTGATAATCTTTATTGCTCAAGATATTCTATCACAAGACATAAAACTAATATTTATTGACACTAAAACTTTAGCCTTGGCGGAGTAATTAGTTTTGAATTCGATTCGATTTAGCTTTTTTTGGTTTATCGGCTGCTTATGGAATGGAAGTTAGGACAAGTAAAGGTTGTGAAAATTTTACTGTTAATTTATGAGTGTAGATATCTATAAATGGGCCTTCAAATTTAGATAACTTTTATTTAATTAATATATGACTATTTTATTTTTTATACCGTTTTTTTAGTGTTTGTTATATCAATTGTGAAAGTTATGAACTCAAGAGAAGTGAATGTCGACAAAGGTAAGCTATTATTAATTGCATTTTTAAAATAAATTTGTAAAAATATTTGTAATTGGGCAACTGTGGTACAAAAAATATTTTTTATTAGCCTAGGTACGGACATTTATGACCGTATATTTTCTCAACCAACTAACAACTTTATAATAGTATAATTTATTAAACTTCTAATAACGAGTTGTTCTTTTTTTAACCTCAATAATTGCCTTATTTCTTGAAGCATGGAATTCAATGGAACTTCAATTGATTTCCTATAATCTAGACTGTTCAAAACCAGTTCTAAAATCTTAATCAACTGTCTTTTATTTATTGGCAGGATACAATGCCTAAAGCAACTTCACACATCGCTATGTACCAATAGGTTTTGAATCGGATGAATTTTCGTACCAATCCAAGCGTTGAATCCTTTCAAAGTTCAAACTGAATAGGATCATATACACCAATATTATTTTATACAAGATGTTTTTCCAATCAAAACTTAGCCATTTTGCAATGGCAAGGCGCTGAGTCATCCTGGAGGACTAGGCGATCCGTTTAAGGATAAAGCTATTCCAGTGCGGGCACAAAAAAATTGTTAACTGTTATCGCATATTTTTTTTCTGCATTCATTATTACATCAACAACGTGTAGAGGTCCCAAAACATGGTATGAAAAGCAGCTAAACCATTTGTCTTTGAAGAAACTTAATTTTCTTTACTACAAAACTATCCTAGAACCTCTCACTATCTCAACGACGCACATAAAGCAAATTAAATTTGTTTTCGTCAGACCTTTCGTTCTATAATTTTGTTCGCAATTAGGTACTATTTAGCCCAAAACCGTTGAACAGCCTTTTTTTTGTATTAATAGCTTTTCGGCAGGAATAAACCCACATCACTAAGCAGTCGGCGTATGGTTTCGACGCTTAAATCCACTAAAAGAACATTTTGCATCTCCGCCCTTATACTTACAGAAAGTTCATTTTTAAAGCGGTCGCCTAAACTTACCCGCCGTTGTCTGCTTTCGTGCCACTTCTACTCCTGGAGAAAATAATTTGAGCTGCAGATCTGAGTAGAGAAGGTATAACCTTCTACAAGAGTGTACAATTGCAGGCGAAAGCCGATGACATTGATATCATTGGCTAACATGGAATCTCCAACTGGCGCCAAGGGCGAAAAGCAAGAACGACTGGCGAGCTGTTGTAAATTCGGCTATGACCGCATAAGTGGTGTCTACGCCAATAAAGAGGAAGAATAATTTTAATTTTTATGGCTTAAAAGTATTTCTCCAAGGAGCTTTTTCGAAGTTTTGTTTTTGAAAAAGGCGTCCAAGGTTAGATATGGGATCACTAAGAGGCTACAATAGCGGTTTAAAAGTATCGATAAGGTACCTTCATGTTCCAACCACCACCAATCATCAAATTTGGGCATATTTTTTTCTTACTAGTTAATCTTGCGGATAGTACTATTTATAAGGTTAGTTATTTAGGCTACATACTACAAACGCGAAGTGAAAGGAATTTATTTTAATAATTTAAGCGCAAAAATGTAAGATTAATTTTATATATTATAGGATAATTTTCAACTTTCTATCTACACAAGCGTATAGCATCAAGTTGTATTAGCCTGTGTATGGCGCTTATATAGAAATAAAGAAGACAAAGCAGCAAATTGACACGCTTAAAATCTAATAATTGCGAAGACAAAAGTTGCCCTTTCTAAAATTTCATGAAAGTGGATTAGTAAAGTTAGAGAGAAATATGTATAGAGTAAGAAGAGACCACCCACGAAATGTGTAACTGAAAATTTCTTTATTAATGCCATTGATAATGTGTACTTTCGATATTATTTGACTTAGCTGGTGAGCTGCGTAACTCTTTTACATTTATAAAGGTATTAAGGACTTTCAAAATTCATTCGAAAACAAAGAAAATTAATACAAATTTATTGTTCGATATGTGAACGCTTATTAGTCATGCGCGCAACCCGGAAAACACACGGATTAATTGAGATGCGCGAGGGTCGACCTTTTCTACAATGGTTTTTATGCATAATTGACAACAGAATGTACATACATATACATATATGTTATGTATATGTACTTGAGTGATTAGTTCTTTTAATTGTTAATTTCTTGGTTTATTAATTCTTTTTTTGTGAAAAAGTAAATATTTAATTATTTTGCATATAAATATAATATATATGTATATAACATATATGTGAGTATGTACTTAGATTGCTCGTTTTATGCTTACATAAATTTTAGTATTATGGTATTTACGTGAAAATTAAATTCAATTAACGCTTCTTTTCTAAACAAAAGAAAATGAGCTAATTGAAAATTAAACAGTGAAGAAAACTAACGGGTTAGTAATTTGACACTGGCCTGCTTGCTGGATATTCCAGGCGCAATGAATATCACATCAACAACGTTCTGGAGGTTATCCTCGATATACGGTTATTACATATTCAAGTGAAGCGGGACACAATGCCTATAGTCAGCCGGTAGTAGAATCGGCTTAACTATGGACATCATATATCATATCATATTCGAACTTGTTAAAGAACACGATCTAAATTGGCAATGCGACCGAGCAAAGGAGATCAATAAGGAACACAACGTTCCAGTACGGAAGAATGGACCAATGGTTCGTGAGCGACTGTTGCAACGATAAAATCTACATATTTAGGGTGAACAGATCGAAATTGTTAGTATAACAGAAGGCGCCACGTGAGCTGCTGCTCTACTCAACAAGTCTATAAACCTTCTAGTGAACAACCAAGCGGCAATTAAGTCTCACTGAGTTAGGTTATGCATGCAAGCGATACCTACACTTTTAGTAGGGAATTCGGCTAATATCTGGTTACCAATTCATGTAGGGATAGAATTAAACAAAAAGGCAGACGATTTGGCTCAATCGGGGACAACTAGCAACATAAGTCCCCTAAGCTGCCCTAGACCATTCAACTCCTTCAAAAGGCAGTTTGAAGCAACGGACCCTAGAGGAATTCCCAGGTCATGTAACCCCAACAACACAGGGCTTACCACAAAGTTACTTTGGAGTAGTGTTGATGGGGACAGACCTAAAAGCTCCTACGGCTAGGCAAAAGTGAATTTAGTAATATTGTAGAGGTCATCCCAGTGCACCTACCCCTAAAGAACAATTTTCCGAATAGCTACAAAAGCAATGCCCTTTTTCACTGCTTGGAAAATCTGTAGTCAGAAGTATTAAAAGAGTTATTAGCAACTTTCGCGACGGAAGTGAAGAGAACAAGAATAAAAAAACACAATTTTTTTTGAAAGCCAAGCAATTATGATTACACAATAACATATGTACATACATTCTCAAGCGCCTGAGAATTGCGCACACTTTCTCAAATGTGACCACATTAAATTTGCACAAAGACCGACTGGCTTGACCCCACAAAGAGAAGACAACATGACAAAAGTTGGCCACAAAAGGCGGCATAATGAAGAAAAACTCTAATTACATGCTTAAGAGCTATTCGTATCGATCGGTAATGGGGTGCCGGAGATCGACGAAATGCAGTCCTTAGTCGCTTTTCATTGCCATTGTCACGGCATTGTCGGCCGAGTGTCGGCGCGAAGTGACGCGACGCGACGTTGTTGTCGCGATCTCGCATGTTGTTGCAGCTGTAATCACTTAAAATGCCAATATGCGAAGCCAATGCGCGACAACAACAATAATAATCACAACAACTGTGTTGCATATGAGCATTGAAGACTCTCTGCAGCACCAGCTACATCAGCAGCAATAGCAAGCATGCTTGCCACAGCAACAAAGATTGGCAACATCACCATTACCGGCTACGGCAACAGCAACAACAATATCATAATAAAGATCGGCGCCGCCACCAGCCCAGACCCGCAACACTACAATGCTGCAACAAAACGATCATCGGTAAGAAGAAGAGGAACAACAACAACAACTACAAAGCAAATTCACAGCAGACAAAGGAAGTGTGGCAAAAAGCAGTAAAGCGTCAGGAAGTGCAGAAGCGAATTGACGCGACGACGTTGCAGCAGCTTCGGCGGTCGAATATTCCACGGTGTTGCACGAGCATTCAATGCATTTTTTTCTGAAGTTGTACGTATGCATGTATGTGTGCGAGGAATTGCAGCACCGAACTGTGGCAAAAACTTCAGAGCATTGTCGGGGCGAAGCCGCACTCGCTGTGGGCTGTTGTGCAAGCGGGCTTTTGTTGGCTCCAACGTAAATATGTATATGTGTGTATACATTTGTATATGTTTGTTATGTTGTTGTCTACAGCATCTCGTTGTTGCAAGCTCCACTCTTGTATCCTTATTGCCTGTCGCTTCGTTGTTATAGTTGTGGTTGTTCTGTTTAGTTGCTGGTGTTGTTGTTGTTGTTGTCATTAGGTGTAGTTGAGCGCCATCTCGTTTAATGCCTTTAAGGCGTGACCAGAGTATTTTATAATGCGCACTGATCAAAGGATGCCGCCACTTTTTATCTTCGCCGACATTGACTCAATGTTGCAGACACATGCACACACACATATACATACTTATGGATGTACATATACTCGTACATATTCGCACAGCCATCAATTGCCGCCAAGTGCCTCAACCGTGGCATAGTTAAAGCTCAACTTCAGAATGTTTGCATGCATGTATTGCAGCACATACATACGTACATGCATACATATGTACATGTGTGGCTCAGGAGGAGGCTGTTGGCTAAATGGAGTGAAGTGGAATTGAATTTACTCATTTTAGTTGTTGACTTTACGAAACGCAAAGGCGCAGCACAGTGTTTATGTAATGAACTTTTCGTTTCAGGTTCTTCGGAATACTCAATATATTTAAGGGGGAACCTTAAAGGTGGGTGAAATCTTTAGCTATTGCATCTCTTTAACCGGAAGAGTTGAAAACCGAATATTTGACCTTAGTGACAATATTAATAAAATTTTTGACTCGTAAAATTCCGATATTAGACTAACAAATTCAATAGTACGCTTTCAATTTAAGATCTCGACGTAAAATGCGCCAAATAGTTCCATATGTTAGAACGTGGTCTATTCGGTCGAATGTTATCCAATAATGTGTGCTGGGTCTCAAGATGAGCGATGGTGTTTTGAATAGTATACTCAGTAGGGCTATTATAATGACCATTAGTTGATCGAAGCGCAGGAAACACATTATTTAGGGAACGAGAATTTTCATAATAAAGTTAATTGGAAACGTTGTTGAGGCGTATGTCATTCTATGATGAAATGACAAAAAATACTGAACAAAAATAACCTGACAGCTTAACACGACTCACGCGTGATCTGCCAAAAAAGGCTATTGGAAAAAGTAACTCTACTTGGATCACCCATTATAAGAACATTTTTTTACTAGTTAGAAGAGTATCTATGGCCCTAAGACTAAGGCTGATTAGTCGAAGAAAAATTATGCGATCCGAATGATAGTTCGCCTTAGTGAGATCTAACAATGTTTTGCACTGGTCAAAAAAGGGATTTCGGATGAAATTTATATTCTAAATTATTCCAGCGTATGCCGATCCAAAGTAGCATTAAAAGTCATACACACCGTAAATTCGACTGTCTTCGACTCTTTAACGTCTCTAACGATAGTATCATGGCTGCTGTTGTAACAGCATATGAAGATATTTTTTGTGTAGAATTTGCGCAGATGGGAGTCTCTGGTCTTACTTAAATTCCTCCGTGTTTGGGAACGAAGCGTTATCTTGGAATATAACCGATTGCCTTTTTAGTTTATGACATTTCTGTTTTAAAGATTTACACATTCATATTTAGTTTATAAAAAAATTTCTACTTAAACTAGACACTGTGCAAGCTCATTGCATGTGTCTGCCTTGTTGTTAAAGATGCAACATTCTAAATATGCTGCTCGACTTGCAACGCGCTTCAAATGGTGCATTTTATGCCACGGCCACCTCGGCCCGTCGCCAACACCAATTTGTGTAAATGTTATATTTTTGCGCTTCCTCTTTTGTTTGCAAGCCCCTTGGCTAGTTTTCATGCGGCAATAGTGCGAGTGAGCACCCAGCTGAATATTTCCTTCTGCTCTCTTAGATAAGGGGAAGTGACTTCTTTTACAAGAGTGTAAAGAGGCCAGAAATATGTAAGTTCCTTCCATAATTGTAACTGGACAGTTGTATGTATGTATGTATGTGGCTAAATGTTATTAATTGTGTTTTAAAAAATCTCAGTCGTATTCTGAAAGCGGAAAAAGCTAGATTTTTACATATTTTATACATATTAATAAGGTCTTGTCTTATATTTTTATTAATACACAAAAAAACTTATTTAAATACGAAATAATTATGAGCTGCAATATCTCACAGAAGATAGCCATAAGAAATGTGTTAAAAACTAACGGGAAATTTCGTTTTTGGAAAAAATTATTAATTAATCGTTCGCTTACATTAATGTTGTCGCATCGTAAATGAGTCCGCATTGCTTATCATGCACTTTGCCGGCTTCTTTCTATTGCCGAAACTCTGCTCAAACTCGATTTTTGGGACAGTTTTTAGCTCTTTCAGCGATTTTCATCTATTTTGTAAATCGACTATTTTTAAAGTTCTCTTAATTTTTGGGGATAGGAAAAGTCAAGTCTGGCGAATATGGAAGCTGACATTGTTAACAGTATTGTTTTTGGTCCAGAATTCACGAACAAGCAATGGAGTGTGAGCTTTTAATTCCTGACTCTCTAAATCCGTGAAAATTTAAAGCTTTAAATTACCGTTGTTTCTGAAAACATGTAATATACTATATATTATATTATCCAGAAGAATACATCAACATAAAATATTTTAATAATCGCGTCCTGAAACCTCCTGGACAGAAATACGGAAACCAACTCTTTTGGAGTTATGGGTCGCTGCAGAATGGAAGGTTTTTTAATAGAACCACTACTATATTTTTGGCTTCGAGGACTCATTTAAATCACACATACCCACATATGTATTAACATTTTGTATCGGAATAGAAATACCAACAAAATTAATTTTAAGAACAATCTACAAATATTGTTATTAATAAAACTGTTCTTGAGTTAATTATATCAAAGTCGATTTATTTACAATCATAACAGCAAACGATCGCAATTGATCCCGCCTCAAAATTTCAGCTGCAAAAATTATTTTTAAGCCAAATTTTGAATGGCCACCTTTTCGTTTCATACGATCGACATCAAACGATCATCAGTCGGACACGCTTCATTTTAATAGAATTAAGTACTCAACAATTCATAATGCGCACATTCGTGTCACGACATCAATGGCTGAGCGAATCATTCAAAAACAATTGAAATCTCAACGAATTCGAGAGTTGCAAACAATGGCAACACTGATTAGTAGCATAAACTACAACACAGTGCCAACGGTAAACGCAGTTATGGGGAGCGCTGCACGAAGAGGCAGCTGTGGAATTTTCACGCCGAGAATTTTCGCCAACTCGAATGTGAAAATGACTTTATTGCTGTGACAAAGAAGGTAAGACTCGTCAACAACAATAACAACTACAACTACAAGATCAACACAGGGAGGCTATGCAGCATAAGGGTGCAATTGCAACTGATTTATTGCAAATGCGTGTGCGAGTGTGTGTGTGTGTTTGCAATTATTGTGGCAGAGGGGTGAGTCCTTCGGTGCTCTTCTGTAATTCGTTCGGCTATATTTTGATTGCTGTTCTCTTTTGTCACTTGACAGTTGTCAGCCAGCCATACACACACACACACACATTTACATGCATTTGTTGTCAGCAAATTCGCTTATGAATAAAGTTGTTCCGAAGCAGGCAAACAACGGTAAATGCTTTCGACGCAATGACAATCGCTTGACAAGAGGCGTGACAAATTTCAACACCAAACGTCAAAGGCGAAATTAATGAAGTCGACAAAATTTGTTACACCGAATGTGTGCAGTATACACACACACATAAATGTAGTCACCCTGTAGATTAAAATGTGTAAATTGAGGTTGTGTTGTTGTTAATTACAATAAATTGTTGGCGCTAAAATCACTTTTCATAAGGAGCGCCTCGTGATTGTGAGCGTGTTTGTATATTTGTACGAACGGTATTACCTTGTTGATTGTCACTCGCGGCTGGCTGTGCGGCAAAATGATTTTTGCGTTTTCTGTGGCAAAATATTGCATACTCACCAGGGGTGAGTGCTGCGAGACAACTAAATTTTTAGATGGTTTTGTACACATTTAACTTAATTAATATTTAGAGAGGCGTGATAGTTTGATAATTAACGGAGTTAATGATTTTCCACCCTACATCCATAAATTTAGCGAAGAGGTTGCTCTTTGAATAAATTTTGTTGATCAAAATCCATAAGTACGCTTAAATACGCTTAATATCCGCAACTTAAAATTATTGTCCGGAAATGTTGAAGATCTAAAATACGTGAATATATTGATTTCCTAAGAGCTGACTCAGATAAGAAATGCTAGCATATTTCAACTCATGCTTTTTATACCCTTGCAACTAGTTGCTACAGAGTATTAAAGTGTTGTTCACCTAACGGTTGTACGTATCACCTAAAACTAATCGAGATAGATGCAGGGTTATATATATACAAGTATATGTCCCTCCGTGCAAGCTGTAACTTGCGTAAAAATTGAGATATCCTGATGAAACTTGGTATGCAGGTTTCTTAGTACAAAAAAGTTCGAGTTCGTAGATGGGCGTAATCGGACCACTGCCACGCGAAAAACTCTATCTTCTAAACCACTTAAGCTACAACAACTAAATTCGACCAGCACAAATATTACAAGAACTCCTACCAATATTGTGAAAATGGACGAAATCTGATGAAAATCCCCTTCACTCCCTACATAACGGTACTGTTAAAAACTACTAAAAGCGCTATAAATCAATAATTAAATACGCCGAAGACATTCAATTTTACCACCGAGATGGTATGAGAGAGCTTTATGAGAGTCAGTGTGAAAATTGGACAATGGGCGTGGCACCGCTCACATTTTGCTGAAATCCCATATCTCCAGACCCGACTGACCGATTTCGACAAAATTTGGTGTGTTGTATTTTTTCATATTTATGTATATGTCACGTTGTGAAAATGAGTGAAATCGGACAATAACCACGCCTACTTCCCATACGGCACAACTTTAAATACCACTTGATTCGTTCAGTTTCCAGTACACATATAAGGAAGAAATTAATATAACGGGATAAAACTTTGCTCTAATAATGTCTTTAGTGTTGGCCATCTTATTATCAAAAATTATTCAAATCCAATAAAAACTGTTCAAGCCCCTCGGAACCGAATATTTAGACCCCGATATTTTTAGTTAAATTTCGAAAATGTCGGTCAATGTGTGATATACATACATATATAGCTGAAATATAAAAAACAATCCTTCTCTTATGTTGGTATGTCTGTATGTCAAAAATGGGTTGAATCGGACCAATACTTTCCTTAGCCCCCATATACTTAAAATAAAGTTTTTCGAACTTCCGGGTGACTTTGTAGCGCATATGTCGGGCAATATGTGAGTTATCCCAATGAAAATAAGAGAACGTATTTTTTTCATAACAGTGTATCTTTGTACCTAAAATAGGTAAATTTGAGCGAAAACTTGGCAAACTTATATAGGGGCTAATATAACTAATATTCGGATTTTTGAACATCCGGCTCACTTTTCCCAGGCCTTGATTTTCGCCAATTGCAAATGTATAAAATATTCGGTTGCACCCGAACTTAGCCCTTACTTGTTTGGATATATATTCATTTTTGTACGTGAAGAGGGCATTGTCATCAAGGGTCATCAGGGGTTACCTATTTATTTGTCTATTTATTATCATTCGAAATAACATTCTTTGGTATTAATTTTTTGAAGATTATCTCTTTCAAATGTTGGTCTCGGGTACGTCTCAAATGGTCCATCCATTGAGTTCAATTTTCGATGACTCGTTCGAGCGTTTCGATTGGTAACTGGCGAATGACACGCGTGATGCCTTGCTCCAAGGCCTGAACCCCACAGGAAAAAGTCTAACGGTGTGATATCATACGATCTTTGTGGCCAGTCGTCCGTCCCAAAACCTGAGCCAGATCGTCGGATCTTTCCAAGAGTCCAAAGAGCAAAGCGATGTCGCTTGGGAGGATGGGGCGGCTTCAGTTCTTGCACAAGCTGTATTTTGTACGCTTTCAATTTATGATCTCTCCAAGTCGTTCCATACGTCAGTCCGAGTTGCCACGGTCTTCGTGTACATTCATACCATAAGGATAGAGTAAACGTTTTTTAGAGTGTCACACTAATGCCCATTGAATCTGGTCTATTTATTTCATTTGCACTAATCGAGTGTTGTGCATCATTTTCACACGGATATACGCACATACATATGGTAAATGCATGCATTTAATCAATAACCGTATGTTACATGTACATACTCGTATGTACATATGGGTGTAGATGCATACATATATCACATTTATGCTCCAATGGCCGAACGAGTCAGGTTAAATGACGCAAAACGAGAAATTACAACACGCAGCCACAAATGGCGAATGCAAAAAAATAATTTGCCACAATGCCTCCTCTCCACACATCGACTTCACTGCGGCGTCTCCTATGTCTGTTGCGGCAGCCGTTCAGGCCGTTCAGGCCGTTAGTTGCATTTGTTGATTTGCTGATTTGATTGTGTGTGTGTGTGTGTTTGTGCGCCATCAGTCAAAGATCCTTTAAATTATTTGCAATTACACTAATTGCTGGCACAGTCATCGTGCAGAAAGTGCAATAGCGGCAACAACAAGCAATCACAGCAACAAATACAACAAGAAAACAAACATAGCGCCTACATTACGAAAGCGAAAAACCTGTCTACAGAAAGGCCGCAGCAAAGCCTACAACGGTTCCAATATAAATTTGCATAATTACACACTCAACTACATACATATGTATGTATATATAGATGTATATTTGAATTTGTGTGCGTGTATGTATGTGCATAGAAACATGCATAGAGCACCTTAAGCAGCGCGTCACTTCGAGTGCAGTGATTGCCCCTCGGGTTAGAGTAGGCGCTGTTTTTGTTGTTGGCATAGGCGCAGCGTCGTACGGCAAGGCGATAACGTCAAGTGGCCTAGTTTCGCGGCAATATGGCCCGCACATACTTACCCTCAAATTAGCCCACACCTAAGGTTGCCTACACGCACACATACATACATATCACACATGTGGACCGCTAAGCGTTTTACTTATTAGAGAGGCAAAGCGGTAGCGGTACTACCGTCAATTGCTCGGCCTGTCATGTGTTTGCCTTTTTTTTTTTCTGAAAATTTTGTTGTTGTTGTTGTTGTTATACCCTAAATTAGGTCTATTAAGTTTGTCACGAAGTTGGTAAAATTCAGAAGGAAATGTCGGAGGCTTTTTAAGGTACATGTGATGAGCTGAGTCCATTCAGCCATGTCCACCTTCCGTCTGTTTGTATATTCGCAAAGT
Source organism: Bactrocera dorsalis (assembly GCF_023373825.1). NCBI lineage: Eukaryota > Metazoa > Arthropoda > Insecta > Diptera > Tephritidae > Bactrocera > Bactrocera dorsalis. The sequence goes on along the minus strand of NC_064304.1, from coordinate 15,965,488 downwards.
AGTCTCTCAGGTTTTGGGATATCGTTCTGAGATTTTTCACACGTCCTCGGTTTTTTCGCAAGGATCCTTGTTCTTTGCCGGAACCGCCGATATTGGTGGAGTACAGCATATAGCTGGCAAACTGGCCGATTAAACCCAATTCCTTGTTCCCGCAATGCTGCAATATTTTACCATATTGTTCAGATCGGACATATTTAGCATATAGCTATCATTCAAACTGGCCGATCACAATCAAGTTCTTGACTTTTATCCTTGTGCAGGGTATTATAGGTTCAGTAAACCGAAACCTGTTTTTCTTACATTTTTGTTGTTATTGTTGTCACTTTATTTTTATTAAGTGCCAGCCTGCCAGCCTGCCAGCTCACAATCACCCACTCAATCGCATTTTTATTGCTGTGCGAATTTGTTGCGGAAAATTTAAGTTGGCGTTGGCGTGCGACGGCCACCCTCCGCTTGCGAAACGCAAACGAACGGACGAAAATGCCCATCTGGGAGGGGGCGGTGGTTCAACAGCGTGCGGCTGCCACCAGCGATCTTTTCATGCTGTTTGCATTTATTAATTGGCTGACATGTCCATTTATTTCGAAAATCAATGATTAAATAGCTAAAATGCGCCGCTATGTGATTGCTACCGCTTGGCTTGCGGTGTGGCGCGCAGCTTTGAATTCTAAGGTCGCGCCGGTGGTCGCGTCGCTGTGTGCGGCAATCATCGCACGAATGTACATATGTATGTATGTGTGTATATATGAAAATCTCAACTTGTGTCTGTGTGTTTATATCTGCTTGCCATAAATCGTTTAATTTGGTCGGCGTTGAAAAAGCGAAAATGCAAATTGTTGGCAGCAAATGTAGCATTAATCTTTTTCAGCTTAGCAATTATTTAGAAATTTAAATAAATTAATTTTTTAAGCATTTGTTGTCGCTCTAATCGTTGATGACTTACTTAACAACAATTTTAAATTACACAATAAATCTATGTGTTTACAATGTTGATGAGTTCGTTTCGGCACATTAGGAGTAGTCGCTCAGCTGTGGACACCAATTTGTAGGCAATTAAAATTAAAAAAAATGTTATAATGTAAATGTGTCCACATATTGTGTCTGAATTTATAATATAAAACCATTTTTAGATCATTACATTGTAGTTTAGATTTGTTTAATTACTTTTGGCGCGAGGCAAATATCCTTGAAATGGAAATAATGATTAATTTGCATATTATTTAAGAGGCTTAGATACCGTTAGATCTTTCACTTTGATTTAAAGCGTTGTATCCACTTTCAGATCAGAAAAAAATGTTTTTTGGTATGTTTTTTTTTGTTTTTGGAAGGTATTTTATTTAATAAATAAGGAAAAGTAATGTTAATTTTGACGAATTAATGTAAGTACAGATAATGAGCGAAGAGCTAATAGAACTTTTGATTTTTGAAAAAATGGCGGCTTCCCCCAAAAAAATTTGAACTTCAAAACAAAACTTCAAACAGCGTTTCCAGAAGATGTTTTGGGAGCTGATTACACGAAGTCAATATTCTTCATAGTTTTCTGCATTAACCTAAAAAAACATTGATAATATTTTTAAAAGATTCCTGGAATATTTAGTGTTCCGGAGTGCAGCCTCCTTCATAGAATATATATATATATATATATATATATATATATATATGTAGGTGGAGGTGTGCATTATGCATATTTTAGCAGATAATAATATAAATATAATGCTAATAATAAAGCAGTAAAATCGGTAGGGTAAAACGTTAAAAATTCAAATTAAGTACAGTGATATGCACGTATATACATATGTATGTGGGCATATTTGCTTGTGCGTAATCAGTGATGAAGAGTTATGTAGCGGAAAATTAAGTTAATAAGCTTAGGGCTTACATTTTTTATAATTTCAAGTTTTTGGCGTTTGAATATATGTAATAGGCTGCAAAAATATTTAAATAAATCTACAATAATTTACATTATTATACTAGGGGATCCGGCCACGCGTTTCTATGGTATACATTTCACACTATTATTTATATAATAAACTATTTAATACAGTGAACATGTTATTTACGAACAAAGGCGAAAACGTTTTTGTCCAAGGGGTGGTCCAAGGGGTGGTACTTGAGGTTTAATTTTTAATATGTTCATACAAATAAATTTCATTTGAAAAAATAACAAATTTAAGGCTACTTTCTCACTGTCTGGTTACCAGTCTTTCAGTCCAGTTAATAGAGTTGACCGCTTAATAGAGCGTCCGCTTAATAGAGATTTCACTGCATTTTTATTTATGAATTGTTTTTACTACCCTATCTTCTAAATTGGTTCGAACTGAACACAGCTAAATTTTACTAAAATCGGTTCAGTACTTTAGGAGTCCATTGCGGACAAACAACGAGACACCTACTTTTTATATATAAAGATGTTATGTTATATATTATATATCACCAAAATTTAGTATATAAGTAATTTCTTAATATTATGACAAATTTTGAAGAGAGGCTTACTCCTGCCAAAAATAAACAACCTCAAAAATACAAAAAAAATAAAATACCTGTACGTATGCTGATATTCTACGAGTATTAGAATGAAAACTTATTATGTACATTGTGACAAAAAAGCACTCAGAAATTGTAATAAAATTTCCCGGGTAATTGATATTTCAAAGAAATGTATTTTGCTAAGTTGGTAGGACTGTCCTACATTACAATGCCAAATATGAGCGCAATCTGTCTGCCAGTTTGTTTACAGCTGCTGATTAAGTCGGTACACTGCAGTAATACGGACACTAGCGTATGCGGAATCGTTGCGAATGTTGGAAAAGGCTTACGGTGATTCAGTTTTACCAAACACACCCGCCTACGAGTGGAACAAAGCTTCAGAGGCGGTCGAAAAATCGTTCTGGAGGACCTTCGACCTCTTCAACTGACGAAAATATTAAAAACGTGAAGGCTATGGTGCCTGAAAACCGTTAGGCAAGTTATGAAAAGATGGCAAGAGAGCTCGACATCTCTCGCGAGGCTGTTGGAATGATTTTGGTGGATATTTTGAATATGAGATGCGTTATTGCTCGACTCGTTTCGATAAAGCAGACTTTTTTTCGAAAAGAGGACCGTAAACAGGTATCTTTAGACATGCTTGATCGTGCGAATTCATTGAGATCCCACATTCATGGAGAGCATTATAACTGTCGATGATACATATTTCTCTGAGTTTGACATGTACTGTATTGAGGCCCTTGCTAGAGAACATCTGCCGAAAATGGCCGGAATTGTGGAAGAATAATTCATTGATTTTACATAATGATAATGCACCATCGCATCGAGCCACGATTGTGATCGAATTTAAATCATTTGCGTTTTATTTGAAATTTCTGGGTACTTTTTGTCACCATGTATGCTACCTTATGACCAAAATTTCCCTATCGCTATGTACATATGTTTGAAATGGTTTCACTTTTTTCGTTACGTTTGAAGGAACCTCGAATTTTTAGAATTCAATGCATTAATCACTTTTACAGTTATAAAAAGAGCTGTGCTCTTATCTAGGGGCACTATATTTTAATTGTTACAGAGGATTAGTTAGGCATGCATTTTGAAAGCTTGCAATATCGTTTTGTATAACACACTTAGAAACTATTCCAATGAGCCTATGCTGAAGTACAATTAGAAAAATTTGTCTAGATTTCGCTTACAGAAATCTTTTTGTAAAGCCTGAACATTTCTTTTCACCAATTGACCTGTAAAAGGTGTGGAAAGTACTTCAAAGAAATGCAGTTAGTCCTTTAACATAAGTATACTATGTAAGCAAAATGTTTTCTTCGTAAGTCTATCTCAAAGGCCGTATTTTCATCTGCGGTGAGTGAGCTCAAATGGTGATCAAGACAGGATGACAATTACCAAAGTTTTGCTAAGGTTTTTGTAGGATTGACTTGGCACCTACTACTATGACTACTACTACTACTCCCCTACACTTGACTCAAACTTCACTGTCAATGATAAAACAGTCTGAAAAAAATAAAAGACCGACCAGGAACTTCCAGATTTTGCCAGTAGGAGAAGAATTTTGCTCTATCAAGCCAACTTCAGATCACATACATTCATAGTGACTCTTCGCAACAAGCGCTCGGCCAAAGCAGTGCATAGTTTACCGGACCATACTAACTATAGTAAATAAAGCATACAATTGAATGCAAAAATATTGGATTTCCTTTTATTGAATATTTTTAAAATTTTTATCATCCTCAGCGGAAGAAAAGGTTTACGATTTTTTTTTTATGATTTTTATGTATATACATTTATTTTTCTCCCTCCCACAATATTCATCAATTTTTTATGACTTATTTTTACCAAACGAAATATGAACATTTATTGCCCTTAAAGGTTCAAAGCGCTTTACTTCTTTCATCATTTGCCGTGATTTACATGTTTATATCAACAGTTTACAATTTATCTGAGCGGCATGAGTCAGTGAAGCCCGAAAGCGATGCTTCATAATATTTATTAATAATGTGATAGTATTTCTTTAGCACATGCAGTCGCTTTATTTGTATTGTTTATGTTCTCTTTATTGCCTTGAACTGCAACTAAGAATCCGAGGGAATCCGCTACACCAAAAAAGGTCGATCAAACAACGAAGCCGCATCGATTCCATGGAATTGCTACCTAAACAGTAAAGTGTATTCCCACGAAATAAGTCGGCATGTCTAGATCGGCAAGTGGACACACACTCACACACATACACATGCATAAAAACATATGGAGTTATGCACACAAATACATGTAAGTGTGTTTGTATTTAGGTATGCCATCAAAGACTGCATTTACTAAATTAGCTTATATAATACCTATGAAGAGAAAGGAAACATTAGATTTTTGACTGCAGCGTTAGTTGCCGAAGCAATTTGGTATTTCGTGTGTGGAAGTTCACAGTTGTTGTGGCTACTGTTAGTTTTGTTGCACCAAACTTCTGTGGCTAAAACTGAAACTAGAAACGGTGGAAGTCTGTTTGCGATGTCAGGTGCCTTTCTGTCAATCGTTTTGGCATACATTACAGTGGTGGATATAAAATAGGACGGGTTGGAAAAAAGTTAATTTCGGATGGAATCTGGCATACACTTTTTTTTTTAAATATTGAAAATATTATGTGTTATATATGTATATACAATATGTTATAAAAATGGTGATTCGGAAAAATATTCTTGATTAGAGTACTTATTTAGGGTTTTCATAAGATCTTATAAAGTTATAAGTTATAACGATTCGAAAACAGCATTGAGAATTGTAAATGTGTAAACTTATTTTTGTATGAAATCCAACAACAATTTTTTTAAACAAGTGTAAAAATTTATAATTTTACGATTTTACGATGCTTTACGACGGGTTGTGAGTACCCCAATTGTGTATTTATTGGTATTCACTCGACTTTGTAAGGGCTTACATGGGTTTCCTTCGTTAAAAACAGATTTTTTTCAAAAATTTTTTTGTCATAGAAAAATTAAATATTTTATTAGAATTTTTATGGTTACAAGCATACACTATTAACAAAGAAATTCTGAGTTTTTGGTGACCCCTGAACGACGCCTTTTCCGCTGACCCCGCTGAGCCCCCATTGACAGGATAACTCCTAACAAGATCATCTAAAGTGAAAAAATATGTGTTTTAGTTAAAACCTTAACTTAGAACTTAGACGACGGAAAAAAATCTGAAAATTGGATTTTTAGCAGACATTTTTACAAAAAAATTAAAAATTCAGTGAAAATTTCGTGACATTTTTTTTCAAACAGTTGTAATCGAAAAAAACTTTTTTTCCAAGTTTTTAAGTATTACATCTCAAAGACCTGTATAAAATTTCACGAAGGTCGTTTTAGTAGTTCTCGAGAAATGTTGCCAAACGACTTCAAGAACAGGATTTCCAGAAAAACGCGGTTAAAGTCGGCGCACTTAGTCTAGTGAGCCTCAAGCGCACAAGTTCTCAAGGGTGTATTTTCAAAACTATTACTTGGATCAATTTGAAAATTTAGGACAATATTCTAGAGGTGTTGTAGAATTTAATAAGACAATGAAAAAAAGTCGATTTTTTGAAACCTGTAAGCCCATGTAACCCTTAAAAAAGATTAAACACATTATTTTCAAATTTTATTAGATTTCGTTTTTAAGTGATCACATTTTTATAACCACCACTGTAAACGAAAAAGTTAGTTGCTTTAACGAACTAAGCACTCGTATCCATATATTCGTAAGTATGTGTTTGCATCCTTCTTGAGTGCTTGTTTGACGTTTCCATTCACACGTCTTTGACAAGTGGTCCCCAGTGCCGCTGCAGCAGACGCTCGCTCATTCGCTTACTCGGACGGTCCTTTACAATTGACTCCCACGTTGTGGGCGCGGCTACTATTTTGACGTTAATAAATGTCAGAAGCGAATAGAACAACGTGTGTAGCATACGCTGAGAGCGTGAGTGCGAGTATGAGTGGCTGTGTGTGTGATGCCTTTAATGCTGTGGGCATCTAATAGCACTCGCATGACGTAATGTTGATGGACAAAGGCTTAACAGCCGGGACGGACAGATGAAAATACACACACACACATATGTACACATCTCTGTACATACATGCGTTGTGTTTTGTGAAGGATATAAAGAGTGAGAATGAAACTGATTGTCTGGGAAATTGACGGCAACATTGATTGTAGCTCTGTTGCTGTTGTTGCTCGTCATTATTTGTTTGTAATATTGATTGCTTTATTTGTTGACTGCCGAATCGAGATTGTTTTAAATGAATGCCGTATTGTGTTTGAATGGAGTTTTCGGTGGCACAAATTGTTTTCGGGATGATCCCAGCGCCATGTGTGTGGGGAACAATTATTTAATTGCGTCCGCCGTGTTCAGCTGTGATAAACGGAGTTTGAGATTACCACGCTGCTGTTTGAATAACACATCATCTGTTTGTACAAGGCGCTCACAAACGCATTGCTGTCAATATTTGTGTAGTCACGTCTCTCTAAATATTTTCATATACACATACCTAGTATGTACATATGTACGAAGATACTTACATATGTAGTAACTCAAAAGAGTACTTTAAGCATTTCTTACTGTATTAATGGATTCCAGGAGTGAATTGATGACGAAATAGTCTATTTTATTACATGGTTTTCTAAAGAAATTGTTTTTTTGTGAAAAACCAACAACTTAAACGGCTTAAAAATTCAAAATTTATACCAAAAATCTTAGTCCTTCAATCATTACCTAACGAATATATGTATCTCACCACATTCAAGTAGTAAATATTAGCCCATTACAAGTCATATCTACGAAAGCTTAGCCGGATTAACTTAAAATTTTCAGAAAATAATCCTCAAAAAGAAGCACATTCGATAAATTGCAAAGACAAAAACATATTTCGTTAAAATTCTCACTTAGATATAACGCCTTAAGTTAGATTAGGTTAGGTAAATAAGCTGATGCCGTTGGGACTACGAATAATCCCACTTAGACTGCCCAGATGATTACTAAGTATGACTTAAAACGACCGTCGCATATCTGTACAGGGCCTAGAGTCAGACTCAAATCTATGGAGCTGGCTGATATCTACTCCAATCAATTCGGTGGGATGGTAGAGAGTATGGCAATCAAGATGCTTCAACCTTATTCTGGCGAAAGCTGGACAGTGCAAGAGAAAGTGTCTGGATGTTTCCACCTCAACTTTTTCTTTGTAACTTTGACAAGTTGCGTCCTCCAAACTCTTTAGCTTCACCGCGTGAGTGCCATTGAGACAGTGTCCCATTAAGATACCTATAATTGCGGCCATGGGAACCTTGCTAAGGACTAGGCGTTCTATGGATCTTTTGCGTTCCACTCTGAGCCAGAAGTCTCTTGCAACCGTACAAGCTTGCGCAAGGCCCATAGATCCAGCGCCCGAGTGCATGACGACAGGACAGGACAGGAACGCCTGCTTGTTTCCATCCTAATGGGATTTAGATAAGGGTACCCTTTTTAGCGAGCTCTTCGACTCTACAGTTTCCGACAAAAACCAGGCACCCAGACAAGTATGGACATAACTTGATGAGCTTTTGGCTCATTATCAGTGAGCACAAGGCCTGTTTAGCAGCTCTGCAATCGAAGTGGATGGATACTACCCTGAAAGAAGCCACATTTCGTTGAAGTACATCTAGTAGTGCCGTAATAGCTGGCACTTCTGTTTGAAAGACACTACAGTAGTCTGGCAGTCTGAAATAAGAGTTGGTTGAAAGTTCCCGACAGAAGACCTCCCCTTCAACCTTCCCCTTTAGTTACGATACATGCGTGAAAAAGTTTATCTCGCCGCTTCTACAGCGACTCCTCCCCATCTACATAGCCCTCGAAGCTAAGTACGCAGAAATAAGCCGTTATTAGTATGCTAAGAGAGATGCAATCGAAGTGCGAGGGATTTCGGAATGTCCCACTCTGGGTCTTAATGTGTCCAACTTCCCAGAGTCTCATAGCAATCTTCGCAGTAATGCATTCTCCAGCTATGTCGAAAGGTGCTTGATGTAGAATGAGAGCCGCTCATAAACGTAAGCCTTCCAAATGTATCTTACTCAGAAATAACCTACAAATTTAAAAATCTTAGTTTTCCACTCCTTAATTATTTGCAAATTATTTTCTCACTTCTTTATTTTGATGTATTTTGCAAAGGTATACCGTTACCATTAGAAGCAAATGAGATCCATTAATTTTGAATATCAAAATTTGCAAGATTGCCTTTCTAATGTTACAGAAACAGGAATTCTGGTCACGTTCCGCACTGCAGAGAAGCTGCTAAGAGTATTTGAAAAGTGGCAACACTTCATACAGTAATTATATTTTCAGGTTGTTCAGATTAATGTCGTCAAATTTTCTCTCACTCACTCGAGCAACCTCATGATTAATCTAGCTATACATGCATATACACACATATATACATAAATATATAAATTTGTAGTGACTTTGTAAAAAATCACTGTCAAGCAATTTAGTAATACAGTGGCAGATAATAAATAAATATGCGCTAAAGTGATTATACTCATTTCCCATGTCATTGCAGACAATGATGCCGCGCTGCCATTCTGTCGTCGGTGGCATCATTAAAATGCTAAAGACGCAATGGCGATCCGCAACCGTATACATACACATACACACGCACGTGTATGTGTGGGTAGAGGAAGACCACCGGATGGAGGGTATGAAGAGGAAAAGTGTCGCGACTGTCGCTGCGGCACTAAGCCAGCGGAAGTATCAAATGGGTGGCGTTTAATGTCACAGAGTTCACTCTCACTATTCTCTTAATATCCACTTGCATACATATGTATGTACACACATGATCTTGGTGACTGCGCAAACGGTCCAAGATCAACTAAACGATGTGGTGACTTGCAAAAGTTTCAATAAATTAATTTCGTCTTCTTCATTTTTTACGACTGCTTATTATGTTAACTTTTTATTCGCTTTTTTGTTGTCACATATGTATTTGCCGGTCTCCGGCGAGCAGTGGTTGACACTGTGGCGTCGGCGCAATATCATTAGCATGTCGCCTGCTTTGACATTACGAGGTCTGCAAACTAATATGCGTGCAATTAATGTTGCGCATCATCATTGCCGGCAACAGCGCTGCCGCGGCGGGGGAAAGGTCAGATGAGAGCTTGAATAATAAGAAAATGCATGGCTCGCTGACGATTGCAAATTTGTTTCGTGGAAAAATGTTTGGCGAAATTTTTGGCGCTTTGAAAATGAGGCTTGACTGCGCACCGTATCTGCGATGTATGTGTGTGTGTGTATTTAGCGCAGAGTATAAGTACATGTGTAGGCGTGTGTTGGGGGCGCATCCTGCCTATACGCAAAAATTCGCTTGGATGACTGCAATATGCTAATAAGCCATACGTTAATAAGCAGTCAACGTATTTAGACTCTATAATATTATATATTTACTTTCCATATGTAATTTATGTGTGTAAGTGTGTATTTCAATGCGGAAATGGTAGATTTGTACTTTTTTACTCGCAAATATGAAAAGATCAGGAAGCGCAAGTGCAATAAATCTCGTTTTTTAAACCGTTGTGGGAGTAACTTTTCGCCTGAGATAATGCACTCAAAGAAATTGCCACTCGTAAATTAATGACTTAATTTAAGTATCATTGTGCATATAAAGTACATTTATTTTTAAATCTATGAAATAAATTATTATCATTATTATATTATTTTTATTAAGAAATAAATAAATAAATATGCGGAAAATGGAAAAAAGTGGTCGACCAAAATGGACGTTGGAAACATTATTTCATCAGAATAAAATTTTAATCAATGATTTACACTTTCAAAATTTCCAGAGCGGAAGCGAGCGAACTATCGTTTTGCTATACGGACTGATACAGTAAACCTCCGTAAACTTCACAAATTTTATTGGTGGCTTGCGTGTCATTATTCCCCTTTTTATACAAAAATTTGCGAATTTCTTCATTATTTTCACTCATTTTTGAACTGCTGTAATTTTTTCTTAACTTCCCCGAATTAAATGAAGCTTAAAGTCTTACCTTTCCAACACTATATGGCATGACACAATGACATCTATTGACAAAATACGAAACAACTTTTTCGACTAGCCAATATTTGATACAGAATACTAAAGAATCGGAGGCTATATAACGGAAAGGCTTTATATTAAAAAAAAAAAAGAATACAGCTTGACAACTTTGGATCCTTATTTGTGGAAAAACTGAAAGTTTGCGTTTGAAAAACTAGTCGACTTGGAATATAACGGACGCATATTCATATACACTTATGTATGTCTTTTGATTAAATTTAAATATACGGGGTTGAAAAATCAAAAATTTTTATTTTTAATCCTAAATATCAGATTGAAAATATTGATGTTAATTCCAAGCTTATATCTACTTAAAAGTTAAAATAAAATATTTATTTGATTTCAAATTTTTTTTATAATTTCTAAATAATTTAATACATCAAAATTTTTGTTATTTTTGTAAAAGGAAAACGTATTTTTAATCAAATTTCGCCACAGTTTAGCACTTATTATCTTATTAGGAAGCAACCATTCATCGTTGCTTTTTAAGGGTTAAACGAGGTTCATCTTGATTTCTATCAAAACTACGTGTCCTATAGAAAAACGTTATATAAAAAGTTTTAGCTAATGAAAGACTCTACCACTTTTGTATGCACTTATTTTTCACATAAACTCAAAATTTATGTTGAAAAATCAAATATAAAAGTTTTGGGGTTTTTAATTTTTATCTTGTACAAAAAAAAACTTCTGTCACGAAATTTGGTGTATAATTACCTTCAAATGTCCGGAATACATAGTTTTTTTTATTAATAAGGAAAAAATTTTAAACCCCAATCTTCGACTGAAAATTTTCCCAACAGTTTTTCAGTTTTTTTAAGTCAGTAAATATTATGTTGAAATCTAAACTTTTTGATTGTGTGAAAAGAATATACCCAATACGGTAAATTTTGTCAGAAAATGCAATTTCAAAATTTTATAAAAAAACTCTCGTTTAATTTTAACATTAACATTAATAAAAACGTTATTCCGTCATTTTACGAAAAATTGATGTGAACTAAAAACGAACGTCTAGAAAAGTAATGATAGATTATTTTACCCTGATATATACATAATATTAGTAGGATCTTGACATACCTGAACTTAATTAAGCACTACATTGCATATACATATGTATGTATGTATGTACATATGTAGCAAAATCTTCACAAATATAGTAGTAGGGAAGCCCAAGAGGGGATTTTTGCAGTTACTTAAGCGTGTCAGAAAACTATATGGGGAGAAACATTGTACCCTTTTATGTACCCCTACCAAATATGAGCCCTTAATATGGAGGCGTGCGTTGGGAGGGGTTCGTCAGATTAGAGAAAAAAAATCGATCCTTCGGGAAACTCGAGCGCGTCAGATTAAGAGATGGTATGTTAAATGCATGAAGACGAGTGTATATTTCAATATTCTGACAGTTTGAGGGTGCTTAGAGAAATAGCAGGGTGACAAATCTGTAAAAAAAAAACGTCACCTTGAAATACTCGAGCGCGATAGATTTTTTTTAATTTTAAAGGTAATTCTGTCAGAATCACGAAAATCATATAATCTGACAATTTCCGTGGGGCGATACAGGTAAAATCGTCGATAAAAGGTCAAGCGTACTAATCACCATAGCGTGGTTGTTGTTAGTAAACGCTTGACACTTTTGTTTGTTTCGTTCGTTTATAGCGATCAGTTTTACATCCATTGTAAAAATGAGTGACGTTAGTGTCAAATGTGTTTACTGTGGCCCGAAGAAAACGTATGAAAAAAAAAGTTTATTCCACAAACTCTAAAATTTTTTTTTATTAATATTTAGATCTATTTTCATATTAATAAATTATTCAATTTTCTATATATATACATATGTATATGCATACAATATACATAATACATATAATAGTGTATACATTATACATATATATACATATGTATACACTGTTTTTAATTACATCCTGTAACAAAAAAAGGAACCAAACAGAATTCTTCCACTTTTAAATCGTCAGATTAACGATATGCCTCTATATAATTGTCAGATTATCTTTTGGGAAGACTCTGACATCAGTTCATCCTACTGTATAAAAATCTGACGCGCTCGAGTATCTCAAGGTCACCTTTTTTTTTACAAGTTTTAAAATCAATAAATGACCTTTGTCCACGTCGAAATTGTCAGAATATTAAATGGTACACTTTTTAGAGGTTCATTAACATTCGCTTAGAAAATCTGACGCGCTCGAGTAACTTACTTTTTTTTTTTTTAACCTGTCATTACGGCCTTCAACCCTGACTTGATTGTCAGATTAATATATATCGACTATCAGAAATACAATGCGCGTATATACCATAAATGACTGACGCGCTTGAGTATTTTCATGTGACTGTTTTTTTTTTTACATTTTTGACACCAATTTCCCGCTCTTCTCCCCACTAAAATGGAAAACTTCACCTAGACTTTCTTTTTATTTAAACGTTATCTTGACAATCTAGTAAGTCTCCATGACGCTCCAGTAACTGCAAATTTAGCACTCCGGGCTCCCCTACTATAGGATATTAGAAGAACTGAGTATAGTTTTATATATTGATCTCTCAAAAAAGTTTCGAAACTTATTTTATACATCTACAAACATATGTATAAAAAGTTTTTTGAAACAGAAATTTGCACATAATTCGCAATAGTTTCAAAGTTTTTTTTTTTTTTTGAAAGGTGGCAATGCTAAGCCAAAATATCTAAAGATTCAATTAGAGATGTCATACCATAAGGTCATACCCATAATCAAAATTCAATATGATTACGTTTATTGCCATGGCATTATGGTAGAACACAACTAATTGGAAACAGTATTGCCCGTAGAGTAGATTTGTTGTTATACCTTAAACAAAAAGATTTTGGAATGCTTTCTGAAAGACATAATTCTATGAAGTCTTGAATGAAAATAACTTTGTAGTACTTAAAATTGTATTTAGTAGGTAGGTAGTAACCTATGTATATATATGTATTTTGTACATATATGTATATTTTACATTTTCCTTTTTTCGAAAACATATAATATATTTCTGTTCCTCAGGCGCTATATACATTTACTATTAATTTATTTACAATATTAAGAATACCTTCCAAATAAGAAAATTCTCATAAATGTACAAGAATTTTTCTTGAAAGCTGAACCGAAAGTTAAACTTATTATATGCCGCTACATATGTATACCCACTTATATGTGTATACATACATATGTATGTACAAGCACATATTAACTCTTTCATTATAGCTTGTCCAGTTAATAACACAACATAACCTCACTTTGTCGCCTTTTACGATTTTTTCATGTCATTCTTCTCATCCGCCATATAATCCTCTTCACATGCGCTACTAATTTTCTCTTTTTTACTCCTTTACGACCTACCGCCGCCACAATCACAATCGCCACACGAAATAGCCGCAATCGGAAATGTTTGATCTTTGCCGACACAAAGCGGCGAATGTGTGGCAGCATTCCGCGTGCCCACACTCACGCCCGAACTACAGCGTACCTATGTATGTATGTATGCATGTATACATACATGTGCATTCATATGTGTATGTATATATACATATGTGATGCTGTCGTCTTGGCCAATGGCCTGACGTTATTATATGATTAAGTTGCTGTCTCTTACCTACCTCCCTCTCTCCACCTGGTGGAAGTTCCGCATCAACGAGTTGTGCTTGCGTACATCTCGTATGAAACATACAAATATACATGTGTGTGGGTATGTAGCTAGGTACATCAGCGCCGCTGCCAGAAACTTGAGGTTTGTCTCGTTAATGCCCACTTTGCTTGGTCATTTATTAACGCATACCACTGTAGATCGGAACACACGCAATCAAATTGATCATGTTTACACATGTGCGCATACTTAACATACGTACATATATACATACTTAAATATGTATGTGCATGTATATGGTATTTACTCACGTATGTGCTTAAATTAGGCTCGTGTACATGTGGTCTCTGGGTGAGTGCACTTAAGTGTTTGCCCAAGCTGCCGACCGGAATCAGCGCGAAGTCGTGAAAGAGGTAAAAAAAGAATAACGAACAACAACAACATATGTATATTTTCAAGCGCATTGGCAACCATGCTCACACAATGCCACAAATAACATCATTATGAGCAACACATACTTCATCATGATCACCAACAACATAAGCAGCGCCTGAGTGTGAGTATGAACGTCATCATCCTCAGCGTCAACTTGATTTGTGCTGCATTCTTGGCACATTTGCCGAGCATCATTCGACCGAAGCCACAACACAACAGCCTCCTCGATCCGACAAAGGTTGTTGCTGTTGCCACTCGTTGTGCCAGACTGGACCTCATTAGCTTTGAAGTTTAGCGCGTTTGCGTGATTGGTTAAAGCGCGTCCAAAGTTTTAGCGTGTTGTTGTTGTTGCCGTTGCATGTAGCTGCTTTATTAGTGAGTCCTTCACCTTTGTGGCACCGTGCCGCAAGCTGAAGACATGGCTTGTTTTTGCCTTTTTCCACTTCTTGTTTGTTAATGTCTTTGCTTTGTAGCTGAGAGTAATGGCCGCTCTATGTGCTTATATACAAATGTACATAGTACATGTGTTTATGTCAATTGTTTATCATAACTTCGTCTAACTGATCTGACAATAAAGACCATTGTGTGTTCAATGCGTAGCCCATTGTGGCAGCAATCAATGCCACACGCGCCCAGTAGCCATTAGTCGGAGTTGCCTATTGACTTCTGGTCTTTGCATTTTAATGTCTATTCGTCACATATAAATTATAAAGATCTACATATGTATATGTTATATATGTATATATGTATGTGTGTGTATGTCATTGTTTTACATCGCTTGGTTTGGTTGATGTGGCGGTTGGTCACCAGTTTCCCGCCGTGTGACATGCAGTTATTGTTGTTTTTCTTATGGTTGTTACTGCAGTTTCGGTTGTAGTTATATGATTCTGTGTGGTGACTTGTTAATTTAATTTTATTGCTGCTCACCAGCGAGCAGCGCAAATGACAGATTTGTTTGTGGTGAAAGGTTTTCAATTAAGAAAATTAGACAGTTGCACGCTTCGTTGACGCATGTGGTATTTCTAGAATCATTAAAAATTTGTTTTTAACTTTTGATAACAAAAAGGGAAAAAACGAGCAAAATAAGAAATATTTACCGTTATTATTAGGAATATTTCTTATTTCTGACTTTAATTCTCGTTTTTTAACTCTATTATGAGTCTTTTTCCTCTACTTTTTTGGCATTACAACCGTGGATCGGTCTGGGCTGAGAACTCAAATCTGTGCCAGTGGCTATTTTATCTTTATAGAGGTCACGCGAGTTGTATATTGCAAGTGCAGACAGGTTGCCATTGGAAGCGTGTGCACCCTTGCTTCCGTAGTTCATCCATGGGTCTCGAGTCGAACGACCTTAGCATCATCTTCCATGCGAATGACGTTCCCTAACAAGCGCATTCGTTAAATTCTCATGCGCTTAACTAAGTTTATATTATACATGTTGCCGTAGAGCTCCCACAGCTCGTGATTCTATCTTCTTCGATACTCATCCCTCACGCTGACAGCTCTCTCCTGTTGACAAGGGTTATCTTGCACTTCGTCTCTAGGTTTAGATTATTGATGGAAATTATGGTGGATCCGAGATATACAAGTTCCTTGCAAATGTATGGTAGTGAATGTAGCCAACAGTGATGTAGCTCCCATGACGCGAGGAATCTTTGAATACTTTGTCTCACTCCACAAGGCCAACATATTTCGCTTCTTTCTCTAGCGGTTCAGCGAATTAAGAGACAGCAGCGACGGAAGAACGACAAGCGCTGTTGTAAACTCGGCTATAACCGTAAGCGGTGTCTACGCCAATAAAGAAGAAGACGAAGATGTTCCTATAATCTTCGTACCCCAATTTCACTGCATTTTTAGAGTAGACAGTGCCACTGTCAAGTATTAAATATTTTTAATAGCGAAGTAACGAGTATAAAGATTTCTTGACATATACATATATTGCAATAATTCTAACCAATGACCTTGCGACTATAATCGGGGATTCAGATTTTTTACCATCTGTGCCACAAGAACCCCAAAATTTTATATTTTTTTTTTTATGTGACAAGCTCAATGGGTTTTCAATTGTGAATTTCAATATATCGAATCTAAATATATTTGAAAATATTGTCCAAAAATTTTTTTTCTTGAAACTCTCTTCTCTCTAAACTGATCTCGACTTCTTTACATATATTTTTCATGTAATCGATTAAGGAAGTAAGATATTTGATATTAATAGCCTACGAAGCTTTCAATGACAGGCCTCGTTCTGGACGACCTTTGAGCCGAATCCAAAAAAAGCACTCCAAATCCGCCTAAAAATCAGAGTGATGTTCATTGTCTTCGATATTGGTGATTTGGTGCATCATGAATTTGTTCCGGAAGGACAGACGGTCAACAAGGAGCTCTATTTGGCCGTGTTGAAGCGTTTGCATGAGATCAACCGTCGAAAGCGGCCGAAATTGTGGAAGAACAATTCATGGATTTTCTCTTCTTCTTCTTTACTGGCGTAGACACCGCTTACGCGATTATAGCCGAGTCCACAACAGCGCGGCAGTCATTTTCTTTCTCTTCGCTACGTGGCGCCAATTAGATATTCCAAGCGAGACCAGGTCCTTATCCACTTGGTCCTTCCACCGGAGTGGAGGTCTTCCTCTTCCTCTGCTTCCCGCGGCGGGTACTGCGTCGATACTTTCAGAGGCTGGAGTGTTTTCATCCATCCGGACAACATGACCTAGCCAGCGTAGCCGCTGTCTTTTAATTCGCTGAACTATGTCAATGTCGTCGTATATCTCGTACAGCTCATCGTTCCATCGAATGCGATATTCGCCGTGGCCAACGCGCAAAGGACCATAAATCTTTCGCAGAACTTTTCTCTCAAAAACTCGCAACGTCGACTCATCGGTTGTTGTCATCGTCCAAGCCTCTGCACCATATAGCAGGACGGGAATTATGAGCGACTTATAGAGTTTGGCTTTTGTTCGTCGAGAGAGGACTTTACTTTTCAATTGCCTACTAAGTCCGAAGTAGCACCTGTTGGCAAGAGCAATCCTGCGTTGGATTTCTAGGCTGACATTGTTGGTGGTGTTAACGCTGGTTCCTAAATAGACGAAATTATCTACAACTTCAAAGTTATGACTGTCAACAGTGACGTGGGAGCCAAGTCGCGAGTGCGATGACTGTTTGTTTGATGTCAGGAGGTATTTCGTCTTGCCCTCGTTCACTGCCAAACCCATTGCGTTGCTTCCTTGTTCAGTCTGGAGAAAACAGAACTAACGGCGCGGGTGTTGAGGCCGATGATATCAATATTATCGGCATACGCCAGCAGCTGTACACTCTTATAAAAGATTGTACCTGCTCGATTCAGTTCTGCAGCTCGAATAATTTTCTCCAGCAGCAGATTGAAAAAGTCGCACGATAGGGAGTCGCCTTGTCTGAAACCTCGTTTTGGTATCGAACGGCTCGGAGAGGTCCTTCCCGATCCTGACGGAGCTTTTCGTGTTGGTCAACGTCAGTTTACACAGCCGTATTAGTTTTGCGGGGATACCAAATTCAGACATCGCGGCATAAAGGCAGCTCCTTTTCGTGCTGTCGAAAGCAGCTTTGAAATCGACGAATAGGTGGTGAGTGTCGATTCTCCTTTCACGGGTCTTTTCCAAGATTTGGCGCATGGTGAATATCTGGTCGGTTGTTGATTTACCAGGTCTGAAGCCACACTGATAAGGTCAATCAGTTTGTTGACGAGGTGGGCTTTAATCTTTCACACAATACGCTCGATAGAACTTTATACGCGATGTTGAGGAGGCTTATCTCGCGGTAGTTGGCGCAGATTGTGGGGTTTCTCTTTTTATGGATTGGGCAGAGCACACTTAGATTCCAATCGTTGTGCATGCTTTCGTCCGACCATATTTTACAAAGAAGCTGATGCATGCTCCTTATCAGTTCTTTGCCGCCGTGTTTGAATAGCTCGGCTGGCAATCCATCCGCCCCCGCCGCTTTGTTGTTCTTCAGGCGGGTAATTGCTATTCGAACTTCTTCTTGGTCGGGTAATGGAACGTCTGCTCCATCATCATCGATTGTGGAATCGGGTTCGCCTTCTCCCGGTGTTGTACTTTCACTGCCATTCAGCAGGCTGGAGAAGTGTTCCCTCCATAATTTAAGTATGCTCTGGGCATCGGTAACTAGATCACCTTTGGGGGTTCTACAAGAGTATGCTCCGGTCTTGAAACCTTCTGTAAGCCGCCGCATTTTTTCGTAGAATTTTCGAGCATTACCCCTGTCGGCCAGCTTATCAAGCTGATCGTACTCACGCATTTCGGGCCTCTTTTTCTTCTGTCTGCAAATGCGTCTCGCTTCAAACTCTTCAACTCTCGGTATCTATCCCATCCCGCACGTGTTGTGGTCGATCGTAACGTTGCGAGGTAGGCAGCCTGTTTTCTTTCCGCTGCGACACGGCACTCCTCGTCGTACCAGCTGTTCTTTTGCACTTTCCGAAAACCAATGGTTTCGGTTTGCAGCTGTACGTAAGGAGTATGAAATGCCGTCCCATAGTTCCATTATACCGAGTTGTTGACGAGTGCTCTCAGAGAGCAGGAGTGCAAGCCGAGTAGAAAATCGTTCGGCTGTCTGTCGTGTTTGCAGCTTCACGAGGTCGAACCTTCCTTGTGTTTGTTGGCGTGCGTTTTTTGCTGCACAGAGGCGGGTGCGAATTTTTGGCTGCAACAATATAGTGGTCCGAGTCAATGTTAGGTCCTCGGAGCGCACGCACATCTAAAACACTGGAGAGTGTCTTCCGTCTATCACAACATGATCGATCTGGTTATTTCGATCCGGAGACAGCCAGGTAGCTTGATGTATCTTCTTATGCTGGAATCTAGTACTACAGATAACCATATTTCGGGCCCCGGCGAAGTCGATCAGTTGCGCTCCTTTATATGGCCACTGTAGTAAATGTCACAAGGACCTACTCGTTTCTGTCCTTGTCCCGTCCATCGCATTTCTTGGACGGCGGTGATGTCAGCCTTTATCTTTCCGAGGACTGGGCAGCGGCACCTTCCCAATTAAGGGACCGGACATTCCAGGTGCATGCCCTCAATTCGTATTTAGCTCGCCTTCAAACGGATGTTCTTAGGCTACCCAGAGGATACTTGGTCAAAGACCGGAAGTCGTGAGCTGCTTGAGTCATATATAAAAGAATCGTTTCTGGCCACTCCCAAGTGCGATCAGAGAACACTTGCGTGAACTTCTACACATGACTCCATCCTCATGGATTTTACACGATGATAATGCACCATCGCTTCGATCCACAATTGTGACCGAATTTTTAACTTGAAAAACTAACTGAAAACAGTTTCATCTGTTCGATTCTATTACAAGACACATAATGTTATAACAGTTACATTAAAGAGGAATTGAGGAAACAATATTTCTATTTCTGATATTAAAACTACTTGATTTATTTCATGGTATGTAGCTATGTATATAAAATAATTCTTATATATGTATTTACATGTACAAATGGATTTACTTCAAGCATGTTCTTAAAAACGTAAAAAGCTCTATCAAAGCACATCTAACACCATTACAAAACTACACACGCAGTTTAAAAAACTTCGTTGATAAATTACAGGAAATAATAAACTTTGTGTCAACACATTCTTTTCTCCCGCACTAAGGACCTTATTTATCAAACAGCTTCCACAATTTATCCCCTCCAACTTCTAACATTTCGACTATTAATTGTTTTCGCGGGGCGTTGACGCTCACCTTTTCCGTTTTCCGAATGTACCCACACATTATCGTTGTAAATGCTGCTATTAATTTTTCGGATAAAGGCGTAAGACCTTACTCCATCGACTCACCTTCAGTACAGCACCTTTCTTGCTACACTCGCCAATATCAAAGTTCGGCACTTCGCTCACCGCTGGGAGCGATTAATTACTTGACAAGCAATAAAATCTAATTCAAGGAAGCGTAAGCATCCACTAACGGATACAAATCGAAAACAATTACTCTCGCTTTCGTATTAAAATGGCATTAGAAGCTTGCAACTTGTTGGCTAGTCGACTGGAAAATCACACCCAATTTGTGCGGATTGCTTTAGAAGTCAATGATACGTTTATTTTCCTTTTCTTCGCCGAGCTTTGTAGAAAGTTTGGTGATTTCTATGAAAACAATACGTGTGAGTGTATTCGTTAGACGACGCAGACTTCGAGCTGAACTCATTATTCATACTCGCTTCGTCCTTACACATCGCACAGTTACTTCTGCTTGCTGCTTCTGCTTCCGTTGCTGTCGTTGCCCCAAAGGTCTCGTCACTGCCGAGTAAGTCAGCGTTACAAATCGTTATCCTATTTCGCATCCTTTTCACCTCGCACCCCAACACCATTTATTGTTAGTTGTTTTTGTTGTTAGTGACTGTTGTTGTTGTGCTGTTTTGGTTGACAATATTGTTGTGTTGTCGGTGGCTGTGTGGTGATTTATTTCTGTTGCTGTAATAAATTTCTTCACTCCAGGTGCAATGCGGCATAAATCATTCTATTAGTTTGTTTGCTCGCTCGCTCCAGCGCTCCGGCTGCGGCGTTATCGTCGCAAAGCGTGTTGTTGTATGTGGTTTGTGGAGGGAGTGAATGCGTTGACATTTTATTTACTTTGGTGTTTGCTTGACATCGCTGTTTTGGTGCAAAAATCAATTATCTCTTTTCTGAATGTGATTTTGGAGCGGATTGTTTATTTTCGGGCTATACTAGTTACTCAAAAGGTAAATCAGAACAAATCTATACATACGTACAAATAACGGTAGTATTATAATATTAGTTTTGCTTGAGTGATTTATGGAATTGAAGATAATCTAATAGGAATTTAAGTTTATTAAAAATGGCAGACCGCAAATTGAAATAAACAGTGAAGATTTGGATGTCAAAGGATCCGTCATCGATTTTCAGAAATGTTTGAAAAATGCGCCGATTAGTCAAAAAGCTTAAGATATAATTTTTATCAGGAAAATTTCTGATCAAATAGAAACAGTGTTTAAATACCAGGTGACGGTAGCAATATCTGGCGGTGAAGCTAAGCACTTGGATGAGTGCCTTCGTGTAACACCTTTATTGAAAATAGTTTTTCAGCGGCTTTGAAAACAACTTTTCGTGAAAAAACTTAACAATTTTTCCTATAATATTAAAGTTTTTCAGCATATTTTCCATTTTTTTTCCATAAATTGCTGCTTTATGGTAACCTAGGAAAATTTTGACTTTTGTGTTCCTCTCGTTGGAATTACATTTTTACGTGGAGAGTCCAAAATGATAGGCTCAACTCAGCTGGGGAGGAAGCTTCTTTAAACACCGCGTATATCGGAGTATCTGCATCAAGGCTCCCTCTCTCTCTTAGCCGTGACCTTGAGATCCACGCGAGTTGGTTACCGCATTCAAAGTAATTCAGGTTCCGGAGGTGTTCGACACGGTGTATATATTTATTACGGTAGCTCAACTGTGGCTGGAGACCCCAAGTAACTACCACATCGCATTTACACCATAGATCCCTTACTCGACAAATAAAAATTATGCTCTATAAAGCTCTCATTATTCCCGTTGTATTTTACGGCGTGGAAACACGGACGATGACAATCCGAGATGAGAAAGGATTTGGAGCATTCGAGAAAACCGTTCTTCGCAAATATCAAAGAAGATGGAACCACAAACTTCAAGTATATAGCGAGCCGCTTGCTCTAAGATATACGTCAATTTTCAACTGCTCCTCCATGCTGCAACATTTTTGAGCATTTAAACCGATTACCTCGGAATGGTCCCTATGCTGTGACTTTGCCATCCGCATCTCACTCAAAATGGTTCATGTTGCCCGGAGAGTCAACTGTGGTTAGACACATACTCAGAGTTACGACCGCACCCCAGATACCTCTATCAGCGCTCTATAAAGCTGTCATTCTTCCCATCCTATTATACGGCGGAAACATGAACGATGATGAGTACATGATCATTTGGAGCATTTGTGCGAACTGTTCTTTACAAGAACTTTTTAGCCTTTAGCGTGGGGGATGAATTTCAAAGAAGAGAGGGAACCGAATTAAATGAGCTCAACCCCGACATGGATTTACTTAGTTAAGGCAATAAAAATAATGAATACGCTGAAAGAAAGGACAAGTGCATAGCAACCTGTCTGCAAGTGGAATGTAGAACTGACGAGACCTCGCTAAGGATAGAGACAAATGACGAACCGTGGATTGGCTGTAGTACCAAAGAAGAAGAAGAAGGAGATTTTCGACTATCAACACTTAACTTTTTCAACCTTTCCTGAACAGTTACAGCTTTGATCAAATCTGAGATTCAAATCAAATTTCAAATTTTCCGCACCAAGTTTCGGGAATTTTCCACAAATTTAACTAAAACAATATCTTTTCATATCCAAAGCTTTGACAAATCCACTGACAGATTGTACGGATTTTTGGGAATTGAGCCACATCATGGCTTCTGAGCACATGCGAATTATGCTTGAAATTCAAAAAGAGATTTTTATTGAATAATAATTCTAAACTATTACACAAAAAAACAATTCTCAGTATTCCTCAAAACTTAAATATTTATTTAATAAAGCTAGATAAAATAATTATTGCAAAGCGTTCTTAACACACACATCGCTATGTTACATTACATTACTTACATGTAGTATGTTCATACATATGGGCGGGCGATGCGTTTGTGAACCCTTATGTACATACATATACGAGTATACTTAAGCCGTTAAAGGCAGCGCAGTAAGCAAATGTGAAAAATAACTTTTTAATTTGCCGAGAAGGAAGATATTTCGCAGACAAAGAGTCTACGCCATTATCGAGTTTATAAAAAGCCAATTATTTCCATAGAACAAAGCAGCTAATGCTAATAGATGTTGTGCACAATTACTCATTCTCGCCCACAAACGGATAGACTGAGACCTCCGCAAACATTTATGTATGTATGTATGTGTACGAATATGTGAGTGTGTGTGCCGCTCTTTGAAAATAAGAAATGCGAAACAAATTCGAACAAGTGTGCGGAGAAAATTTGGCAACAGGTCCTTTATAAGTCCTGTACAAGTAACTATTATGCAGAGACTAAGTAACTGCGCACACACACACGCACTTATGAGAGTACAAATTGGAAATTGATAAACATTATGTTGTTGGCAGTAGTTTGTAGAGCAATTAAGCCGGTCAATGCGCTCTGCCACAACAATCGGCAAACGCCGCTCGGGTGTAATAATCCACACGCAGCCGACACTTCGAAACAAAGGACGAATTTGCTACACATTGTTATCGCATTGGAAAGAAGCAGTGCTCTTTGAGATCCTTTGGATCCAGGATCATTATGTGCAGCGCTCTATGCTCAGCAGTTATTTAACAGATATGTATTAGTTATTGCATGCTAAGAAAGGATAAAGGATGTTTGGAAATGCAGCTATTGTTGGCGAGTGCATGAGTATGAGTGCATACGTGCCTGTGTGTGTATGCGTATATATGGTGGGTGTCGACTGCTATTTATTAATGCGTAAAATCTTTTGTACGTTGGTGGCTAATGGCAAGCGCTTTTGTTCGGTCAATCAGTTCACACCTTTTTCAGCGCTGGCGGCCTATGCTGTCTGTATCCTCCGAGCGCCTTGCACTGCCAAGTGAGAACTAAGAAATTCCAATTTCATTTGATGCCTCGGCAAATTACAATTAAGAACGGCATAAAAAAGCGGGTTTAAGTGAGGCTGCAGTCCAATACATAAACACAGACATACATATATGCATGCGAACGTATACTTGTAGCCGTCCTTTGATCTTCGCCGCCGATCTTTGATTATACACAGAGCCGAAAATAGGTACCGTACGCCCTTAAAGACGGTGCACAGGTGCCAAAATAGTTTGATAATTATTTTAAGATCTTCGACTAACGGCAGCGTAAATCTGCTGGCAACACGACGCACAGTGGGTAATAGGCGGCAAAAATATCTAATTTTTAACTATCTAATTTTAACAAAATTTCATTCCAGTAGTGTTTCTAGACAATGAATATAGTTTAATTTATCACATATTTGCGAATTGCCATTTCACTGACATAACAATGTATTTTTAAAGTCAAATAAAAATAGAAACTCTTGAAAATTGTTAAAAATATTGATAAACATATGAGAACAGACGTATGGGGTTTCGACGTTTTATGCAATAAGAAGTGACTTCAAAGTCCATCCTAATATATATTATAATATATTATAAAATAATTATTTTCATTTCATAGGCCTAATTCATGTCAATTTTGACAAAGTTTTAAAATAAAACCATTTTTAAACACTTTTACATAAAAATTGTAGTTTTGACTATTAGCTACGTGTACCTACATTGTCTAGTTAGTCCTAATATATTTTATGTACACTTTAAGGAATATGATAACGAAAAAAATGAACTGCGGATACGTGCGGATAAGGATCAAAGATAGCTATGAAACGGTTGTTGTGTTGTGTCACATATTGATAATTTAAAGTAGCGTTTGTGTAATTTCGAAATTCGTTGTGTAATAAAAAACTAACAGTTCTTAAAAAGTGAGATTGTATAAATATATATAGCAAATAATATTTGAAAAATGTCATCCGTTTCAATAAGTAATCGACAGAATACTGAAGAATTTATTCGGTGCGGCCAAAAAAGTGATATGTTGACGCAGTTTTTGAGGGATAAATTCCCTTCTTTCAGTGAAGATAAGGTGAAGTTAATTTTAGAACAAATTAAAAAAAGGTACATAAGTTCATTCAATTTAAAATGAAACCAGTGCCACAGGAAAAAAACTTACTATTTAAAAATCATTCTGTATGGCTGGATAAGAATTTTACTGTAGAGATGGTTGATAAATTATTACCCGGGACTTCAAATAAACGTAGTTAATTGCTGGACGACCGGTAATGAAATTTGAAGAATGTAGTCAACGGGCTAAACGTTACAAGGTCCAACAACTTCGAGATAAGTACTCTGAACAAGAATTAAAGGCGCAGATGGATCAGCTGCTATTAAGAAGACATACTTAGATTCTCAAAAAGCGTTGGCGATGTTAATTGATGCACAGTTATCAAAGCATCAGTATGAAGTTGTTTTAAATGTGCTGATGTGTTGCCACCGTATTATAGAGTTCGGGAGGAAAAAAGGCATTGTTACCCTGAAAAATATTACTATTACACCAATATCTACACAAGTTGATTTGCAAAGTTTTACTTGATCACACAGCCAAAGAATTATTTTGGCCGCCGAGAAACTTCACAAATCTAGCTCATGTTCTAGAAATAATGACTCTAACATCGAAATGGGGTTGTGACGGTTCGTCAAATTAAAGTCAATACCGCCAGTTCGTACCTATCGAATTTGATGTATATCTGATACAAATTTATTTATGGTATCTATGGTGCCTTTAGTGCTTAAAAGTATAGACCAAACAGACACGTTATAGAAGAACTCTAGACCTTCTTCCACAAAGTTTTGTCGGCCGATTCAATTTGAATATGCCAAGGAAAACCGCAAAACCATACTAAAGAAATTGTCGAAAGGATACAGGAAACCATAATCAACATATTGCCAACATTTGTGACTATAAAGTACAAGGTTATTGAAATACGTCACAGTCTTTTATTTACCATGATGGACACAAAAATTAGCTCAAGCAGCAACTGGTTGTAAAGCATCATCTGTCTGTTACATATGTAATGCAAGCCCTAAAGAAATGAGCAACCTAGAATCCGTTGTCAAAAAATCATGCAATCAGGAAGCAGTTAAGTTGGGAATTTCTCCCTTACATGCTAGAATTAAAACAATGGAATTTATTTTTACATTTTGGGTATAATTTAACTTTTAAAAGGTGGTCTACTAATGCGGAAACCAAGCCACTTAAAGAAGGAAAACAAGAAACTTTAGAATTGGATGATGATGTTAAAAAATTACTTGTGAATAAATAATTAATAATATATGATCATTTCTAAATATTTATTGGTTATGTTATATGGGAGGTGGGCGTAGTTGTGGACGGACTTGTTTCATTTTAAGAGAAATAATTAATTTTTATTGGTTCAAATCCGTTGACAATTTTTAACAGTCTAGCTGTGATAACAGCGAAAATATTGCAACTTTTGTGATTATATTGTATTGGAGATGGGCGTAATTGTGGGCGGATTTCCTTTATTTTTTCTGGACAAGCTTATATTTACAAAATATTACACTGTAGAAAAAATTTTGTTACTGTAGGATAATTTTTGATTTTTGTGTTATATGGGAGGTGGGCGTGGTTGTGGGCGGATTTTAACAAAATTTTTTTTTTCATCTAATTTGGCAATATGAGAGATGTGTGCCAAATTTCAAAGCCCTACCTCGATTCCTTCTATTTTTTTCCGCTGCTTGTATGAAGCGGCCCCACTGTGCGACGTCCGCGCTATGTACGTGTGACGAAAGGGAGGAGGCAAAGGTACATTTTTGGCCAATAAGTGCAATTAGAGCTAATTTAAAGGATGTTTTATGACGCAGCAAAAGTAAAATAAGCGAGAATTGTGAGGAGTCGAAGTGAACACGCTTAAATTATTAGCTGATCTTAAGTGCCCAGCGCTGGCGAGATGTTTATGATAATGTTAAAAAATGCAGGTTGGTGTGAAATTTCCAAAAACTATCACTTTTTTTGTTGCTGTTTCTTTTCAGTACGGTGTTGAGTAAGTAATTGTTGAAAGAGATTTTATATGTAGGCGGGTTCTGATTAAAAGCATTACATGAGTGTGGCCAATTTATGAATTAAAAAGTACCGACGATATATTTTTGGGTTCAATTATTATATATTAATTCATAAAAATTTTACATTCACAGATTTCTTCAAATGGGTGTTGTTGGAATAATTATATTTTATTTTGATTGAGAAATACAATGCCGACTCTGCAATGCTTAAATTTTAAAGATCCATTTTTAATATATTTGTATGAATGATTAATAAAATGTACTTCTTAAGTGGTTTGTAGAAAAAAAATTTGCTTTTGGAGCTAAGTTATTTTAGGATAAATGGACAAGTGACCTAAAGTGTTCGAAAAAACCCTCATAATTCTGCCAATTTTTAACCAGCCACAAATTTTTTGAGACGTTTAAAATTAATTTCGTTTATTATCCGAGGTTTGCCGAAAAATGACTAGATGTTTCAACCAAACTTTTTTATTTATTATTTAAACTATAAACAGACTCTCAGAAAAGTTTTAAGTAAATCGGTAACAACCTGAGAAATTGTTTTGAAAAAGTTTATTTCAAGAAAAACGGATTTATAGTACCGGACCGGAACTGGTCGAATCAGTTTAGTATCTCCGAAAATAATTTGAGTTTTGATTTGTTAAATTTTGAAAATAAAAAAAATCGATTTTTATTCCTATACTAAGTATCCTCTTAAGAATTTTGAGTTATTAGTTGTATATAAACCCGTATATTTTTTTTCCAGTACAAATATTGAGGTGTAGGATGACTGAAATTCTGACTTAAAAACAGATAAAAAAACAAGTAAGGAGGGCTAAGTTCGGGTGTCACCGAATATTTTATACTATCGCATGATAAAGTGATAATCGAGATTTCATTATCCGTCATTTACATATTTTTTTTATTTTGCTGACAAAAATTAATTAGATAGTAGACCCTGAGATATGGTTTTTGGTCCATAAGTGGACGACGCCGCCGCGCCATTTTCAGTTTTTAAAAAAAGCCTGGGTGCAGCTTCCTTCTACTATTTCTTCCGTAACGTCGGTTACGCTCTTTAATGTGATTTTCAACATAAATTTTGTATGGGAGGTGGGCGTGGTTATTATCCGATTTCTTCCATTTTTTGAACCTGTATATGGGAATGCCTGAAGGTAACTACTCTTTAGAGTTTGGTTGACATAGCTATAGCAGTTTTCGAGATATGTACAAAAAACTTAGTAGGGGGCGGGGCCACGCCCACTTTTCCAAATATGCCCCTCCCTAATGCGATCCTTTGTGCCAAATTTCACTTTAATATCTTTATTTATGGCCATTTTGTGGGCGTGGCAGTGGGCCGATTTTGCCCATCTTCGAACTTAACCTTCTTATGAACAAACAAATACGTGTACCAAGTTTTATTATGATATCTCAATTTTTACTCAAGTTACAGCTTGCACGGACGGGACGGACAGACAGACATCCGGATTTCAACTCTACTAGTCACCCTGATCACTTTGGTATATATAACCCTATATCTGACTCTTTTAGTTTTAGGACTTACAAATAACCCTTATGTGAACAAAACTATGATACTCTCCTTAGCAACTTTGTGCGAGAGTATAAAAAATTAAAACATTTTAAGTTTTGGACTATTAGTTTGCTGCGTATACTTAAAATAGTCTCAATCCAATCGGGGTTTACCTATACAGTTCACGGCTGTGATGTTATTACAGCTCCTTAAAGTTTAAAATCTCTGTGAAAAGCCTCAACGACTATAGACAGTTTTGCTATGTATAAAAAAAAAAAATGTAAAAAATTATAAAAATTTGTACATCTTCATCAGAGTGTTGACAAAAAAAATCATATGTGTTTGCATTAACTACTCTTCGTATTAGCTGAATCCTTATTGAAGTTATTAATAAACTAAGAAGAGAAGATATCTATAGCTTAATTACTTAAAAGTTTTGACCAGTCTAGAGATATAAAAAACTTCTAACTTTGACAATTTTTTTTTCATAACACTCACACATGAATAACCTTTTTATGACCCAAAACAACTTTAAGCAAACATAATTTTTTTTATCCTGGACTTGAGTAAGCCCTTAATACTTTCTTTTTTTTAAATATTAATTTGTTATATGTAATTCTAAATACATGCAAGCCAATATTGTATTCCAACTACTCTTAATTAAAGGAATTTCCAACGAAATTTTCACATATCAACTTATTTTACACTGCTTTATCGACTTCATCCAACATGTTGCATGTTGCAAATACACTTCTTGCAGCAAACAGAAATTTCTATCGGCATGCACAAGTATTTGTCTTCGTACTCCACACCCTCATTCGCCTTTCTTTAACTGCATTCCATGCTCTGCACCTCACACCGCTCTTTGGTGCTCCATGGCCGCATCGAGAAATTGTAGGCGTGTTGCGTTTACAGCGCATTCGCTGTACAATTGCTGACGTCACACTTACAGCCAACCAATCGGCTGCCGATTGGTCGCGTGTGGCAAGATGAGAGTGCATGCGTCCGGTATCGACTGATCCGGTGAGAGGAAATGCGTCGTGAAATAAAGAAATGCGTCGACAAACGGCAATTGTTGTTACTTGTTGTGTTTATTGATAGACTATCAAGTTGTTGTTTTTGCTAAATATTATTTGTGTTGTTGTCGTACCCAAAGCGTAGCTGCAGTGACTGCCATTGTTGCAAGAATACGAGTATATTTGCGTATGCATGTAATTGCCGCTAAGGGCCATCATTCATGACTCGTCGCCGCAACCAACCAGCCAGTCAACACAAGTACTGCCGAGACCCCCTTCATCAAATGCTGTGCAGCAAATGAAATGACTTCTAATTGCTGTTTTACAATTTTCATTTGACATAAAAACACTTGGTCGTTGACATAAAATTATAGATTCATGCATTACTGGACTCAATCGAAACGTATTCATATGAACATATATTTGTACATATGTATGTAAATAATTGTATATATATATATACATATTTACATACTACTGTCAACAAATATAATTTCATTACAATTTCCTTTGCATTTATCACAATCAAACTGCAGTAATTGTAAGCAAATGAATTTCAAATTAATCGCACCATAATTTCGCTATAATTTCAGCCCTCGCACACATTTCATTTCGATTTGATTTGAAATCCTCTTAAAAGCTTATATTGAATCATATCAGCAAATATTCCAAATACCCTGACCATGTACATGGAGAAGGTGACTACCACCAGCCTAATACTTGGTTCCGGTATCGGTAGGTAAAATCGTACTTGTTTATGTACGCTATAACCTGAACAGTTGTGAAAATATAAAATTTAAATAGCTCCCAAAATTTTTTTTTTGTCCTCTCCGAGATCTTCAATACCAAAAGAGATTTCAGACAAGGGGACTCCCTATAGTGCGACTTCTTCAATCTACTGCTGGAGAAAATAATTCAAGCTGCAAAACATAGTAGGGAATATACTATATTCTATAAGAGTGTACAGCTGCTGGCGTAAGCCGATGATATTGATGTCATTGGCCTCAACAATTGCGCCGTTAGTTCTGCTTTCACCAGACTGGTTAAGGAAAAGAAACAAGTGAACTTGGTAGTGAACGAGGCCAAGACGAAATATCCCCTGTCATCAAACAAACAGTTGTCGCACTCGCGACTAGGCTCCCACGTCGCTGTTGACAGTCATAACTTCGAAGTCCTAGATAATTTCGTCTATCTTAGACACCAACAAAAACGTCAGTCTCGAAATCCAACGCAGAACATCTCTTGCCAATAAGTTCTACTTCGGACTTAGTAGGCAACTGAGAAGTAAAGCCCTCTCTCGACGAACAAAAACAAAAAAATAAGTCACTCATTATTCCCGTTCGCTATATGGTGCAGAGGCATGAACGATGACAACATCTGAAGAGTCGACGTTACGAGAGAAAGGTTCTTCGGAAGATTTATGGTCCCTTGCGCATTGGCAACGGTGAGTATCACATTCAATGGAACGATGAGCTGTATGAGTTTTACGATGACTTTGACATAGTTCAGCGAATTAAAAGACAGCGGCTACGCTGGCTAGGTCAAGTCGTTCGAATGGTGGAAAATACTCCAGCTCTGAAAGTGTTCGACGCAGTACCCGCTTGGGGAAACAGAGGAAAGAAAGACATCCACTCCATTGGAAAGACCAGGTGGAGAAGGGCCTGTCTGGACTTGATATCTCGAATTGGCGCCAAAATGCGAACAGAAGAAACGGCTAGCGCGCTGGTGTATACTCGGCTATAACCCCGTAAGCGATGTCTACGCCAACAAAAAAGAAGAAGAATTTAAAATAATTACTTAGGTAACAAGAATAATAAATCTTTAAACAAAAATATCGGATTCAAAAGTTCGAAATAAAATTTTAACCGAAAAATCGGATTGAGAAATTAAAAAATAGCAATCTAAATTTATAAAAAAATCGCAAAAATTATGTTTATAAAAACATGTATTACGAAATTGTTTCATTTACAACCTCGAAATTCAAATTATAAATTGAAAATGAAATTTTTAAAATAATATCAGGCCCTTGTTTTACTGAATATCGTATCCAATGCTTCTAACCATTTAGATTTTGCTTTTACTCTGTCAAGCAAGGTCTTAAGCCCCAAACGGTTTGGCTATTGATTATATAAATATCTATTAAATTTTTTAACCAGCACTTTGATGAAAACTTGTAAAGCTTTTATAAAACAATTAATTCAATTATATTGTTTAAAAGAGTTTCACGTTTTTTTTTTCTGAAAATTTAATATTTCGAAGCTTTTTTTTAACTAAACACCTTAATATTTGAAAAAAGTATTTAAAACAAAAATAAACAGATTTAGTTTGTTTTCCAATATTTAAGTATGCCACCTAGCATCCTCGGAGCATTGCCTCCATTTTGTGTGCAAAGGCATGTACGTACATATGTTTGTATTATAGTAGTATTAGTAGCAATTATGGTAATAAATTATTGACTTTATGTTGTCATCTGTGACATTTCATTGAAATTACTATTTTGAGTTTTTATTTGTTTGATTGCCCCTGGCTTTTATTTCATTTCGTTCGCAGCCATATTATTAGCTGTGTATTTGTCGAGTGCCGCAGACTGTTTGTGGCAATAGGGGTGCTAATAAACACATTTCCACACAAACATACATACATTGAAGAGCAAGCTAGCGGCGGAAGGAAGGTGTACGTGTGTATGTTTATGTGTGTGTGTATCTGTAATAGAGTGACCGCCAGGCGTGCACAATCATTTTGTAATGATAGTATCATTAACAATAATTACGGTTTGATTGTTTCAGGCGTCGTTTTTTATGTTTCGCTTTTCGCGTTGCTCACTCGTAATTTTGCAGATCGCCAGCGCCGTGGTCGCATACAAACTTACATGCATATGCAGTCAAGAGCATATGTGCTGGTTGGCTCCGCTCATTGGCTCGTTCAGTGGCCATTAGTTGGAATTATATTTGGTAAATAAATTCACCAAGATTAATTAGCGTAATAGATATCGATTAATTTTTTCCATCTGATTAGTAGCATCCATTAGGGGCATTGAACAGAATATAACTTAACTTTATTGATAATTTCGTATTTATGCTTTTTTAAGGAGCAATTCGTTTTTATAAACTCTTTTAGCAAATAGTTAATAACAAAGTTATCAAGGTGCAATTTATTAACTTAAATTTTAAAATAAATTATAATCAACTCAAAAGATTAAATCAACATACACATATAATATAATAAAAAGTTCTAAAGCAAAATGGAAAGCCTATGAGAAGTGGGTAGCCTCAGAAATAAAAAAATAAATGTCCCTTCTGTACAAGAATTGGATTTAGATCTGTCAGTATGTACAACAGCTACATATGTATATGCCAAAATGGTCCAATATGCGCGATTCTGACAAAGCAGCTTTTGTAGAGGAAAGGATGTGTGTAAAATAGAGTCTCCGACGTTTCTTCTGGTTGATACACACTTCGTGGCAGACCTAATATACCCTGTTCAAGGTATGATTAAATCGATGATGACCTTTATTTTGAAACTAACGAGAGTCATTCATAGTGATCGGAAATTATAATGACTTTGAACCCATTTATGGAAGAGACTTTCTACTAGGGTTGCAAATAGTTTATTAAAAAATGGTTGAATTATAATTTTATTTTTAATTTATTTAATTTATTTTATTTTTTTTTTATTTTTTTTTTTGTAATTCCCAATACGGGAAATAGAACAAAATTGAGTCCCATCATCAGCAAAAATATTTTTTTTTATGCAAAATTTTTTATTCATCAATATTTATTTTGTCGCCAGATGCAATAAATTCTTGTTGACGTTTTTTCCTGCCCTCGATTAGCATCTTCAGTGATTTTGGTCTTATCTCTTCGATAGACTAAAATCGGATGCCGTTCCCATGATTGTTGACTGGTTTGCATGTCAAACTCATTAGTCTATGCTACCGGCAGTTACATTGCTCTCCAGAAATGTAGGATCGGATTTTGCGCGATCATGCATGCCCAAAGAGACCTATTTACGCTACTCTTTTTGAAAAAAGTTCAGCAAAAACGCATTTCATACCTAAAATATCCACAAAAATCATTCGAATGTACTCCCAAGAGATGTCGAGCTCTCTTGCCATCTCTCTAACACTTGCCTAACGATTTTCAAGCACCATATTCTTTTTTTAATATTTTCATCACTTCAAGTGATCGAAGGTCGTCCAGAACGAGGCGGATCTTCAACGACCCCTAGATCCGCCTCGAAGTCTTTGTATCGTAGGCTTGTATTTTTGATAAAACTGAATCGCCATAAGTCTTTTCCATCATTCGCAACAATTTCGCACACGAAATTTGGTTAGAAATACAAAACTTCTTAATTTATTAATAATTTATGATTTTGGGAATTGAAAAATATTTATTTTTTATTTAAGAAATACATTTAATTTATTTTTGATAATTAAAAAGCGAAAAAGCTTATGTGTTTTCAATAAAATCATTTAAAAAATCATACGTTATGCGATAAATAGCAATTACTTTGAGTATTTTTCAAAATAAATGAATTTAAAAAATATGCACTTTAATTAATTATTTAATGGTTTTACAATTTTTCAAACTGTCAACCGTTTGTCATACCATTATAAGTAATTAGTCGGCAAGTACGACATGCCGAAGGAAGTTGCCAGCGGTTAAAGCTTCTGTAAAACAGACAAAAACAAAAAAAAAATAAAAATAAAACGTAAATTTTATTGTCAACTGTCATCAAGTCAACAGTTATGCTGCCGGCCAGGTAGTGACCACAACAGAAGCAATTTTCTTTCATTGGCATGTTAAAGTAATTGCGGTTTTTACAAAATTTGTGGTTCATCAATCTAAAAGTGAGTGAACGTATTTACTGTATGAATGCACAACACTTTCAACATTTTCAAATGTGGAGCTTTTCAATAATAACTCAACGCTATTGCCTGCGATGTATATGAATGTGTGCGAGTGTGCGTGTAAATGTTTTCGAAGGCAATTTATTTTGATGCACCTAAGACATTTCAAATAATTTTTCATTACCACCGCGCCCCGCTCGAAAACGCAATTAGCCCCAATTGAAATGATTTCAACAAATGAAATGAAATGGTGTAAGCTTTTTGACCACAAACACCGGCGTAAACCAGCGCGGACCTGAGCAAGTTGATCATGTGTGAGTACGCATACAAACACATACACTCATACATATGTATGTTTATATATGTATATATGTATTTTTCCAATTATTCGCTTTTGTTGTCATTACAAGTCGTGTGCTGTGTAGGCGAATGCTGTTCGTTTGCCTTTCACAGCTCCGAACGTAGCCGACTTATAGAAATCTGGTCATATTTATGGCATTAAATTGAATTGCGCTGACAAAAGCTGTCACTGCCAAGCGCTGTCATTAAGTGCCAACAATTAGTGGAGAACATTAGTAATAAGCGATTGGAGATCGGCTATTGAAGCGGTTGCCACTTGGCCACTGTTGGTTGGCGATTGGCCGCTGCCTCTCCTGGTGGTTAATGTTTGGGCTTGGAAATTGAAATTAAAATTGATTGATGGCTGCAAGCCACACACGGCTGGAAGCTGACCTGTTTCAGATTAAACGATTCGTGTGGCGCGATTACTAGTCGCAGCGCCTTGTAAATGAATTTGTAATAATTTGATGAAATCGGTGCATTTTCACCTAATATTACTGGAGAATGCAAGGTGAGGCACATTTTTGAAAGGAATTGAAAAGTACGAGAAAGTTATTTGCTATATACCATATTGAATGGAATATACATGAATAAGTCAATAAAGATATATATATATATATACATATAAATATTATTACATATTTATTTTTCTATGATTTTCATCATTTATTGAAGCTAGTAAGCAATCAGGCTGAATTTTTGACCGGCCGACATAAAATTTGAAAACGACCTTCTTAGATATTTACCAGAAAATGATCGATGTAATAAAATATTTGATAATAATTCCGATTTTTTAGGCCACTTGAAATGCAAATTTAAAAAAGAAACGACTTTTCCTTTTGGAAGCTTTTCATTTTATCAAAACCCAAAATGATCCTTCGATCATTAGCTGTATTCACCTACAGATATAATACTTTAATTGATGTTTCTGTTTGTCATAATTTTAATCAGGAAAATCTTCCTCACCGCCAGATATATTTTTTCAGAAGTCCTTCTTGTGATCAGCTACGGGATTAAGGGAATTCCAAATTGTTTAAAATGAGTAACCGAAAGCTTTTAAAAACAGAAACTCACACGAAAAAAGCATTTTTCTGGCTTCGGAGTCGATATGACCTCTTAAGCGGTTACATGGATTTCCTCGAGTAAAAAATATCCTTTTTTAACAATTTTTTCTCATATAAAAATGAAATGTTTTATTAAAATTTTTTATTGTTACATCGACATCTATTGACAAAATACGAAAATACTTTTTCGACTACCCAATATATAGTTTGTTTTTGAAGTAATCGAAGGACAAAGTATTTATCATTGTCCACGATAGCTTTACGGTTAAGCCATTTAAAAAATTTTGAGAGAGAATGGTCCAATTAGACAGGTTTTTGGACAAGTGTCATATATGATTCGTGGTCGAGCGCTAATTACTTTTCTTCAGTCATAGACTTTTTGTTTTTTTTCTGTGATTGCTTTAGTATATCTCAAAATACAAAGATGAGGGTAGTCGATCTGTGGTCTCGGTGGTTACAGGGCTTCTTACAATTTTATCATTTTTGGAACAAAGTGTTTCAAATTGTTTCTCTGATAAGGAAATTATAAAAGATTGTGGCAACACTCTTATATGTCATTAACTTTTTAAAATCCGAACAATTTCATTTATGATTTACAATTTCATGACAAATGCAATCTACCTACACAACTGTTTGTTTGAATAATGAAGTACTCATAACGCAAACACTTCGGTTCAATGCCACGATTAAGCTGTATAGACATACAAGTACATACATACAAACATATGTATGTGCATAAATATACTATATCCGTGGAACGTGGTTCCTGCGCCAAGTCATATGCAAACAAATTGTAGAATGACCGAGAGGGGACTTGTGGCGCCAAGAAACAAAGTTTCGCATCGAATTCGAATGAAGTTTACGTATGTATATGTGTATGTGTGTATTTATGTAATCGCGTCTTGTGAGTAAGCACATGCATGTATGTCATCATATACGCCCGTAAGTGGCACTTTGGCGGCGTACAAGCTGCAATTACTGCCAACGCTCTACACTCTTTTCCGTTAATCTACAAGATACGCTAATGGCTCGATCGTTGCGCATTTAATGAGATTGCATTTGTGATAAATTAATTGATAGTTTCCAGTTGCAGTTGCATGACACTTAAAAAGTATAGTGTGGGGTTTATTAAATTAAAGTACCTACCATTGAACATTAAAAGACCGAAAAAGTTAAAAATGAATAAATAAAACAAACTGGTGATTAGAGCATAATTATAAATATAATTTTTCTTAAATGTGAAATAAATGCCATTAATAATATGACAAATTTTAGTTAATAGTAATAGTTATGTATATACTAGAAAAATTCGTATATGTATATGTTTATCTATGTCGTGCATTATTTCGAAAATATTATTAAAATCACTTAAAAAGATCTGTATTAAGTTCTATATAATAACTTGTGTATTATACATATATTAGAAAACATGGAAATAATTTTCATTTCAAAAAATCTAATATTTATTTCCCAATTTTTTAATTAAAATTCCATTCACTGTATATTAATGCAACTTACTTTCTGCGACGACCACTGGCCCCACCTACAGACTCGTATATCTTCACAAATAAAATATTGTGAAGATAGAAATATTTGTATTAAATTTTGTGGAGCCAGATTGTAGTTTTAATTACTTAATTTCATATTTTTGGATCGTCCGATTTTTGCGATTATTTAAAACATTTTATGATGAAACTTTTTGTCAAAAACAAGCGATAAAACGAAAAAAATTCCAAAATAGTAAGATTTTTTAGACAAAGTACATATATTGGTAAAAAGCAAACTCTCTGTTAAAGAGTTGTCATCTAACACAGAAATTTGGAAAACAAATAGATTTTAACTATCTGTGAAAAAACAATATTACTTGTTCGCAGCAGAGATATTACTTCAGTGGGAAGAATAAAAATGAAATATGTCGGAAGGAATAATTAAATTTTCGTAATAATAATAGAAATTCGTAAACAAAAAATTTAATGAGATATTTTGTGTCGTTAAACTCCTTAACAAATCTTCTTAGGCGCTTTATTTCTATTATCGCCAGTTTATGTGGGTGTCTAGGTGTGTTTGAGATCAAGGTACTTGCTAAATATTTTTACCATCAACTTTTTATCATTTTTGTGTTAATACTACTTTAAGGGCGCCCACAGAGTGGTCGCTTAAAGCCGAGCCGAGCGGATTTTCCCATTTACGCAACACGCGAATTTCCGCTCGGCTCGGATTTAAGCGACCACTCTGTGGGCGCCCTAAGAGTAGTCAAACAGCATTTAAAAAAAGTACATTTCTAGAAAGTTATGAGTTCTTAGACAATAATAAAATGGAAAAACACCGCGAATTTCGATTTTTTAGCTCGCTTAAGTTGAATTCGTCATCTCTCTGCTTGGTAATTTAGTCCACTATCGGCCCGTGAAAAATTTACATATTTCGAGGTTCCTTACTTTTCTAAAAAAAAAACAGAGAAATTTCAAACCTAATGGAGAATGTTTATTATTACATGAAACAACATTCCTTGGCATTTAATTTCTGAGCATTACCTCTTTCAAATGTTGGCCGCAGATACGTCTCAGATGGTCCATCCATTGAGTCGAATTTTCGATGACTCATTCGGGCATTTCGACTGATAACTGGTGAATGAGCGGACACCATTGACGATTATGCTCTCACCGGCATCATTATTGAAGAAATATGTACCGATTATTCCACCGTCTTACAAACCACACCAAACCGTTGTTTTTTCTTGATGAAATAGCAGCTCTTGATCCTCTTTAAGTTGCTCTTTGTCCCAAATGCGGCAATTTTGCTTGAACCTACCCATTGAGTCAGAAATGGGTCTCATCGCTGAACGAAATTTAGTTCGAAAACGTGGTATCTTCTTGGAACTTTTCAAAGTCCATTGCACAAACTGTATTCTGAACGGCCCTTGAATCGACTATGTATTTTCCTCACTGCGTGCTGGACGTGATCTATTTGGTCGAATATCAA
Organism: Bactrocera dorsalis; assembly: GCF_023373825.1. Classification (NCBI taxonomy): domain Eukaryota; kingdom Metazoa; phylum Arthropoda; class Insecta; order Diptera; family Tephritidae; genus Bactrocera; species Bactrocera dorsalis. The sequence continues at coordinate 15,926,398 of NC_064304.1, read as the reverse complement.
AGCGCGCGAAACAAATTCCTTACAGAAAGCGAATTTTTGTAACAAAGTTGAACGGTTTTTAAACGTTGTTTAGAGGGTATTCTAGTCTAGACGCATGAATTTCAGGTAATTTTTAAAGTGTCGTAAAGAGAAGGCAATTAATATTTTTACTATCCATTTTTTTATTAGTTATTTGTTAATTTTAGAACAGTAGAGAAAAAAATTAAAAAGTAAAAAATTTAAAAAATTATGAGCTGACGAAGTGGGGGGTCTCTAAAAATTTCCACCTGACCATACCCATGATTTCACCCTTCTAGTTATCTGAAACCAAACAGAAAAAAATATTATTAATCTAGAATAATGTCGCCATGGCCGGAACTACGGAAAAGTGGGGAAAAAAATGTTCACAAAATGGCGACTGCCTAAGAAAAAAGATTTTTTGGAACACTTTTTCTGACTATTTCGAGTTTCCAACCATAGACAAGCCTATAAAGAAGACTCTATAAAAAATTCAAATAAATCGGTCCAGTAGAACCTGAGAAATCGTGGGTATCGTTCCGAAAAAGTCAATTTTGAGAAAAACGCGTTTAAAGTTTCGCGTTCCAGCCGAACCAATTTGGATGCCAGGTCAGAAAAATGCCTATATCTCCGAAAATAATTTGAATTTTGAAAAATCCTCTTGTACACATATTCTTGAATAGTTAAACTTTGAAAATATAAAAAAAAATCGATTTTTTTTTTAATTTATTGACTAGAAAACCCCCTTTAGGCGTAAATCTTTCCATAATGAAATGCCAAACAATACTGAACAAAAACAAGGTTAGCAGGATTAGTTCGATACAATAGGGTACAAGAATACCTCATGAAAGTGGTAAAAACCTCTTTCTTTAAAGTCGAATACCTTAAAAAGTGTATATATATACATAATTATCTGCTTGACGACTTGAGACGATTTAGCATGTCCTTCTGTCTGTTTATATTTGCACGAAATAGTCTCCCAGCTTTTGAGATATCGATATGCACACATCCTTTCCTCTCCAGAAGCTGCTTATTTGTTGCAATCCACGATATTGGATTACTATGGAATATTTATATGTATAGCTACCATACAAACTGACTGATCAATTCTGGAATAAAAAAATATTTATTATAGAAGATATCTTCACGAATTTTGGTATGGATTATTGTCCAGGACAATGCTAAAGTCCGAATATATTGTTCGCATCGGACCACTATATCATACAAGTACAGCTGTCATAAGAACTGGTCAATCGAGATAAATAATTTTCTATGCTTTTGATGCTATAAGAAGTGGTGGTTCCGGTTTACATGTATTTGTAAGCATTTGAAACTTATACAATGTCGGCAACTAATCGCTTTCCTGAATCCGATCATTTTATTTGATATTGAAGCTTTCGATGCTCCGGGTAGAAAACTATCTCTTCATCTCTCGAGATGTACTTTATTTCACTGTTTTGAACTAATAATTTGGAACTGTACAGTTCTTTTCAAAGGTTGCAAGAAAAACTGCGCGTCGGAAACTACGAAATTGTCGGATTTCTTACATTTTAAAATTGTAACATGTTCTTTCCTATCTAATCCTTAATGCTAAAATGAAATGAATGATTTAATTCGGTGAGAACTGTACCTGTAACGATAATAAAATAATTCACACCTACAAAAAAAACTCTCCAAATGTCTTAGGCGCAATTTCAGTTGAATTCAATCTTTCCGGTGCTTTAATGCAACATCGATTAATTTTCCTCATCATAAATCACAAAATTTCTAATCTCGCCGCAAATGCATAATAAATGTGCAACTTTCGAGTACATTTATTTCGCTAATATGTATGGCGCCTGTGTGTTCGTGTGTGTATGCAAGGCAAATAAAGTCAAGTGTGTAAGTAATCGCATTCGTTACGCACACTTGTACGCGATTACAGCTGGCTAAATTAAATCCGTGTGCATTGGAGTCTAAATACCGGCCTTGCAGCTGGTCCAGACAACGAACACAACCTGCCTGACATCCTGAAAAGCCATCAAAGCACAACCTGCGCATACCCCACACTCGATACCTCTGCCGTAACTGTGTCTCTGTGTGTGTGTCATGAAACAGATTGCAAAGCACATAAAATTTAGTTACGCTTGAAAATTTCGGAAGTGTGAAAGCGGAAGTGGAAATGCCACATTTTATGAGCGTTTACTTGGCGATGAACGCAAGAACTTTGGGGTGGCAAGTTGGTAAAAGTGATGACACGCATACTAAACTTGTCACACTAACACTAAAGCGCACACACACACGCACGCGGGCATTCATGACACGAACACTAGAATGGACGCAATAATAAACTGTCATAGATGATTACTGTGGCCATTGTGGCGCAGTGGGGATGATGATGTCGAGTAATGTTGATGATGACTTCGCCTTCGCCAATAACATCAATGCCATCGCCAGCGATCTGGGCGCGTCCACGCCGCTGTGTTCGTTAGTCGTTCGCTACTGCTCAGAGTCATTAAAGAATTTCAATTTACTTCTTTACGCTGGATGAACACGTGGATAAATGACGCGCACGCACACACAGAGTGTAGTACACTAAAACGCTTTGACAGCAGCCAGCTGTGGGCGTTGAGCACCCAAAGCTTACAGTCCTTCATTGGTGTATTGGTGGCACTTCAAACCCTGCCGCAGCTAAATGGTCGAGAGCAATCAAAATGTGTGGCAATATGACACTTGCACGCAAGGTGTGTCGCAAAATTAAATGCACTAGCATCCAACAAAGTGTTACATAACACGACATAATGAATTCATGAGCGCTTTATTAAGCGAGGGCAAGTAAGTGGTGCTTCGTGCGGTGGGTGGTGTGTGGAAGTACTTTGAATTCTTGGCATGCGCTTTTTGTGATTAGCAAATTAATCGTGTGTGCTGTTGAGTTGTTTCGACAAAAATAGTGCTTTCCTGCCATTAAACTTGATAATTGATTATTTCGTTTAATTTTTTTTTTTGTACTATAAGCGGATATTTATCATGTGCTTAATCTTGCTACGAGCAATTAAATTGAATTGGTTATTTTGTTTGTTGAAATGAGACAAAAGCTGAAGAATATTCCTTTGAAATTAGAATAACTACTTTACTTTTTTATTCGGACCATATTATTGCCAATAAATCATGTATATAATGGCTATACCTTCTTGAACCACTCACAAGAAGTTATATGACGCACCACAGGGTTTAATATCTTATCGTTTTTTCATCACAATTTTATCCCACAGCGCAGACAGCGAACTTGTAATTGTCAGCCAAATTTAGGTCTGAAATTGTTTCACTTTCGAAAAGAAAGCAAATCCCATCAATGAAACCTATTCCGCAAGGCCTAATACTTTATCATTGACCTGTAAAACATGACCGGGACTGACGAAAAATCTAAATTTAATTTTTTTGATATGAATTTTTATTATCGCCTTTAAAATAAGCTCCGGAGACAATAAAAGCATGCCAATAAATCGAAATTTCCATATACCAGCAGCCTCGCCTGGGGTAGCCTACAGCGCCTTCAAAGAATTCTTTGAAATATTTGAAGTTTCGGCTCACTTTTGCAGCGCCATTCGCTAGATTGTTGAACAGTTTCAACGTTTATTCCTTAACCCACGTTTCATCAGCAGTACTAAGTTGGATGAATGTAGAGATGTCAGCTATGTTGTCAAGCATCTTCTTTACGACCACTACTTGCCGTCGTTCTTACAAAGGATTCAAGTATTTCAGTACGAGCCTATCTTTGACACGTTTTTTAACCAAATCGTGTTCATTTGATCCATAAGAGATTTAAATATCCTCTTCTATCTGTCTGATACCAACAAGATGATTTTTATACACAACCGCATCTTTCTCTCTTCCGATGTTATCGGCACTAAAAACATTTAATAGACTTTTTTTTTCTTCAGGGATGAGGCACATTTCTGGCTCAATGCGTATGTAAACAAGTATACTGGCTGCATTTAGGACGAAGAGCAACCTGAAGAGATTCAATAGCTGTGATTTTATCAAGAAAAAACAACGGTTTGGTGTGGTTTGTAGGAATGTGGATCCAAATTTCTTCATAAATGTTGCCGGTGATAACACAACCGTCAATGACGACCGTTATCATCCGATGATAACCGACTATTTGATACCTGAAATTGAAGCTCGTGGCCTGGGCGATATTTGGTTTGAACAAGACGACGCCACTTCCCACGTATTGCATCAATCAATGGATTTATTGAAGGGACACTTCGGTGGGAAGATAATTTCACGTTTTGGGCAGATCGATTGGCCTACCTTTGTAAGAGATAATCTTCTAAAAATAAATGCCAAAAAATGTTCTTTCAAATGATAATAAACATTTCCCATTAAATTTGAAATTTCTGTGTTTGTTGTTTTCTAAGTAGGGAACCTCGAAATGGATCACTTCATATACATATAACCATGGCCAGAACTCTAGGCTTAACATCACTGAAACACAGTTCAACTTTCTTCTACAAAAACCTAAGGCCCTTATGTAAAAATTCCCATTCTTGAATAGGAAAGATAATGTCGAATTTCTAACACGCACCAGAGGATGATAGTTTTACAAGCGAATTTAAATGTTACCAAAGAACAGCAAAGCTAATCACTGCACTAAAAAATAAAATTCACAATTTTCTCAAATCATTCTAATAATTAAGTATTTACCATTTTACCAGTTTTGTTTTCGTTTTATTCATTCTTGAAGAATCCGTTCAATTTAATTCGATACGAATTAATGCGGCAGCACGATCATTGGTAAGAACCCTGCTGACAGCTGCGTTGATCAAGCAGCAACAACAAGCATTTCGTTAGCGGCAGCGTTGATGCGCGTTGGCATTTCGTTGCTGTAGGTCGCCGGTGGGTATTTGCTGATAAAAATAAGGAAATTTTGTTCCGCTATAATTTAAGCGAATTATCTATGGAATCAAAATCTGAGATACAAATATTTTCGATGCGAGTTTAAGGAGAAATTCAATAATACATATTTACGAGTATATGTATGTATGTCTACTTACCTGAGCTTGTGTATTGATGTATTAATAAATACATTAATTATTGGAATGGCCAAAGGAGAGAAGAACTAGGTGGGAAGTATCATTATCGTAAAGTGAAATGGAAGCTTCGGGCACTTTGTAAGCGTGGGCTGTAGATATTCGCATGCGTCTGAAAAGTCCACTTTTAGTGTTTTAATTAGTAATACATTGCTTATAAAAATGACTATCACCATTGATTGGTTTAAGTGTGACTTTATTATTAATAGTTGCCAATCAAAGGGCATAAGGGTGCAGACATTTGTTTTAACAGAAGTTTATTAGAGAAATATGTACGTAAATATTTATTTTTGCCAATATGGCGGTTTCCCAAATAATATGTATTTTGTGAAAGAGTTTACATCTCAGATTAACTTAAAACCCGAAATTATTATCAAAAAACTCGTTTTTCCAATCAATACCTGGAAAACCTCTAAGAAGGTTGTAAGAAAATTTCAAGACGATCGGTCCAGGCGTTTGAGAGAAATTATTCTCACCGACTCTGAAAACAGCAACAACTCTTTTAAAATTTTTCGAGCCGGATATAGCTACTTAAGGAACTTACTTAATACATATATATATTGGGGTGTTTGTTTTTTTTGAACTATTAATTTTTTTCAGTCCCGTCATAGATGGTATGTATTAAAAAATCTATGAAAATTGCATACAGCCTTACTTAAAAAGTTGAATATCTCGAGAAGTATTAATGATAGCGATTTTGACCTCGAACTATTTTTATAGCAAATAAAATTTCCTACAAATTTTCCATGCACATTTTTTCTATAGCTCCTGTCATTTACGATATATATACAAAAAAATCCGAAATTCTTAGAAAAATCGGGTTTAGAGCCCCATACTACCTCGCCGGTGTGAGTTACGACTTTGGACTCTGCACCGGGCACTTTTGTAGAGTGAACAATTCTGAGAAATATGCGTCTAAAGACAAAGCGATGCCATAAAATACCTCTGATATGTAGGAATCTAAAGATAAAAACTCACCATTGTAGTGTATTGTCTATGGAAAATTTTTACAGGCCTTGGTCCAGTTCTTAATGTTAATATTAAGGGCTAAAATTTTCAGAGAATTTTTTAGGGTATTTCCAAGGAAATTTCGTGATGGGTCTGAAAAAAATTAATAGTCCAAAAAAAACCTAATTATATATAACAGTGACATGGAAGACAAGTGACTGTTTGTTTGATGACAGGAGATATTTCACTTCTATAGAACATGATATGTACCTTCTCTATTTAGTTCTGCATCCCGAATTACTTTCTCTAAGAGTAGATTAAAGAAGTCGCACGAACGGAAGTCGCCTTGTCTGAGACCTCGTTTGGTATCGAAAGGCTCAGGGACGTCCCTCACGATCCTGACGGAGCTTTTGGAAACTTCAGAGATCCTATAAATTATAGATATATAAAAATTAATTAAAGAAGAGTTGATTTAGGAGGGTACGTCTTCATACAATATGTACATACATATGTATATTGGAACCATTCCTTTAATTTTTGAGATATCGATCTGATATTTTGCGCACGTACTTTTCTTCTCAAGAAGCGGCACATATGGTAGCGCATATCGGACTGTCTTACAAACTGATCCCTAAAAATCAATTTGTGTTTGGAATATTTTATTTAAAAAAATATTTTTTTTTTTTTATTATTTGGAATCCAATCAAAATCGTGATAAAAATAATGTTTCATTATTTTATGTGATAAAAAATACTGTGTGGGGTATTATTCAGTGCAACTGAAGCTAACGTTTTTTCTTGTTTTCGAAAAGATATTTAATTTGTTGCACCAAAGTGCAAACCGCACAGTTGAATTTATTAATCCGTCATTTATTGAATCGTCATCTGTCAAAATAAATTAAATGTCGGTCCGTCTGCTTTACAACAGTTGCCTATGCGTGAGCGTGCCCAGCACGGAGATACCTTTTACTCGCTCAATGCGTTCGCCGGCGATCGTGTTAAACACGTGTGCTAATCTCTTTACAAAGTCGGTGAAACAATAAACGCGAAACAAAAACGAAACAAAACCCGCCATAAAAATGAATAACACTGTTCAATCAATTTAGCCACACTAAACGCACCGCCACCGCACGCACAGGTATCAATATATCCAGCGGCAATATTTTAAGGATCAGTAGCATCAACAACACTAACAACAATGCCAATTTACAATACCGCTACCAATAGTGCAAAAAACTACACAAACAAAAACATATTAAAGAAGCTACAAAAGACCATAAAGCGAAAATCTAAAGAATCTCACACCAAGCCAAGGAAGCAAGCAAGCCACTAAGGGCGGCATCATCAAACTCGCATAAATCTTCAATGGTATTCATTAATTTTCCTCTGACGACTCAGCGCTGACCGCAACGCTGCACACATCTAACTATACATACATATATATAAATATTCTATATATACACATATGTATTTACATATATACTTTCTTGTATGTACGCTTGTAAAGGCGACGAACAAAGGAAGTGAAATTGTATGCGCACAAAAAATAGCAAACAATGTATGTGCGTATTAAAAAGCAGTTATCATGCAAAAGTTGCTAAGGCGCAAGGTAGGAGCAACAAAGGCGATAGGACAACGCAACACGACTGGGAGGAGGATAATGCGCCGAGTTTTTTCGTTTATTGGATAAGTTGTAATTATCATTAAAGAGAGAATAGGCGCTAAGGAAACACACCTTCTCAGTCAATGCAAATACATATATGTACATAATCGTCCTGGCACAAAAGATAATCGAAAATACAAAAATATAACATACCTGCCATATCTACTACCCAATATACTTATGGTAAACAATTATTATGGTCTAAAGTTCCACTGATAAGAACCAATCAGCTAATTAATGATGAGCTTTAGACTTAAGAAGGTCATTTAACTTCAAGGTATAAAAAATACATTTTTTTTGCAAATTTCTTATGAGACATACATACATAACTAAAAACGTAAGAAAGATTTGATCTTAATTGTCTTGGTTTATGAGATAGCGTAGTGATCCTTCATAACGACAACGCGCCGTACCACAACGCCCTCAGCGTGTCCCAGTATTTGGCCTCTAAAAGGAACACCGTGTTGCAACAGCCGCCTTATTCGCCCGACATGTTACCCTGTGGCTTTTTTTGTTTCCTAAAACAAAATCGGTGGTCAAAGGAATCCATTTTGAGTCGATTACGGACATCCAGGCGGCCAAGGGTACTCGCGGACTTCCCAGTCGAAGCGTTCCAGAAATGTTACGAAGTATGGAAAACGCGCTGGAATAGCTGCCCAAGGGGACTACTTTGAAGGTGATGGCAGAGTTGTAGAATAATTTTCAAATATACGGTTTTTATGGAATCAGTCTCATTACTTAATTGCCATACCTCGTAAAGTAAAAAGATTACAGTTGTTAAATTGAAAATAAACAATTTCAAGTAAGCTTATCATTTTATAGAAAACATTTAATACACCATCTTCTCAACGTTATAAAAAAATATTATCAACTTCGTACAAGCACTCCAGTTTAAATCGGTAAATCTGGGTAAATACCTATACCCCAGTACCCATACTATGATAAAGGATAAGCGCCTTTAAGAAAATTTAATGATCAGGAAAAATTCGTGTGGAAAGGTTTTTGAACGAACTCATCTGCATATCTTTCCGACAAATTTAGGTGGGAGAGGTTTCATCAACACATTGCTTTAATGGACGAGTGTCATAAAGACGAATGGAGCGCAAGAATGCAGATTATTGTTAAAGACATACCAAAGACATTCACAAAAATCACAATTTTTTTCTACCATATAATGTGACAAAAAAACAACCGAAAATTGTAATTAAACTCCCAGGTTAAATAATATTTAAAAAAAAATGTATTTGACTAAGTTCGCAGGACTGTTCTTAATTACTATGACAAATATGAGTCAACCATTTTTTTACAGCAGCTGCTTAAGACGGCACACCTCAGTAGTGTATGTACGGTTATTCCGTTTTATCAAAAACACAAGTCTTCAAAGATGGTCGAGAGATCGTTGAAGACATATCGACCTCTTCAACTGATAAAAATATTAAAAACATGAAGGAAGTGGTGCCTGAAAATCATCATTCAAATGTTAGAGAGATTGCAAGAAAGCTCGACACCTCCGAGGCCGAGTACGTTGAAATGATTTTGGTGGATATTTTGAGTATGAGACGCTTTCTTGCTCGATTCATGCTGATAAAGCTGATTTTTTTTAGGAGAAGTACCTTAAACGTGTCTTTTTGGGCCAAACAAATAAACTGAAAAAAGTAGCATAAAGGGGCGTTAAAGTGTGGTGTAAGCTTTTAGTGCTTAAAATTAATCAGCAACATGTTCAAAAACCTGAGTTTGTGGCAAAACATGAAAATATAGCGTGTCCAATATTTGCTTTGATTCGATAAAATCGGATGAAAACTTGACCTCATGCAACTAACTACCCTCGATATTACCCTGGCAAGTTGCAAGAGTATTAAATATATGATTCCACCTGAGCTTAACTTTTAATTACTTGCTTTTGAATAATTTCTGACTGATATTAAGTTTATTATAATTCCACTAATAACTTTTAGCCTTTGAAAGCCTTATCTAAATGAATATTATTGTCTAATTTTGGAAATCAATTAAATTCACAATAGGAAATTATTATTCTCTATTCAAATGCTTATGACAAACCCATGCCGCTTGACAAACCCATTCACATACGCACACACATACATATGTATATGTATGCACCAAACTTCTCATGCATTTGTATACGCTAATTTCTACCCTGAAAACAATTTTTTGTCATAAACCTACAAATCATTCAACTAAACCACAACTAATTTGCATTACAAGAAATTAACTTAATTATAAACATATGATATTAGTTAGCACGTTTTTCCATTGCTTTGACAAATTCATTAGTAAAATTGGATTTTTCCCGTTTTGCATTTTCGCAGACACAAATAAGTCGCTACCCATACAGGGACAGTAAATACAAAGCAAAAGCGATAAGACTTTTCATTTATATAAGCAAAATGTAAATTAATGTTTGCGTGTGTGTGTGAGTGCTGTCCAAGTCTTTTAAGCTAATTTGTTTACCAAAGAAGCGAAGACTCATTACCATGATGAGAAAGCAATTTCATTTCTGAGAATATTAGATATTTAATTGTGCTGCTACACTTCGTGTCGGAGAACACATTTTAACTGAATAATTAGTATTTTTTAATTACCACAAAATTTCAGCGCAATTTAGCGAGTATCTAGCTTGTTTCCGGGCGACCTCAGTTAACTGTGTGTTATACTGGCACACATAACGGGTTCGCTATGTACTCTGTATATGAAATATTGGGGGCAAAATAGTTTAGTTTTATTACTTGATAATGGTGGGAATAACACAAAAACGTCACCGGGCTCAAATATTTACTTCAACTTAGTAAAACTAATTATAACGTGTGTTTACGTAAACTGGTATACTTGTACTTATGTACTTGTAGTATTCAATTTGCACAAAAATTGCACTGAAAATTTGAAGTGGAAAATATGATGAACACAGGATGTAAGAGTTTCAAGCAGAGTTGTTATAATATTCATTTCATTTCTCAGATAATAATAGGGAAGATTTGAACAAAAAATTTTTGGTTGTTTGAAAACTCGATTTATGTATGTATAGTATACATATTGATGTCTCGCATTGTAACTACATACACACTGTGCGAGAAAAGAACTGCCCTAGATGTTTTCTGGATGATCGGATCTGTGGGTAAATGGATATCGAGAAGCGCGAGTCAAAGCTCCTGGTTCTGGGGGAGAAAACGAATTCCATGTACCATATGCTGTGTGCATTTTGTGCTGCGCGAGGTGTCATGTCATGGGAACAAAAGTTATCTCGAGAATTAAATCACACACTGCACAATGTGCTTAAATTAAAGATACCTTGTTAAGATTTTTCATACAAGAACTTGACTTGGCTCAGTCAATTTGTATGACAGCTATGCGCCATAGTCCTCAGATAGAGCCAATTCTAACAAATGAGCAACTTCTTAAGGATAGTGGGGCATGGGCAAAATTTCAGGTGGATATCTGAAAAATGGAGGGACTAGTTTGCTTATCCACAGACGGGCAGACAAACCGACATGTCTAAATCGACTCAGCTCGTCACTCAGTGTTGCAATCTGGCAACTCTTAACTCTATTAAAAAGTTTACAATTTTGGATGGTATGCATACTCAGAACGTTTTGACATACAAGCGCTATTTCTGTTGTTTACAGCAATTAAAAATATTATAAATATTATATAATTTGTCAATAGCTCAAAACCCGCCTAGTGGCGATTTCTCGAAAGAAATGTTTAAATAATACGAAAGAGTTGCTTGAAAACACGTCTATGCCAGTCGATTGTACAGGTGTTTTTTTGAACAGCCGAATCCAGCAAAAGTTGTTCGGCACGAAGCAGTTCCAAGCAAATGGATGCTCTGTTGTTTTTAGAAAAACTGTAAATGTAGATACTGTAGAACAATGGAGAACAGTAAATTCTGTGTGGTATATTTTTTTTGAAAAACAAAAAGCGATTTGCACACATGAATATTTGTTGTTGTTCCCTAAGCTCAACATATAAATGACAACCATCGTACTCTTTAATTAAGTAAACTATATTTTTTATGTTTTTGGAAATTTACAAGGTACAATTACAATCATAAATCCGTAGCATATGTATTTATTTCACAATCAATGTATTTCTGATTCTTATCCTGTTCTAACGACCATTGGTTGAAGGTAATTAAATATGATTTAATGTGACACAATTATTGTAATAATAGAAGTATTAAAAGCAAATTAAAACTAAACTAAACACAATTTTCTTTAATTGCAGTCACAATCGTATTTATATATGTATGTACCACAAAAATCTTTCTAAGGCATTGCATAATATTTATATAATATAATATTTTCAAACATAGTGACATAAATGATAAGGAGAAAGTACAGTGGTGTTTTGATACTACTCGAGTACACAAAATACACTCTCGCTTTTTCTGTCAAATTAAAATATAAGTAAAACACTTTAATAGTATTAAATACAAGTGTTTAAACCCGTTTTGTTGTTCAAAAAATTTTTTCCTCCATTTTCCATAAGCATTTCTATAACTAACTTAGAAACTTAGTTTTTTTACAGCGTATTTTAATTAAGAAACCTCAACCAGAAAACCTGAAAAATGTATTTGCTGGCAAGAGGAGCAAGAAATCATAAAAGCAGTTTTAAGTTCCTCTAAAGTTCTCTTATATAATATAAAACTACGTATGTGACTTCACAAACACAAAAGGTTCGTTATAGGAACTTGATTCTGATCGTTCGATTTTTATGGCAGCTATGTACATGCTATAGTGGTTTAATATCGGCGGTAGAAACAAATGACCAAGTTATTTTAGATCTCAAAAACTGAAGGACTAATTTCCGTATATACAGACAGATGGACATGACTAAATCGACTCAGTTCCTCAGAGAAAATACATTTTACAAGGCCTCCGACGCTTCCTTATGATTGTTAAAAACATCGTAGCAAATTTAATATACCCTCCTCAGAGTATAAAAATTTGCTTTGGGACAAATTTCTTATAAAACTTGACTTCGGGATCATTCTGAAACATCTTCATTAGATAGTAAAAACTAAACCAATATCGCTCCCAGAATGTCAAAAACTGTGTCAATCCAAATGTATAATTCTCCGCTGGGTCAAACCACGTCAAATGGTCCACGAAAATTTCGAAAAATCTTCGATTTTGAAAATTAACAGTTCATTAGGATGGGACCAGACGATACCCCGTGATATAAATATTTCGTTAAGATTCTTTTTTTGTTAAAGTTATTGAAGGTTGAAATTTAGAGCGTGATAAATCTCCACTACTGGAGATAAATCGATGAAATTTTGTGAAGTCAAAGTCCGTGCTGTATTATAAATATTTTTTCATGGTCCTTTTGTTTAAATAATAATATTTTACATAATTTTTTGTAAAGCAACTGAAACTTTGAAAATTGAACGCGGAAAATATTCACCTTTAATAATCTGCAAAAAAAATTTTCTTCATTCATACCATTCCAAAGATATTGAACTTTTTGTCACCCTACCGCTCTATAATTTGGATCGTCTGCAAACCTTTTGCAATGCGCTTATGCTTTTCTTGCGGCACAGATGTCGGGAGCTTACGAGCGAACTGCGCAACGATGGTTATTGTTACTCATACACTCGGAACAATAACTACTGAAAAGTGTCCGTCGATTCGGATAACAACTGGACAACTGGATAACAACTTCTCCGAGCGATCGAATCAAATATCAATATTTGCCGGAAATGATCGAAAGAATAAGATTATCCGAAGCATATACTTACTTTTTCACAAAAAACTACTATTTTGGGAAGCCGCCATTTTGTCAAAACTCAAAATTTTTACCAATTTGATACCTGTATTCATATATTGTTATAATAAATTCTTTCGGTGTTTGGATTTCACACAACTTAATGCAGAAAAACTTCTCACCGCCAGACAGCGAAGGTAGTTGTTGTTGATGTTGTAGCGGAAACATTCCATTTCGAGGAATGGTGATGAGTTGACAGTCTTTGGCTCGTTAAAAATCTGTTTCTCTTCCGATTACTTAGACCGAAGGTCCTACGAACAGAGGGGGTCATCCTGGAAATCGGCTACGGGATTAAAGATATCAAAACTTTCTAAAATGAATCGCCGATTATTGAAATATATAAGTTCTACATAAACTTTTATTTTATTCAAGGATTCGTATCTTCGGATATCAGAATATAAAATTGCACTTCATTTTTAGTGGTCTTAGCGAAATATATTTTTACATAAGTATCTGTTGTACAATGTACATATGCATTTAATTTCATAAATTGCATAGTACACCACTGTCTGAGCCGATTGCGTTACAACAATAAATGAAAATGCATTTGTTGTAATACTAATGTGCCACTAATTGTGGCTAGTGTTACTATGTACAAAAGTAGATGAAAAGTGCGCTCAAAAAAGGCGACAAATTTACATATATGTATGTATACAAATGTATATATTAAATCATTGCTTGGTAAGAAGTCGAAAGTATTGTATTGATTACACAGTAATGAGCCACAATTTGCTCCAAATGCCAGCATTTTCTTTGCGGGGTTCTTGCCCGAAATACTGCCAACGATCAGCGGCTTCTGTCTTGCCACCATCGATATTGTTGTTATTGTGCTGCAGATGGTGCGACTTGCTTTCGACGGGCAATGCGCGTCAAAGGAAATTCGTTTATAATCGTCGTCATCAATTACACTTCTACAACGCGTCGGTGGCCGGTGGCCAGTGGTCGGGTGGCTGCCTTCTAAATTGGAGGCAGTGGCAGGCCGTTCATAATATTGCTGGTGGCATAGCAGTGGCGTTGGTGGCACGGCTGCTGGCTGAACGTGTGTTTGTGTGTGTGTGTGACTTAAATTTCTACTGACTAATTTTCGAGTAATTTTCGTAAAAATATATGCGACGGCGGCAATCGGCAATCGGCAGTTGGCTAACTTACTTATGCGCCTCGTCGCGGCAATCCGTTGATGGCGCAACGCGCACACGCCGTTATATACATATGTATGTACAGTCGAGTGTATAAATGTATGTGGGTTTGCGATAATGCTGCTGATAGCGGTGGTGTTGGTAAATTGCTTCATCGACGCCTCGCGCTTACAAACAAATAAAACACACATAAATATTGGGTTTATGCGTACGCCGCTCGTTCGCCGTGCCGCAGTGGGTTTGGCAGCAGCGATTTAATTTAGTGGCTCATCACAAACCTTCTTTTCTGTGTACGCGTGTGTGTGTGTGTGTTGCTCTGTTTGCCTGCTGTTGGTTCGCTGCTTGATTGGCCGTTTGAATTGTAAGTATGTCTGTTTGTATGTCCATATTTTATTTGTATTCTGGGTGTTCCGGCAATTTGTTCCCTTTACTCAATTAACCCGTCATTGCTGCGCCACTCAGCGCACCGCACACACTCCGTTGCACGCTGCACGCGGCTTTTGTGGCCGTGTGGCCCTCTTCGGGTAACTTGTCTTAATAGAGTTGCCAAATGACAGTTGATTTTTGGGTTGCAGCTCCTACTCCCTTTCTCGCCTCCATTAATAAACAACCAAAAAAAAGCAAAAACAATCATTAATATTTTTGTTATTGTTTATTATTGTATTTTCGTAGCCATTATTATTATTAATAATGGAAACAATAATAGCAAAACGAAAGGCGAGACAATATGCCAATTGGGTACGCGGTTGCCCTTTTTTGGGTGCGCAGTATGTGTGTGTGCGTTGCATCAACAAAGAAGCGTAAATACATACATACATATGTATGTATACAAACGTATATAAAAATATGTATGCATGTATGCATGTATGTTTGTGTCCATATATTGAGGTGTGTACATTTGTTGCGGCATAGAAACCTATAAGCATTCTTGTTTTTTTTTTTTGTTTTTTATACACATTTATTGTTCTTTACCCGCGTCTTTTTTGTTGTATAAAGTGAATTAATGCATTTCGCCACATATTTCCACGCCTTTCACATGCCACATTTCACTTATGAATCAATTTTTATTGGTTTATGTGTGTACTCATTTCTTCTGAACATGCGAAACGACCGAAAAAGCATCGCCACATGGACGGAACCTTAATAGTAATATATATATACATATGTATATGTATATCTTTATTCTCAACATCAATCGGAGATGCGTAGAAAAGCAGTTTAGAACAGCCCGCCTGCTTGACTAGCTATCGCCACCAATATCTCGGCTTTTCTCGGCGCAATTAGGGGCACAACGCTTGTTCGGTCCTGCCACGCATTTTCTTGTTTTTTTTTTACAAATTTAGTATTTTTACTTACACGCATACACACATGCATTCATATATTTAAGGAGTGTATAATGTTTGCATGGCAGACGTGGCAATCCTCCGCCTTGCAGCGCATCCTTCTAGTCGCAATCGCTTGTTTCTTCGCTGTTTTGTTATTAGCGTAAAAGGATTTTCCGCTTTTCTTGCGCAATTAATTTGAAATTAACCGAAAACCACAAATAAATAATAAAAATGTGCAGGCTATAAACACACATACAAATATATACGTTACGTGGGTGTATGCATGTTGATAATAAAGTTTTAGGATATTTCCCGCACATATGGACGCAATTTGACCACGTTAGGTCGCGACACGGCATCTTAATTGCTTTTCACTTTAATATCTCCATTTGTTTGATGAATATCCATTTTTTCGTCCACTTAAAAATTTTCTTCGCTGCATTGTTGCAGCTGACGGGGTTTTAAATATCCTTTTTAATTTTTTACGGTTTTCGATACATAGGCAATCATAATTATTACAGAACTTAAAGAAATTATTTATACTTACTGTTATTGTTTTAGGAATTTTTTAATATTTTAAATAAATACTTTACATTGCAAATTCGAGTTTATTGACCAATGGAAAAAGGTTGTGTGCTTTCTGGTTTTGTTCAATTTTAAACAGTACTCAGAAATACTATATGCAGTTTTTCGTAAAACTGCTCTCACTTTCAAACCCGAACATAGATTATATAATAACATATGCTTTAGCCTCCAAATTAGAACCCTTTTTGTTCCATAAGTAAAAAAAGTCATATTTCATATTCGTAGAACATATCTCAAAATCCATAATGATACCTTGAATACCTTGTATATTAAGTTTTCCATCAATCTTGTAACATCTAGAAGGGAACATTGGATAGTCTATAAAAAATATATATAAATGATCAGTCATTTCAGCCATGTCTGTTTGTCCGCCAGTCCGTCTGTCTGTATATACACGAACTACTATATTTCTCAGTTTTTGAGATATCGATCTGAAGTCTTGCATCATACTTTTCTCCCCAAGAGACAGCTTATTTGTCAGAATCGATCGAATTCAAGTTTTTGTATGAAAAACCATTTTATCTGTCAATCTGAAGCAATGCTGGAATTTCCAAGGAAATTGTTGCCATACAAACTGAACGATCGGAAACAAGTTCTTGTAAGTAATCTTTTGTATTTGTGAAGTATATTATAACTTCGGAGCAACCGAAGTTAACGTCTTTTCTTGTTTTTATATTATCATCGGTGTGGTACGGAAGAAGAATGTTTTCTCTACAATAATCGAATTTCGGTGTAACTTACGGTGGATCCACTTCTTGAAAAACTGCAACGGGTTGGAAATAAGTAGATGACGGTAGAAATATAATATCATATCATCTCTTCAATAACAATAGTCAGTTTGGGATAAAGGAATAGTAAGACTTTGTTTAAAGTTTTAAAATTATTAATTTATTCTTCAAAATCTATGTCCTCCAGCTCAGATTAATCCTGTTGGCCCCAAATCACTTGTGCCAACGTTTTTTCCAATCCTCGAAACAGTTCTAAAAGTCAACCTCCGGAATAGCCTTCAATGCGCGTACCGATTCACATTTAATGTCTTCAATTGACTGGAAGCCGGAACGATCGTTTAAGTTTGCTAAACAGTCAAAACTCACACGGAGCTAAATTAGGCGAATACCGTAATTGCGGCACGATCTTGGTTAAAATTTTGACGAAAACTCACGAATAATCAAAGCAGTGTGCGACGGTGCATAATCATGATGCAAAAACCAATCGTTGTCTGCCCATAATTCCGTCTCTTTTTACTCTCAAATAGTATAACTTGTTGACAGTTTGACCGGTCGGAAGGAATTCGGAGTGCACCACACCGCTTTAACGTGATTTTTTCGGCTTTGGCTCACCTTTACCACAATGTTCGGCCGATTGATCGTCTGTTTCCGGCTTGTTATAGATAGATCCAAAACTCACCGTAATACGTTTCTTGACATCCCGGTAGTTGGAAAGAATTATTTCACAGACGTTATCGCAACGCTGTTTTTCGAAAAAATTGAGTGCTTTTGGAACCAATCATGCTTTCACTTTTCTTAGACTCAAATTATCTTTGAAAATGGTGTTCACTGATATTTCCGATATTTCAACGATGCCAGTAAGATCTCTGACTATTAATCGTCGATTCTCAAGTGCCAATTCCTTCATTTTATTGACGTGTTGATGGCCATCCTGGACGTGGTTCGTCGTCAACACATTCTCGACCCTCTTTGAATAACTTGTATCAATTAAAAACCCTTTCTCGCGACGAACAATTATCACCGTTTAAACGTTTCTGCACCTGAAAATTGATTTCACACAAAAAAATTTAATGAAAATTATTTGTTGAATAATTTTACTAGTCGTAAAAATCGCCAAATGCACTTTATGTACTTCGGAAAAACAAGCGTATACTAAGCACTAATGATTATTTTGATGTGACATTTGGCACAGATGCCACTGACAGTCATACCAACTTAGAAAAATAATATTTCGACGAATGGGTTTTCGCGCGAAATTTAAATTAAAAAGTCTTACTATTTTCTGCCCACAGTAGAATGTAGGCATATCCGAAGCTTCGAAACATCCTTTTAATAGAGGTGTTAAGCTGCTCGGACTCCGATTTTTCAAATTCAATAATTTTTTACACTTATTGTGGGAAAATAAGCTAAGCAAGTTTGCCTAAGCTACCGTGGAATCGAGGCTTAACCTAACGAACTTAGCTATTTCGATTAGGAGAACAACCTTAAATCACTACCTGCGCTTGAATGAGCTATCTGTGTTTGTATCAAAGCTAAAAATATGAAGTTTAGATATTAAATAAATACTTACGTATTCGTTAAGCATGTTAAGGTACTTACGTTATCTGAGAGCTTTGAAAGATATTTTCTTACAACATTCATGAAACTTCTCTGAATTTTCTTGCTTACAAATCCACACTCACCTTATCGAAAACATTAGAATTCGTCACCTACATACTTCTAGAAAAAAATATTACATGGGTTTCCTCGAGAAAAATATGGCGTATTTTCAATAATTTTTTCATATAAAAAATAAATACGAGTATTTTATTAAAACTTTTTATTACACCACCGAAACATAAATTTAAGAGTTTGTGAAAGTTTTAACGAAAAGATATTCAAATCTCGGCCATTACGTCAGTACTTCGGAAAAAGATGTCTCCAAGTTAACAGTAGAACTTCCATTTACCATTTTTTTAAAATGAGGCACCAAGCCAAAGTGTTATCTAATTTAACCAATTTGCATAGAAGATGTTATGTGTATATGTTTATGTATATGTATGTATGTACTAGTAAGTATCTGAACCCATATTTGTACATCAACTAATTGCTTGCCACCTTAGTAACCGGTAATTGTGTTCCACAGAAAAAGATCACCAACCGCACAAGGTGGTCGCCCGCCACCATCATTACAGGGAGAATCACGAGAAGTACGAGTACAACCAAATGCGAAAGGCGAGAAACAACAATGCATTTTTGTTTTTGTTTTTTTAATGTACAAATGTACATATGTGTGTGTTCGCTAGGAGTTCAAACACCACGAATAGTTTTCATATGCAACGACGGCACAAGCCATCGAAATGACCAAAATAACAAAGCAGGCCAGCAAAGAGGAAGAGGAAAAAGCACGAAATGAAAATGCAACGTGTGTTCTACGTATGTATTGTAGCCAAAAGCGGTTAAGCACCAACCAATATCACCATAGTCGCCACCACCAACCAACCAACCAACACTAACAACAAAAACATGAAACGAGGCAAATGACCAAATGAAGTCAACAACAACAGCAAACAAAATAATAAAAAAAAACATAACAAAATAAGAAATAAAATTAAAAGAGAATACTTAAAAGGCCTCGCGCTTTGATTGGTCACCACCGATCGCCGACATTGTTGAGGTGGAGATCTCGGTGTAAGATCAAAGGAATTACTAGCTGCCTGCTGGAGATGAAACAAGTTGTTGCCATTTCATTTGTGGCACGTCAAAAAGCATCGTTTGGCCTTCTGCAGCACCGCGCGATGGAGCAATTTGAATTAGTGGCAAGCGGCTAGCCGTCAGTGGTGCCTATTTATTGTGCAGCACATCACGGCCCCTGACAGGCGGAGATCATTAGCAGCCATGTTCACGATTGCCCAACAAACAGTCGCACATACAAACACACATACAAATACAAAAACAGATGCTGCATGTCTCTTAATTGCACATACTCGCCTATGCACATGCTTTTTATATGGAATTGCTGTAGGTAGGTTTTTCAGTATTTGTTGCCTGCATAAATATATCATCACGATGTGCTGTAGATCAGGAATTGTTTGACATTATAGTTA
The DNA here is from genome assembly GCF_023373825.1 of Bactrocera dorsalis. Lineage (NCBI taxonomy): Eukaryota > Metazoa > Arthropoda > Insecta > Diptera > Tephritidae > Bactrocera > Bactrocera dorsalis. The sequence goes on along the minus strand of NC_064304.1, from coordinate 15,906,078 downwards.
ATTATCATCGCTTAAGATTTAATTGCCTTCATTTCTAAGCATTTGTGGGCTCATAGATCTTCATTTCAACGCTGAAATTAGAGGAACACAAGGTGTGAAATTGAAATTGTAGATTTCACCTTAAGAAGCTCAACGGGTTTACAATATAAGTATGAGTGTATGTTTGTGTATCTGTGAGTAATAATTGTATTAATTGGTTTATTTGTACGTGATACTTTCTATCCGTAAGTTGATTAGCGGTACTAATGAAGATGTTCATACATAAATATTTTTTATATACATACATACATATGTGCATATAAAAACGTAAATAATTTTTTAGCTTTTATGAGAAATCAACCATGAGCCACTTTTAAAGCGGTCAGATTGAAATAAATATTGTTTTTAATTTTAAATAAGGGGGCTTTCCAGTCTAAAGGCACAAATTTGATGCAGAAATAAACAAGAAACAGTACATTTACCAACAATGTTTTAACAAAAGTAACAAATGTAAATCTCAAAAATGTTATAAGCTAACAAAAAACGTTTTCATACGAAAACTTGGTTTTGATCAACCAATTTGTAGCTATATGCTACAGAAGCCTGATTCAAATAATTTGTTCGAATATTGTAGCATTACCTCGAAAAATAATTCATGCGAAATTTTGTGAAGAATGTCAATAGACAGCAAGTAAGAAAGGGTTAAGTTCGGGGCCAACCGAACATTTTATACTCTTGCAACTTGCAGGAATCAAAGCCAGGGAAATACCCTCAAATGTAAAACGTCAACCAGAGGATCGGAATCTAAGCAGTCTTATACTATATTTAAGGCTACACTGACCGACATATTCGGCAAACGGTTTGTTAGAAAAACGAAAATGGTTCTAGGCGTAGTATAGACCCGATTTTACACACACAATCATCATTCATATGGAGTAAAGTCAGCCGGATGTTCGAAAATTCTGATATTAGTTATGTGGAGTCTAGGTCAAGTTTTCACCAATTTCATCTATTTTTGGCACAAAGATACACTGTTATGAGATAACTCAAATATTCGCCGATATATGCACATTTGAGGACTCAGTGAAATATTTACCCGATTCAGCCTATTTTTGATACACAGAAATACTATTGCCAGGAAAGGATTCTCTCTGAATTTGAATTCTATGTACGTATGGTATACTGACCTCACAAATTCGGTGCTTAGCGGCTTGAATAGGATGGATTCGGGACATTTTGGTCATAAGGTGGCATATTTTAAAATAATTATTAGCAAAAATTTTTATCCCGTTATATTAATTACTTCTTTATTTGTATTGTAAAGTTTTCCATGCACTCCCTTTATATGAGAGCTATATGGTATAGTGATCCGATAACTGAAAAAACTGAGGGACTAGTATCATATTTATATATCCTGTACACTGACTAAAGCGGCCTAGTTGCCACAACACTAAAATGGAAAACATTTAGACTAACGATAAATGAACAAAGAACACTTTTTTTTACTTTTCTAGACAAAAATTTCCCAATGAATTAAGTTGACAAAAAAGTATGTGATTTGAAATCTTTTGAAAACTTTGTATGATCCTTTCCACAAATAGCTTTAACGATTCTATCTTACAAACTATAAACATTAGCAGACTTGTAGAGACTTAACGTTTTTGCCTGTATGAATGAAATTAGCTAAAATTACACCCACTTACATACATTCTTATATAACGGTATTGTTAAAAACTGTTGTAAGTGCCTACTACCACTATACCGACGTTTTGAAAACAATGAACGCAGTCGACCATTACTAGCCTATTATGTGAGTATTTGTTCCTCCAGTGTGATATGGTTCTAAAATAGGGAAAATTCGGCTGTTAGATTCCTCGATGCCCCAAATACCGATTAAGTATACAGGTACCTATCAAATTTATTCACAACCGCTTCCATTTTGTAGTACTTAATTTGTTCCAAAAATTTTAGATGTACATATTTTTACGAATACAGAAAGACGCGAAAGCCGAAAACTTCTTGTATAATGTGATAACCTATATCCAAATCTGTTGTATTTTGCTTTAAGCATTGCTGAGTAAACTCATGCCCCTTTTTCGCCTTTGAACGGCAATCACTTCTAAATATATGTAAATTCGTATTACATAACCCTTTCATGCAGATTTTATATTTGTACTTATTGTTTAAATAATTGTTGCAGATCACCATCATCAGCGCCATTGCTAATAACGACAATTCATTCATGCACAATAAAGCAGTTAAATCAATCAGTTATCAATGGATACTTAGCTTGAGAATACAACTGCAACATTTAAGCAAAGAAGTTGTGATTATAATTATAGATCGGTGATGCAGATTAACGTCATAAATTTCATTTAAATTTGCACATCACCTTTTTATGAAAAGTCAAAAATTTGACTAGTTTTTCGGTCATTACCTCTCTTCATCTATAGTATTAATAATTTTATATGGTTTTTGGATCAAAGATGTTATGCAGAACAATCTTCTTTACGGCCAGATTCATTTTTTCGGAGGTCCTCCTAGAGATCGGCTACGGTATCCAGGGAATCCAAAAATTTCCAAAATGAATCACAGATTTTTAAAGTACCTGAAATTCTTTAAATATACATTTTTTAATTTATTTATTAAATAAATATTTCTCTGCAGAAAAAATCAAGGAAAAAGTATTTTTTTGACTTGACAGTGGATCACTTTTAAAGGGGTTATAGACTACATCTGTAAACTTTTCGGAAGAAATATAATATATTTCACGAGTAACAAAAACTCTCGTCAAAGGTCCAACTTTTAGTCAAGTTACCCGGATATATGCACACAGAAACTCTTTACATCCAAATACCGTATTGAAAACAACAACAAATACACTAGCACATGTGTTGCGCTCAAACAAACAGATGCTTTAACATTAGACTCATACAAATATAGATTTTTTTTTAAATAACAGTCACGCAATATTAATAAAAATTAATTAAAACAAATTCGAAATCAATTCATTGAAAGCAACCAGCAACATTATTAAATTAAATTGAAGTCATATGTGCTTATTTAAATAATTTCGTGCAGCGGTAATCAAATGGACAATTATGATAATTAAGCTTCAAGAGCAAAATGAAATCTGATTCTAAACAGTGAACTATACAAATTCGAGCATTTTTGAACACACTTACATATACATATGTATGCGTGCGTGTCTCTAGCTACAACAAAGTATCACACTATCTAGTTGAAACCAATTAAAACTGAATTTTTCAAAAATGGACATATTAATTTTTAAATTAATAACGAAAAAATGAGTGTGAACAACACAATAAAAAATCGGTATGTATGTGTGACTGTGCAATTATTTTGTTATTGGAGAGACGTATGAGTTCAATTAGCGTAAAAGCTATAATTTAACTGAAAGCTTGTTTGGCACATAAAACCGATTTCCAATTTATCACCCTGAATTTTTCGAAATTGTCCATTTAGGATGTTTACTGCCAGCTCGTGCAATTAACATCAATTTGTCAAAATACGATCAACATTTTACGACTATTCCGGAAGGCAACAAAACGCATTGTCTTTTATATATGTACACTTTTATATACATATGCATATGTATATGTGTGTATACTCGTAATGCCGTTAATAAACAATTGTTGCATAAGTTTAACATCCGAGTTGACTTTAATCGAACTTGTTAAAGCCAAATTAAATTGCATACTTCATTGTTGGCGAAACCGACACAAAGCTCCGAAGGCGTATGCTTTCTACGAGCGCCGAGCAGTGTGTGAGTAATATAAATTTATCGAATTTTTATGACTTTAAAAATGTATGGTTACGTAAATATATTGTAAATTGTGGCCTTAAATTTCCAGGAAGCGGCATTGTTTTGTAGTTTTAAGTGAAATGTCGAAAAATAAAATAAATATGGATCTCTGTTAACGGGCGGTATGTCAGAAGTAGATTAAATGACCATTTTTCATTAATAAAAGAGCTAAATAATAAGAAGTAAGATAAGCTCATGAACATTAGACACTCGGAAATATTAATAGTTTAAAGAGTTACCTGGGTTTACGGGTTTCAAAAATCGTTTTTTTTTGTCTTATTAAATTCTACAACACCTATAGAATATTGTCCTAAAGCCGAGGTATATGCTGCTTGGATCCTCTCTGTTGTCTCAAAATGCTTGCCTTTCATCGGCCTTTTCTGGCAAGGAAGCAAGAAAAGATCGGGAGGGAGGGACACATTTTGGCTGTAGGAAGCGGCTGCGAAAGTGTTGGGATTGCGGCATTGGTAAGGTAGCTGTTCACAAGAAAGGCGGTGTGAGCCGGGGCGTTTTCGTGGTGCAACTTCTAATCGGCTGCGATGTCTTGCCGGACCCGATGTTGTCGGACTTCTACGTAAAACTTGGCGTTAACGATTTGCCCAGAAGGAACAAATTCTTGGTGGACGATGCCTTTGATGTCAGAAATGACAATTAGTATCGTTTTCACTTTGGTTTTGCTCATTTTTACCTTTTTTGGACGAGGAGACGCCGGCGTGTGCCACTCGGAAGATTGCCTCTTTGTCTCGGGATCATACTCAAAGATCCATGACTCGTCACCTGTGATTACGTTATTCAAAAATTTGGGGTCACTTTCACACATATTCAAAATTTCATGGCACAATTTCATTGGTCGTCAGTGCGACTTACACCACTCACAGAAGCACGTCGCACGAAAATGATTGTCCTGACTCTCCAGTTGCTCGGAGACAACTAACCAGCCGCTCGTTCGTTAGCTAGGAACGTCCTCTATCGACTAAGCTCGTGACGCTCATCATGTATGTACATATATACATATATAGTTTATAGGGTATCTGATGTTTCCTACTATGTCCTTATATGGAGACTATTGAATCTATGATATAGGACAATGGCTGGACCTAGTTAGGACGGTTTTCAGCGTTATTCCAAGTTTTAACCCTGACTTCGAATTGTTATTCTACTTTGCAGAGAAACCCTCAAACCTGGAAGAGAACTTTAATATTCATCTATGTATTGGATATAAATCCCACGCTTGCACCTAAGCACTTCACACTACCAACAAGAAGTCAAAGCATTCGCGGCAGTACCCCGTAAATATTACTGAGAAATTATTTGTAGTCTTGCTAATTAGGTAGACGCCGTCGTTGACAACTTAGCTTTGTGCTTTTTGTGGTTGCTGTTGCGGCACTTCTGATGAGCCAACTTTTGATCGCTTCGTAGGATATATAAATGTTTGTATGTATGTAGGTATGTGCATAAATTCCAATTTAACGGTACCACCCCAGAGTCTGAGATGACACGAAGGCGACAAAGCTGCCGAAAACCGCAACCAAATGCCGTCGCACGCTAGGCCGCAGCAATCTGGTGGTCCGCCGTTTGTAGTGAAGCGCAACTTCAGCTTAAGCGGCGGATTACGCGGCAGCATATAATAAAGGCTTAAAAATCTTAATATCAAATTATGACATATTTCTCGGAATTGATTCACAATTGCAATTGTGTATTTGTGTGGGTTCGTTTTCTGCGTCTCTTCAACGATATCCGAATGACATTTGCAGTTACCCCAAAATGACAGACGATTGCGTTCCACAAGAGTTACGCCAAATTGCTGAGTCAAGGCGGAATTGCAAATTCAAATGAATGAAATGCATATTAAATTATTAGATCGCGAATTGCAGACATATAGACATACATACATATGTATGTTGTGTCTGTACATGTGCAAAGTTTGTGCGGCTTTTCTACTGATCTTCCCACATAATTTATTTGTATTCTATTTTGCTTGCTGCGAGGCGGCAGTTTTGTAGTGGTTGTCAAGGAAATTGTACATACATATGTATGTATGTATATACATATATTATTTTTAAATATATATATATGTATCTATGTACGCCTAAAAATTTTTATTGTCATCTTTTCATATACTTTGTGTACTTTTGTATCATTTATCAGCGGAGTTTAGTATTTGGCAGTAATATGAGGCAATGAATTCGAACTAGTTCGAAATTAGTGTGTCTATCCTGAGGCTTACTAAAATAGTTAACTATACGAAAATTTTCATCTAAAGCCTAAAATAGTCCCACATATTTAAATGGTTTTTTTTCTAGTATAAAAAATTAAATATTTTATTAGAATTCATTTTGTTACAAAAATAGACTATTAAAAATAAATTCTAAAATTTTTGAAAAAAAAAATATTTTAAAATCGGCCATTGTAACCCCATTTCCAGTTACTCCTCGGAAAAAAGATGCGCCCGTTTTGGCAGGATAACTCTTTACAGGGTCATCAACTTCGAACTTGGACGAAAGAAAAAAGACTGATAATTGGATTGGACAAAAAAATTAAAATTTTATTGAAAATTTCGCAACTTTTTTTCAAATAGTTGTAATCGGAAAAAATCCTTTTTTCAAGTCCTTAAGAACTGTATTGCAAAGACCTGTGTAAAATTTCATGAAGATCGATTGAGAAGTTCTCGATAAATCTGGCAATCCGTCTTCAAAAACAAAATTTCGAGAAAAACACGTTTAAAGACCAATCTATGTAAAATTTCGTGAAAAATTTTCCAAATAAAAAAGTTTTTTATACAAGAACTTTACTTTACAGTGGTCCGAGATCAGAAATTTTGGCAGGTGAACGGCTTATTAAAGAAAAAGGATATGTGCAACTTCTCAGTTCAATATCTCTATAAAGGGTCTCCCACGTTTCCTTTCTGTGTTAAAAATTTATTGGAAAACTTAATATAGCACATTCAGGGTATAACAACAATATAAGACCTTTACAAATATGTATACATTTGTTCATATGTTTGTATTGACGCGCTTATGGCGAATTTATTAATTACCTGAGACAATTTTTTAATTACCTTAAGTAATTTGAAAGCGCTTAATTGCTTTGCAGTCGCTTGCATTAAGAAAACATCAATTTGCGCACTTTAAGGATGTAAACACAATTAACGACAAATAAACACTTTGTAATTTGTGCGCCATATCAGTACATACATATGTACGTACATATTTCGTACTTGCTTTCGTTCGCTCACATATGAATATCAGAATTTTTTGAAATGTACAGATTTGTCGTGGGGGACTTTGTAAAACAAAAATACAGAAAATCATGAGCAGCCAATTTACGACGCCATCAGCGAGCGCTACAAGCGGCATTACTAATATAGTGAGCGGCAGAAGATCTAATTTCTTAAAACATTATTTTTCTTCACCAAAACTTTCACCGATATTCTCAAATTCAATAGTTTTCGTCTCAAAAGCAATAGGTTGAGGGTTTTTAGTGAATTTTAGACTCAGATTATACTTCCACTTGGTTAAACTTGTTCAGTTTATGTCAATTATCCTCAGTCAAAACATTAGTAAGTACTTTTAATAACTGATAACTCTTCAATTGACTCAAAGCAGTTTCCCCGAAGCGCTCATTTGAGTTTGCTGAATAGCCAGATGTGACACGGATCTAAATCAGGAGAAACTGTCTTAAATAGTGTTCCTTGTTGACAGTTTGACCCGTCGAAAGGAGTTGGAGTGCACCACATCTCGATAATCGAAGAAAACTGCCAACATAACCTTAATTTTTGACCTGTTTTGATGTGTTTTTTCGGCTTCGCCTCACCTTTGCCACGATATTCGGCCGATTGATCGTCCGTTTCCGGGTCTTAAGCATAGATCTAAGACTCATCGCCAATAATAATACATTTCATGATATTCTAGTTGTTGGAAAGTATTGTTTAACAAATGTCAATTTGGCGTTGTTTTTTGAAAAAATTAGTAATTTTGAAAACAATCGTTTTTCACTGTTCTTCCCACCAAACGATATTTCAAAATGGTTTTCACTGATCCTTCCGGTATTTCAACGATGCCAGTACGATCTCAGACAGTAGATCGTTGATAATCAGTTGATGTTAATGGTCGTCGTCAACGCGTTATCGCCCCTTTTTAATAATTTACCAATCTCACAATAAATATCGAAATATTGCCACCTGAGAGAACCACACAACAGAAATCAATTTTCTTACACCAAAGTAACTTGTGTCTAAGTACTTAAGTGCCGTCGTGTAGCGTCTTAAGACACCGCTAAAGCGTGTACGCGCATTTACTGCATTTGCGTGCCATTTGCGATGGGGCGAGACTTTTCGAAATCTGCTTAATTAGTCTGCGGCGTTCAAGTGTTTAAGGCGCGCAAATCGTTTCGATTAAAATGTGCGCCTTGATTTTAGCCACATACACGCACATTCACACACACCTGTTTAAACATGGACACCAGCACGTGCAACTAGCTCCACTGCAACACCGTTAACCACATTAAAAGGAGGAAAATTGCAATGCGTGTGAATATGTAACATATATGTATGTATATATATACATATACATGCGTGTATTTGTGTGTGTGCCCGCTGCACTTTTAAGAAAATTCATCGCATAAATGCCGTTCATATTTATCCTCATTAAATTGTCACGCATGTCGTGCATTTGCAACACTTTGAAGTTGTCAACCATGTGTCCGTTGGCGGTGGCGCAGCGGCGACAGTAACGATGTGATTGTTGTTGTTGCCAAACTGCTGGCGGTGTTGCAAATGATGTTTTACTGGTTGTTATTGTTGTTGTCGATGTGGATGTTGCTGTAATTGTTGTTGTTTTCTTTTTATTATATTGCTGCTGTTGTTGTCGGCGTTGCATTTACCGACAACCGCAATGACAATATTGGCGCGAACGATGTCTCAACATGAAACAAGACATGAAGAAAGCTTGACAATTAAGTGACATTTGGATTGGCACTTTACTGATGTGTTATTATATTGAATAAGACTTTTCGCTCAACGCTATACAGCATACATATGTATGTATTTGTATATATATATGTATGTACATATGAGTTTAAATAATAAGTGCATATAATTTGCGGTTTGTGTGCGAAGAGGCTATAAAGATTTGAAGAGTATTTACATTGAAATTTGGTCGTACTTAAGTAGTGTACCGTTAAGATGAGAAATGTTTTCTTCTTTTCAATTAACATATTTAACCAAAAGCCGACGTCAACATGTATCTGTTCTGACATTCACGTTAGAGACTTACTAAAGTGCGTGTCTTCGAATTGCAAAATTGGTCAACAGCCGCAGGTTCTTTGGTTCGTCGAATTTGTGATATATTTATACCCTGAGCAACGTATTTTTAGCTTGGGATATGTAGATGGAAACGTCGGAGACTCTATAAAGTGCATACAGTTTGTCCGGAAAATAATAGGGGGGAAAGTAATTGGCTCCGTCAATGCAGCGCTGCCAGCGCGATTTCCAAGCATTGAAGGCGTCACGGAAGGCTCCTTGAGTTGTTTCAAAATGCCTCTTTGTCTCGGGATCATACTCAAAGATCCATGACTCGTCGCCTGTGATTACGTTATTCAAAAATTGAGTGTCACTTTCACACATTGTCAAACTATCTTGGCCCCGTCACAATGTCATGAACCACAGAGTTTTATAAATTTAACATCTAGGCAATTAAACGAATACTGAGTTCAAAACTTTACGCACTTGAGTCACATTGTCGGGGTTTGTCGAAGTTGCAGGTCTCCAAGCACGGTCTTCAACAGCGACCTCTTTTCAGCCCTCCAAAAAGGCCCGGGGCCACCGAAACACACCACCTCTTGCTAAAACAACATCTGAATAAACCTGCTTGATCATATCAAACGTTTCTGTCACATGTATACCGAGTTTCACACAGAATTTAATATCGTACCTCCGCTCCAACGAACGCTTCATTTTCGGCTTGCACCACTTACAGAAAACGTCGCGCGAAAATATTTGTTCTGACTCTCCAGAAGCTCGAAGACAACTGACCGGCCGCTCGATCCTTAGCTAGGAACGCCCTTAACCGAATCCAGTCGTTGCGCGCACCGTCAGAGGTACAGTTGCGGCGGAAGAAAATCAGTCCTATTTCTATCCGGACAAACCCTGTATATTGTACATAAAAGGTGTTTTTAGACATGTGGTTTTCAAGAAGAAATTAAACGCATACAATTGAATGTTAAGGCCAGATAAGGATTTGCTATTATGTTTTAGAAATAATTATGGGAAGTGACCAGCGCAGTTGCTTCGAATAAATTCCAGTCGAGAGATTTAATTTTCGATCATCTTTGGGAGCAACTAAGGTCAAATTATCGGCTTGGACTTATCTGTGTAAACAATCGATTTCACATAACCCCACAAATAAATATTATAGCGGTGTTAAATCGCATGGCAAGCCAATGGCGCGAGATAACGCGCTTACCAAAAGTTTCCTTCCATAAATTGAGTGCGGAAGTACCCCCCGGGTCTTCTTCAATACTCTGATATCAAATTTGCACGATTTTCAAACGTTGTTCCAGTGTAAGTCTGTTCGTTATGGAATGTTAATGCAAGCGGAGTATAAATCAGGTAACAAATGTCAAAAATACCAACTTCGAAAAAAGGATTGCCTCATTGAAAACCACACGTCAACTATAAATGATGAGCGTGACGAGATAGGTCGATTTTCTACCCTTTTCTCTCCAAGAAACTGTTCATGTTTCTAAATCGCCAGTATCGGACCACTACATCATATATTATACATAACCGTCATACAAACCGATCGATTTAAATCAAGTTTCTTTGTGTTGTTGACAATTATCTTTAACAACAACACTATAGTCTCCGATGAACTCATATTATTCCGAAATTTTAAGAAAATGAGAGGAAGGAAGTACATGTTTATTATTTATTAAGCATTAACATTACAGAAAGTTCTTTTAGCTCGCCTTTCCGGATATTACTAAATGTGATTATGAAAGTAGCGCCCCATTCGTACCATACCATACATACATAAATACATATGTATATTGACACTTGTCACTGTTAGATCGACGAAAGGTATACGTCGCCATATTTATTACTTTTTATGCTCTCTAAGTGTTATGGTCAAATTTTATTGAAAATTAGGAATATTTAAAAAAAATCTAGTCTCATCAATATATTATATTCCAATAAAGTTATTTTAACCCATAAGAAATTTCATTGAAAGCATGTTTGGTAAACCTTGATTTTCTAACAGATGGTCTGCCATTTGGAATTAAAACATTTAAAAATATTAACAAACAGAAAATGCAATACAAAAGTCGGCTTTAATACCACGAAGCTCTACAAAATGGCGCATTCTGTGGTAACTGCTATTTTTTATTTAATCTAAAATCTCGCCAGCATCTGTGTACTGACAAATAAAGCAGGAAAAACATTTAGACACGGAGAAAAGCCACTGTCTCCTGTTCCTTATTAGATTTGTTGACATAAACGCAATTGTCAGATCATTTATCCGCATTAAACGCTGCGATGCGTAAGGATAACAAAGCCACCCTGAAAGGCATTTTGCGCATGGCGTCACTTCAACACCAAGGATTAACGCTTCTGGTGTCCTGTTTGTTGCTGTTAAAATATAAATAGCATTTGCTGTCTACGACAACGTAGAACAACCCTTACAATACAGTGGAGCGCCTTCGAATATAAAATTGATATTTTCAAAATTTAATCTATGCTTAAGTGGCATACCTAGTGTGAAGTATTTCTGTTTGGGATATTTCGACTGGTTTTATCTTAAAAAAACACACTCATTTTTTTTTTTACATTTTATGGTTAGTTAGTAGTTGAATGGGCAATATTTTTTAGCAAAGATTTTTTAGGTTTTATCTATGGAATTGGCCGGAATCACTGCCGCAAAAGAGGAAGATCGCATTGAATTCTGAAAATATTCAATTGTTTTCTTCAATAAATATAGTAACATTTGTACTTCTTTTGTCCCACTGTGCATGGTTTCATTTGTCAGTCTGCTGAATTTCAGTTTATTTAACTTCGCGCTACACTACTATGATGGCGACCTTTTCACACTTCCCCCTCCACTATTGTCATTCCCGTGGCAGTTTTTCGCCATACTTTGACCTCAAACTTGATGAATTTATATGCATGTCAAGTTTGCCGAAACATTTCTCTAAGGGCGTGTGCGTTCAAATTAGACATGGTGGTAGAAATTGTAGAGCAAACTAAAAATAGCACACAACAGATACAAATTGGCATGTAAGCATACATATGTATTTCTTTAAATAGGTATATATGTACATACATAATACATATGTACATATGTCAAACAAATTAATTGAAATGGTGGATGAACTTTAAGTACGAATTAATTAAACTTAATTTGGCGTATACCTAAAACTAAATATATTTCCACAATTTGTGGCGAATGTATATAAGTTTCGTATATAGTATCCTTAAATTAATTAATATTAAATTTAAATTGAAAAAATAACTTTTGATATTATTATATTTAATAATTTCGGTTGTCAAAATTTCTCGCGAATTTGTCAATCTTAAAGAAATTTTATATAGGTCTTCGATATATAATTTACAAGGTCTTGAACTAAGAATTTTTTTCAATTGAAACTTTTAAAACCTTTAAAAAACATAGAAAAATGTTCAATAAAATTTGATTTTTTTGTAAAAACTCTTCCAAAAATACAATATTCATATATCCAATACCTAGTTTATGATCTTAGTTAAAGCACGCGCTTTTTTCTGCCTCATATGATATTGTAAGAAATTCCGCTGTCAAAGCGGATTGCCTTTTAAATTTCGGGATTTGAGAACAAAAGTAAGAGAACAAACAGCACCGTAAGTCAAAATGTTCAGAGTATGCATGCCATCAAAAATGTCAAACTTTACCTTAAAGTTGTGAATTTTCATTTTGCAACAGTAATGTTGCTAAATATTCACATATTAAGGCAACCTACGTAATGACGAAGTTTTACCTGTTTTCCTTTGAAAATTTCACAAAGTCTTTGCAAAATATTTATGTTTGAATAAAGTATTTCATAAGTCATATGAAAAGAAAAATATTGAAATTGACCCAGTTAGAACCGAATGGAAGAAATACAGTACTGAGTACTCCATATTTAAAGTACTTAAACAGGTACACACACACAAATACAATGCCTGTCGATGCATGAATATGCGCATATGTATGTGTGCTCATTATCTTTATGCGTAATATGTATAAAATTACGTCGACTTGTGCCGAGACATTATTATTAAAATATATTTATATACATATGTACATATGTATGTACGTCTCTACAAATGTGTACCATATACGCTACAACATTGTCAGAGTATCAAATTCTAATTGGGTTAAATCAATAATTTTATCATAACACGTAATTGCTAGATACTGTAAACTTCAGTGTAACTTTTGTTTATATATAGTATGTACATATATGCAACTATATTTGAACATAATCATTAATAATGATAATCGATACCTAGAAGGTTACATTAAACATCACATTAAATAACATTACCAAAAATTATGCAATATAATTTGTAATAAACATATTATTTAAAAATCCAAATGCAGTTATTATACTCATTTCTTTTATCTAGTTCAAATTAGAATAACAAATACATATTGACTTCGCTGTATGTTTTCTTATATATCTAAGTTCTAAAAACTGGAAAGCTTTAGATAAAAAAACTTAAAATTTTGTTAAGAAGTAATTATTAAGATTATGATTTCAAGGGCTAAGGACAGATTTTTGTCAAAAAAAAGATATAGGAAAACAAACTTATCCTTATCATATTTTGCTGGATTATATATATATACGTATATACATATATACATATATTATGTATATATATCTGAACCATTAACTGGTATGACTTTCTTTCACAGCAAATCGGAATTCAAAGAAAAAACTTTTTTCCCTATTCTAACGTTAAATTATGTGGAGTGGCCCTTTTTTCTTTTTTTCTTGCGATCGAAGGAGGAAATTTCACTTGGATATTCTTAGGTTCTGGTATGGCACCTTAAAAACTCCATAGTTACGGGATCATAAGAATTCTTACCAAATTGAACAAAACGCTTTGAGCCGATCACAAATTCTTCAGAAGTCGACAAAATGCCAAGTTTCGAACTATGTCTTCCGGTTTACCATGGATTTTCAGACTCATTTTTTACCAAAAAAACCTGGACAATGAAAGTAGAAAGTTGTCTGAAATACTTTTCACCTTTACCTTCCACTAAAAAAAAAAAAAAATATTAATTCGCCATCTAGTATCCGGATCATGCCTATGACACAAGTGTCCAAATAAAGAGGTTCCCTTTACGATTGCAACAAGGATGGAATTTTTGGTCAGCGCAAGTAATTCATTAGAATCTGTTTTCGCCACTCTGTGGTTCTCGATTATAACTCAAAAGCACAGTTAACACATGGATTAGGTCGTCAACCAGCACGAGCATGCGATGTCAATTCAACACAAAAGATCTTACTAGGTAACAATCTCTTATAAGCGAGGCAAGGGTATCCTCTCTGGTTACATCATCGGCTCTGACGTTGCCAGCGATTCCGCTGTGTCCATACACCCAAACGAGTCTGATATGCTGCTATTTCAAATGCGGACAGACACTTCTTGACTAGTGCTAGTATTGGCTTTCTACCATCGGAGTGAATTCTCACCTTCTTGAAAAAGGCTGCTGGCTTGACTGCGATTTCGTAGCACAAAAACTCTACCCTTTTGCCCACGGGTGGTTTTCCTCCCATACGACAAAAAAATAAAAAAAGTCTATGTTTATACTATTGGGCTTGTAGCTAAAGTAAATAGTTGCATTAATGCCATTCAAATTTATGTATTTTTTTGAGTGTTGTTTTTGATTAATTTCTAACGGAACCTTCTTCGAAGTGGATAGCAACATATGTACGGCCCTTGCACAGAAGTAAATAGTTGACAAAAATAAAAGCGAAAGCAAACGTGTAACATTCAACTGCAAAAGGTTTAATTGTAAAAAAGTGTCTAAATAAAAATACTGGAACAATGGAAATTAAAGTAGATGGTAATTTTAGTAATTATTTTTCAGTAATAACAAGTTTTTTAAATTGTGCTGTTGTTGTTTTTAGAATAACAAATTTTAATAAAGTCGTCTCTTTTTGATTTCAGGTTTTGTTTGTTCTTTGTTACAATTGAATTGGAGATTTAGTAACTTTGGTCAACCGAAATGCTAGTGACCGGATTAAGTGTTTTAACTGTTGATAAACCAGTAATTTATAGTTTAAAATAATATTAAGTTCACTTTGCAGGGGATTTGCAGCGTTTCTAAATAAAAGTTCAATTAACTAACCTAACTTTTTAGTTTTCAAAGTTTAATTTTGTACATCAAATGTGCATGTTATAAGCATTGGTTGTTTTGGCAAGTAAGAATGTCAATAAGCAAATTTTAGAATTTATTTGTTGTTGTCTCACTCTTCTCTCTCGGAGGTTAAAATAAAACGCGAGACAAATTTAAGCAATTAGCACTTGAACACTGCTAAAGGTCTTATATAGAAGTACCCTTGGTTTATGCTATCTTCCAACCCTTCAGTTCACACAAGATCCTAGTGCATGGTTCCGAAGTCATCGACGTTCAATAATATTTCCATTGGGGAGAACTATCAGAGGAAGCTGCGGAAGCCAAAACCATGATTATTAGAGGGTATAGTCTTCAACATACGTGAAAACTTCTTCGTAATTGCAACAAATACGGATTTACTTAATATGTTATTGTTGAGCTCAGATCCATTTATTACAGGTCAACGAAAATTTGCCATGCAAAAATACAAAGCTGCATTATTAAAATCTACAATATAATTCGTTGGAAGAACTAATTACGTTAAAGGAATTTTTTATTGAGGTTTACATAACGTTCACTTATTTTTCTTCCAAATTAATAAAAATTTTAATTTGAACTGTAAAAAATAACATTTTTTAACTTTTATAAAAAATTAAATGCCACATCTGTTTTCCTTTCTATTTATTAATAATAAATACGGGAATTGGAACAAAATGTATATCACATGCTCAGGTATTTTACGTGAGAATTTATATATGTATGTCGATAGTGAAAAGTAGGGCCGTTTATACAACCTGCTATGTTTTTCAAGAATATCGTACTTTGCGTGACAGAAAACTATGCTGTTGTATATTTCAGGTCCATTATCTCTTATTCTAACTATTTTTGTCGTCGCTATCCTCCATAACAAATGGAACCACTGTGCTTTGGTGAGAGTTTCAAAAACAAAGAGAACCATAAAGGGTCGTCGTTTTACAAGCATAGATGATATTACAAGCGCTTTGCTGAAAGAACTAAAAGCTATACCAAAAATCAAGTCTGAGAAGTGTTTTGACGATTGAAAGAAGCACTGGCACAAATACATTATAACTATGGACAACTATTTTGCAGGAGACAAACATTAGTGTAGAAAAATTAGTAAACTACAATATTTATTTAAAAAAAAAAATCCGTTATCTTTTTTACAAAACTTATCTCCTGTCGCAAGCGAGATATAGAATAATGCGTCCTGTGTCCTTTTACTTGAGGTTATGTGCTGAATTGTTGATTGAAATGTTGATTCCCAAAAATATTTTTTTTTACAGCGAATCCAAACTTTTTATATAAAGGGTGACTTTTTAAGAGCTTGATAACTTTTTTTAAAAAAAAAAACGCAATAAAATTTGCAAAATCTCATCGGTTTTCTTTATTTGGAAACGTTTAGATTGGTTTCATGACATTTACTTTTTTGTTTTTGAAGATAATTTTCATTTTAAATGTTGACCGCGTGCTGCCGTCTTAGGTGGTCCTTCGGAAAGTCCAAATTTTGGGCAAACTTTTTTTCGAGGCATTTCGGCCAGAATAGCCCGAATTTCTTTCGGAAATGTTTGTCTTCCACAGCTGGAATAGTTGCCTGGCTTATTTCCTGTAGACTTTTAGACTTGACGTAGCCCCACCAAAAAAATAGGTCTAAAGGCGTTTTAAATCGCATTGATCTTGGTGGCCAACTTACGGGTCCATTTCTTTGAGATGAATTGTTGTCCGAAGTTTTTCATCAAAATAGGGCCATAGAAGATCGACGAGCTTGTGTGGCATGTAGTCGCCATGATCTTGTTGAAACCACATGTCCAACCCAAGTTCAGTTCTTCCATTTTTGGGCAACCAAAAAGTTTGTTAGCATCCGAACGATAGCGACCGCCATTCACCGTTAAACCGTTTGCGTCACAACAGCATCTTTGAAAAATACGGTCCCAATGATTCCACCAGCGTACAAACCACACCAAACAGTGCATTTTCGGGATGCATGCGGCAGTTCTTTGAACGGCTTCTGTTTGCTCTTCACCCCACAAATGCGGCAATTTTGTCTTATTTACGTAGCGCTTCAACCAGAAGAAATGAGCCTTCATCGCTGAACAAAATTTGTCCGGGGGATTAAAAAAAGCGGAAAACACATTTCGAAACCGAACACGGAATTTTTCGGTAATAAAATTCATGATGTTGCAAAGCGTTGCTCGTTAGTAAGTTCTATTCATGATGAAATGTCAAAGCATATCTGAGCATCTTTTTCTCTTTGGACACCATGTCTGAAAATCCCCACGTGATCTTGTCAAATACGATGCATGAAAATCCTAACCTCAAAAAAATCCCCGTTATTTAGTGGTGGGTAATTGTTGGTGCCGTTATCATTAGAAATACAATAAGCTAGCAGAATTAATTTCTAAAACCAATGCGGTCATTATGTTTTTCTAAAATATTCCACAATACACTTTGCCTTACTTCATCTATTATATATAAAAATGGTCCCAATCTATGCATCAAAAACACTCCTGTTTCATCACGGGTCTCTTATATTTTTGGCTGTAATAATGGTGTGTTATAGTTATAAGCTTATATTTATTTGTGGCGAGTAGCTCATTAAATTCATAATTTTTAAAATGACTTTTACTACAGTATATACTATATTACATAACGCTCCTGTCTACAAGCTATTTATCAAAGGTCAGAATGTAGCTTGAATTCCCACCTGCCTTTTATTCATCATAATTATCTCAGACTTGCACCGAATTATCCTTGAAATATTCAATTAAAAAACATCTGTTTTGAAGTATATTTGTATGGATGCATATGTTTGAGTGGAAATATATTCATTTATTTGTTTCGTATAATTTTACTCAGCAGCTTCCTTTGGCTGGTGTTGAACTTTTCAGCTATACTTGCACAATGTGCATACATACATATAACTATTTTCAGCTAATAGTCTATATTTATTTCTGGAACCCTTTCAGTGAACATACATATGTATGTACGTGATACACCTGTTTTACGGAAAAAAGGATACGGTCGAAAGAATCGTTAAAAATGATAACCAAAGAGTCACTTAAATTGTAAATATATCTTTGTTTTCGAATTATCCAGCAATTTTAGGTATGTAGATAAACAATTAAGAGAATTAGTACTTTTTTAATGGTTTGTATTATTATTATCCATTATTTCTATTATTTACTAAAAATTAATATCATGTCCTAAACAGGGAATATTGAGATTGACAGGAAGTTTGTAACACCCAGAAGGACAACATTGTAGACACTATAAAATAGGAATATTGAATAAAAGAATATCTTCAAGAAGTTTGGCATAGATTTTTGCAGAACGCAATCCTGCTATCTCCAAACCTATTTCAGATCGAGCTGACCGATCAACTGTGAAGGATTTTATAGCTTGGGTCTGGTTTTATTCAAATATATTTACCTATGTTATCGAATCGATTGTTTTAATAGATATAACCACGTAATTAATGAAATGAAAGAATTTTATAAAATATAATGTTGTAAGTGCCCATTTAATATATATTTAGTATATATATCTACCATATGCAACGCATTAATCCATACGACCAATATTGAAATATTTAACTTCCGTCCATTACATTAAATAGGCTACCAAGCTTAGCCAAGCAAACGTGGTTCATTTCACTTATGTATGTATATTGCCAACCCTTTTCTACACATTAACAATATACATACTTATGTATATTTGGGCACATGTGTGCGCTAAAATGCTTTTTAGTATTATAACCGTTGTTTTACGGCATGGCCACTTTTCTGTCATCAATTTGTGTAATGAGCGGCGAGAATGTAATATCGCATGAATACGCATACCCGCCCAATTAATTTACCGCCAACTTTTATGGTCACTCACTACTCAAATATGCACAATGAATTTATTTTAACGCACGCACACACATACACACACATTCAATTCAGCGCAATAAAAAACAACCTGCTGAAACATGCATAAACACAAATTACCTGCATTTGAACGAAACGCACGGCAGACTGCACGCAATGTCGCCGCTGCCACCGCACACACTGTGCAGCAATGCACTTGCATTAAAGTACATAAATACACATAAACATTCATATATGCGTGTATGTAGTGTATGTGCTGCCATCTTTTTGTCCCGTTGTGTGCAGTTGACTTTGTTGTGCGTTTCTAATGACACGGTTGGCACCTTAACCGGCCTGGTGTGACCATGCACATGCATCTTCTACTTATATACATACATACATATATACGCGTGTGTACTTAATTTAATACGTTTATGGGTGCTTTTAAGCACATACACATATGCATTAATTTTTATGCGCATAATTTGACACCAGTTTCGGTGTTTGTTTTGACACGATTGTCAAGTCGATAGGCCCTAATTAATTCCCCAAGTAATTTTGTATAAAGAAGATTTTGTAGTTTAGATAAATAATAAATTGCCCATTAATATGGTTTTAAACATAGGCACACAAGAGTTGATCGAAAAATAAAATATTTGCGCTTTAGTAGTCTCGACGGAATATTTAAAAACAAGTAAGGTATAGTTTACTTCGGGTGTAACCGAATATCTTATAATTTTGCAATATGTGAAATCCGAAAGCGTTGAAATTTTTTCAGGTTTTAACAAAGTTCTATATTAAACAAAAAACACTTTGCTTTAATGATCCGATTTGAGCAATATATTGGAATATTATAGCGTTGTCTTGGACAGTAAATGCCAAATTTCAAAAAAATATCAATTAAAAGATTTTACCATACAAGAACAAAAAAATCTAGATGCTATGATGTTTCGATATACCAGATTCTGAGGTCATTGGGATGAAAAGGATCTCGCAAAAGTTCAGATCGATCTCTCAAAAACTGAGAGATTAACTCGCGTGTATATACGAGTATTCAAATACGATTGTATTGGGGATATGATAGATATATGTGAGCTACGGAAAGTATTGACCGAGTTTCCCCATTGTTTACACATCTCACCGAATTTTAATAACATATACCATGATATTTTCGGTCAAAAATCACCAGAAATACTGAGGTCGATATATGGTTCCATTTCGACAATTTTTGGAAAATTTTATCTCGTCAACTTCATTGGCTCTCGATTTATATATTACAAATTTAAAGAATCAGATGGAGTTTAAAATTAGTATATATGGGGCTTTGGTGTGGTTGCAGTCTGTTTTTCACATAACATAAGAATGGCAAGGTAATACTATGCAACAAATTTGGCAAATTAATTTCGGAGATATGAGATTGCAATTAAATATGGGCGGTACCGCGAACATTTTCTAATATTGAACTCACCAAAATTGTAGTTTAATTTAAACATCATAAGAGTTTAAATTAAAGTACAATTTGGCAAGCAAAATATGATTGGGAAAATATGGAAAGGTTCCAGCTCTAGTTAATTTACATATGTATGTTATAGGAAGTGGTTAAGACCTTTCTAACTTTTCCACCTATGCATCTAGTTTTTGGGAATTACTGATTTCATTCTTATACATGACGGTTCCTAAACTTTTTGTTGCTAAGTTTATTTCATTCTTTTTTTCTGGGGTTACGATATTGCGGTGAGCACTGGATTTCTCGCGTCTCAGACATTCTCCAATCATCGACGACCAGGCTAACTGTTTCTGTGGAAGTGTGAGATCCAAGACGTCGAAGTTTATATTATTATCAGCCTTCGATTGAATCCCTATCCGATCCTCAAAAATAGACACTATTATAGATTTACTGGCTTTGTTGAGATTCTCCTCCTTAATCAGCTGTCAGTCATTTATGTAGGTAGTAGATATTTAGTATATGTATATCTGTAATGGATACTAACAAAAATTATTCAATAACTATGTTTCTGTTCGGGCCAATAACCTTTCGACCACTTGTCAGTCGCTAACAGACATAGCTAATGCTATTTTCATGTGCTTTTGTTTTGTTTAGTTTTGTCAATAGCAACACTGTGTGATAATTGGCCACCATTTTGGTTGCATATCTACACTTATAGGCGGTTACTCTTTTAATAAATACATATTCATATCTTACCCGATAGTTTTGA
The DNA here is from genome assembly GCF_023373825.1 of Bactrocera dorsalis. Taxonomy (NCBI): domain Eukaryota; kingdom Metazoa; phylum Arthropoda; class Insecta; order Diptera; family Tephritidae; genus Bactrocera; species Bactrocera dorsalis. The sequence continues at coordinate 15,884,834 of NC_064304.1, read as the reverse complement.
CTCTTTAACTTGTTTCCGCAATTGTTGTTTTGCCAACAATTTTTTATCTACGCGTCAGTGGCATTTGGTCGGCACCGCTGCCGCCCTCGTCGTCGCTGTTGCCAGTGGTCACAATGTCATTTCAGCTATTCCCCCATTTGCAAAGCCATTGCTTGAGGCATTCATATGTGGCATAAGCTCTTATGTACATATAACAGAGACTTATGTAAACTGTTGTTGCGGGTGCACCGCAAAAGGTGCGCTAACGATAGCCGCAAACGAAATGTTGCACCAACATACGCACCCATACAAGGCTAGTCGCACACCCTCGCTTCCGCTGGCCACGTTCTCTCCGACCGCTAATAATATGCTCTTAATGATATACCCATAAATGCATTACCATATATGTGGTTGTATGCCGCAGATGATGACACCCTCAATAAATTAAATTCGTCAATTTCATTTTAAATTATAGGGATTGTATGGCATTTTACCATCAATAGCAAAAAATAAATGTTTTTTCTGGTAATTATTTTGCCGCTGTTTTAGCATACAGACATACATCTCAGGTTCAAAATGTTAATTTTGACACGTTTCAGTGACTTTCCGCTGCACCTATTTCATAAAAACTGAAGTCCCATTATTTCCGTGGAAATATCATTTAGTGTATTTCGAGGTTCTCAACTATGATATCCTGGCTCTTCCATAGTATAGAAATACATACATTGAAATTTGTATTCACACACACACACTTGCCACATTTTGAAAGCATCAAAGCTGGCTTTATTTTGTTTGAATAATTCGATTTTACAGATAATAAACTAATTTGTAGCAAGTAAGCCCTGACAGCTAGTGTTTCTTACTCTGTAAGATAATAATTGTATTATTATTTTTCATTTAATAAATAAATAAATTACTTCCAAAATTTCTGCTTCGAAATATCTGTTAAAATTTCAAGGGGAAAACTCTTTAAAACTGTTCCGAAACAAAAGCTTTAACCTTATATATATATCATGTATGCAAAATTCTCTAGTTATCACTTTTTGATTCAGATCAGGAGTATTCAACACATTTATCTTAGGGGCCATCCATAAATTACGTCACTCTTTGAAGGGGGGGGGGGGAGGGTATCATTCAGAAGTGACATTGTGTGACAAGGGGCAGAGGGGGTCAAAAGGTTTGTGACATCACATTTCAAAATTTGTGATGTACAAATGTTAAATTTATAGGTAAACAAAAAATATTAAACATTTATAAACACAATCTTTGTTTTTTAATACTTAAGTTGTAACGAAGCTTTTTACAGCCCCTGCTTCTAACAAGTATAATTTGTTGAGGTATACTCGCCGTGTTCAGGGTTCGTTACAATAAATTTGTAAACATTGGGGCTCTTCTGGATTTTATTTAATTTATATATTATATTTATAATTTTAATCAAAGTTACAAAATTGTCTCCCGCGTTATAGTTTTAGCTTTACAACATTTTAAAGATTTTCATTTAGATGAAATTTACGAGTATATAGCTACAAATGTCCCAGAAAGGAGTTGAACGACGTATGGCACCTCTCAGTCGCGAACTTACTGGTGTATTATTAAATCATAATGAGTCGAGTCATACTTATTTAAAAGATTGTGTAGCATATGTGGCCTATATTTTTCTTCAAATTAAGCCACCAATCAACACAAACAATCACATAAAAAACAAGAGCTGTTACCTACCGCGAAAATTCGTCCTCAAAGAATTGCGTCTGAACGTGCCCGAGAGATTCTCTGTTTAACGAATGATGACGATGTTTTATGGATGGAAGAAGATGATGTTGATACGAGAGATGTTCCTGACATCCAAATTCAAAACGAAAATGAAGTGCCTGATTTACCAGTAATAAATGATATAAAGGAGTGGATCAAAATTCCATGGACACAAGATGATTAAGTTTTGTATTTTTAATTAGCATATTTAAGTATCTATTATTTAACTAAATGTTGATTTTATTAAAGGTTATTCAATAAATATAAGAATTAATGGAATAACCTTTTTTTTTTGATAAATCCATAAAATTGGAAAATGTGTGACGTCACGAAAGGGGGGGGGGCTAGTTCAAAATGTGACAACTTGTGACAAGGAGGGTGGGTGGAGTTAAAAAGTCCTTAAATTCGTGTGACGTAATTTATGGATGGCCCCTAACGTACCATCAGCATCAATTTCCATAATTACAAAACTACTTTGATAAAAAGCTACATCTACTCCAGTATAAAGAGTAATTCATTGCAACAAAGGAATTTAGCACAATTCTGAATCCATGAGGGATGTTTGCTTTGTATTAAATGTGGTTTCCTTCATAAAAGCAGTGATGTATCAAAATTTCCTATTGGAAAATCCAGTTTGTGAAAAATGTTCGACTAATAACTTAATCGTAAAATTTTAAATTTTTTATGTTATACTCGTACATACTCAGAACGTTATTCTCTTGGCCAAAAGCCGTAATTAACTAGTGGACATTTTCGATCGATTATTTTTTACAACTTTCGACGTTGGTTAACCAGAGATATGAATGAGTTCAATCGAGGTCGTAGATCACTCCAAGACGAATTTCGTAAGATTCGTCCAAAATTAACAGTTGTTCCGGAAAGCAACGATGCTGTGCGCAAACTGATATCGCAAGATCGTCAAGTGACCTATTGTGAGACTTCGACAGTTATAGATATTAATGGGATTAGCATTCATTCATTTGTTAACGCTGAATCCACACAATTTGTCTGTTGCTCAAAGAAAAGTTCGTGTACATTGGTGGAGGGAAATGTTAAAAAAACGATAACGGTGCTTCGAAACAAGGCTGTGACCCGCAGCAGGAGATGAATTGTGGATTTTCACGTAAGAGTCCGAAAGTAAACAACAGTTGACTGTATGGGTGTTTCAAAAGGAGCCGAATGTAACAAAACTTATTCTCGAACGAAGTACTTTTAAGCAAATTGTGGAAAAACGTGTCGCAACCATACCACAGGAAAAACGCAGAATAGTAAATTTTGAGTGATAAACAAGCATTTTTTTGCCAATTGTCTTTCAAGAAATAAGGAAAACTAACCATCGAAGAAGGGTCACTCTTCACCTTGACAATGCGAGCTCTCACACTTCGACTAAAACAACAGTATTTTTGAGCACTCAAAACATCACTCAGACATCAACATTGTCCGCAAAGTCCTGACTTAGTACTGAATGACTTCCTTATATTCCTACAAATAGAGAATAAACTTAGAGATCAACGATTTTCGACACCTGAAGAGGCGGTTGATGTGTTTAAAAGGCATGTTTTGGAGATACCTCAATCAGAGTGGCAAAATTGCTCCCACAATTTCTTGAAGCGTGAGCAGAAGTATATATATCCTAATGGAAAATATTTTGAAAAAAAAAAAAAAAAAAACAATTTGCGATGATTAATATGTATTTGGTTTTGTTCTCGAATCACGAAATATAAAATAGAGCCTACGCACAGCTAGTAGGAGGATAAGGATAATGATAACTTAATAATCATTATAAATAGTATACAGCACAAACCCCGTTAATTTTGCTTGAAACTTTTGACTTCCTATACAGAACCGGTCTATTTATCGGTACCTTGTTTAACTCTCTCTTTAATACATACTAAGCACTCGAAGAGATTAAGAAAAAATTCTGCAAAAAGGTCGTACTTTCTTCAATGCAAATCAGCAGTACATGGCAACTCTGTGCGAAATAAATGGCTTACATTTTACTGTCAACCCTGTTACCCAAGTTTGGTTGCTATCTTAATTTCTATTTGACGCCATATTTGTTTATTGTTAATTTGTCACCATTGCTGTTATTGCCACCAACCGTTGCCATTAGACAAACAGCCAAGTAGCAACACAGCAACAAACTTAAGCAGATATGCACATGTGTGTGTGTGCGTGTATTTACAGGCAATATTCGTGTGCGCCCTTGCGGTAACTACATTTTATGGTGCTTTTAGTGCGCGTGCATGAGTGTGTGTGTGTGTGTGTGTGTCACTGCGGTTTGCACCCATAATTATTGCCGTTGCTTTGACAACAATGTTGCAAGTTTCCAATTAATTTTATTGCAACGTTAAACGTGAAACACTCTGGAAAAGACGCGCTTACATGAGTTACAATAACAACAACAACAACATAGACACTAACAATAACTATTTATTTTAATGAGCGGCAGCGATATTTATCTACACAAACAACTATACTGCAACTAAGTGGAGCTCATGGCGTTTAATTGTTTGTGCGTTTAAACCAGGTCCCGCCACAAACTCGAGTTTATTGGTAAAAAATGGCTTTAACATTACACACTAGTCACAAACGAAGATTCTTTACTTCCTATTAAACACCCCTTTTTTTAAACTGTTTGTAAGAAAATTTTGGAATTTGTGTCCAAAAAACTCTAAAAAGGATGTACGAAGCCATTTTTAACTATAACGATGTTGTTTTTTTTAAAGCACACAAGTAATTTTTCTATTTCGGGATTGAAATCGGGATTTATATTTACACCCAGTAAAATTTAACAAAGCTAACTTTGAAACTTAAAGTTTTCGCAACACCAACATATGACAAAATTTCGGGATTGACATCACTATCAAACTTGTTTCTACGCACATGTTGCAATTTTGCGGCTTGTACAATGTACATCTTCAATAAGGTGTTAATGGTTTGCTCACTCCTTACAGCTCAGGCTCATCTGCATTAACCACAGCACAACGTAACAACAACACTAACAAAAGAAAATTTGCAAATTGTGTGATTGGCGAAGCAACTTGTCAACATGACTAAATTGGCACATATAAATTTTCAACTAGACCCCAAACGATTACCATGGCTGGTGCCTAGCAGTCGTGGCAGCACATTATACATATTACCTTTCTTATGAGGACCAATATCTTCTGTTTGTTGTCTTCGTGGCTGATTGCTTTCTAGGATTAAGTGGTTGCTGTATTAAATGCTTGCTAAGCGGTGTTGTTGTAGTGTCACAGCAATACTTCATATTGCGTTAAAAGGTTTAGAAATTATAAAAGAGTGAACATCTTTTGCCGATGGCAAAAACAACAACGACGTGCTATTTAAATGAAACCGCAAGGATCATATTTCAAATGAGTTAAGGTGGCAAACTGGTGAGCAGCGAATTCATAAGGGCCTTTCAAGCACATTTTGTGTCGACTATTCGCTCTGTTTACAGCTGCAAATTTCTAATGGCGAAAATTGTATATAAAATAGCGAAATTTCTCTTTTAGGATTTTCTCATGTTGCAAAATTATATTGAAATGCCGTTAATTTTATGTTTTGAAAGGTTGAAAATTTTCCAAATTTTACTTAAATCATAACGGCAATATAGTTCTGAATTTCTTTTGTAAAATTTAATTTTAATAAATAAAAAACGGTAGGCCACCGAGTTTTGTGACCTCTTTGGCAAATTTCTTTAGCATTTCTAACTTGATAACCTATTAAATCACTGAGTTCATGTAGATGTTTCACCCTCCCACACTCTTCCACTGGTAAATTGTACCGATTTCTGCGCTTATAGCGACATTACTTTTTCTGAGTGCGTGACAAGTATATTTGAAACGCAAAAGGAGATGTTCTTTGAGTAAAATGGGACTTTTTATAGACCAAGTCTAGATATATCTACGAATAAATTCGTAATTTGAGCATTCGAGAACACCAACATTTTCTAAGATACCCAGGCCAATACAAAAAACGTTTTGTAGAGCTATGTAAATTAATCGAAAATATTCTTTTTGACTGTACAACCATTTGTATTTTAAAAAAATTATTTGAATAGGTGACAAAGTGGATTCATCGTTTCTTAAAGAACTTATTAAAAAACGGGCCCGTTTGCAGAAGTCTAGACGCTGATTCCAAATTTCGACGGTTTTCAAGCATTAATCGGGCGATACTGCTGCAATTTAAAGTTTGATATTCATCAATCGTCACTGGCTTGTTGGCATAGACCATAGACTTGACATAGCACCACAGAAAATAGTCTAACGGCGTCAAATCATACCACCGAAGCGACCAATTGACAGGGCTATTTTGTGAGATAACACGTTCATCAACTTATCATATCATATCATAAATTGATTATGTGACTTATTGTCAAAGTCCATATCATCCAATTCAGGTTATCATCGAGCGGTAACGATTTCCATTCACAGTAACGTGCTGGTCTTCATCATCACCGAAGAGGTACGGCCCAATAACACCACCGGTCCATAAAGAGCACCAAACCGTAATTTTTTCGGGATGCAATAAGGACTCATGGAGTATATGTGGATTGCTGTCTTACCAATAACGCTTATTTTGCTTATTGACGAAACCATTCAGCCAGAAATGTGCCTCATCGCTGAAAACGATTTTTCGATGAAAATCCGGATCATTTTCAAGTTGTTTGTAGCCAAATTCACGAATATACAACGATTCTGGTGGTCAAGCGGCTTCAGTTCACATTTTGTACTGTGCAAATCAATTCAAATTTTTCCAATAGACGTCAATTGTTGATCTGACAGGTCGATTATGACGGCCTCTTACAGTTGAGGCCACTGACTCCAAATTTCGCTAGTAAATTTTAATAATTTCGACTCGATGTTGGATCGTAAATTTTTCCATGATGAAATGGCAAACCTTACTCAAGATAAATGTAAAAAAAAACGCCGAAAAATGTAGCGTCGTTTGCTTTCCCTATTGGTCTACTTTTGCTGCGTCCCTACTGAAAACCCCGTTATATACTCAAAACTTTTTGGCAAACGAACTTCATTTGTGTTGTTTATACATAGTAACTTAAAATATTCATCTCGGTGAAATTTTTTTCACTTTGTATCCCACACAATTTGTCGATCATTGGAAATATGGCTCGTATTATGTTTAAAAAGTACGATAACGGCGCTTTGAAACACGTCTATGACATCATAACAGGGGATGAATCGTGGATTTATACGTTTGAACTCGAAAATTATTCGCGCACGATGCACATATTTGTCTGAGTTTTTGGAAAAACTAGTCATGTGGTACTACTACTTAGAACAAAGGAAAATAATAAATTCTGAGTGATCACAAGCAGTTGTTTGCAAGTTTCCAGAAATCAGGAAAATCAAGCTCCGAAATCACATCTCTCTTGCGTCGACTCTCTCTTGCATCGACTGAAAAAACTGCATTTTTGAGCACTCAAAACATAGATCAGATAAGTACCGTGTAGTCCTGACTTGGGACCGAATGACTTCTTTTATGCCCGTCCGATAAACTAAAAGGGCAACGTTCATCGACACCTGAAGAGGCGATTGTTGCGGTCAGAACGCATGATTTGAAGATACCTCAATCAGTGTGGCAAAGTGGTTCGATAATTGGTTCAAACGCATGAAAAGTGTAAAGGACTATTTTCAATGATTAATACCGAAATATAAAAGGCAACCTACGAACGTGATCAATTTTAGAAAGATAAAACAATTTGTCAAAATCGGTGGACGTGGAGGACATTCTTTCAAATTGTATTTGTAGAAAATTTTCGATTCGAGAGTAAAATTAATGATAGTTACAGGCTTTAGCTAAGTAAGGGCTGTTCTCGAAAGAGAATTGTGGAAAACTTTTGTGTTGATAGTCGAAGCTATTAGCTACCTAATTATAAGAGAATTGTGCAAAATATGCTAACAAATATAAGTATCACGTTAGACTATCCTTCTATCTTACTGAATAAATTTTCGCATAATTAAGAAATTGTAGTAAGGAAATAGGAGAGTCATTCCATCAGGATCTAAAAGATACGAAAAAAAGATATTGATGGAATTGTCACATGGTGGCAGATTACTGCTAGTTCTTAAAAAACATTGTCGATTGGAAAATTACGAAGTTAAAACTCATAAAAGGCTTTGAATTGATATTTAAAATAACAAGGCAAGTGAAAGGTCCGCGGCCTGACAGATAGTGTACGCTACTAGAATTAAATCCATATAATTTTTAGTTAGCCCTAACCTTCAAAAAGCGCATGTATAAATTTCAGAGAGTTGGTGAATTATATCTTTTTGGGTGACTTTTTCTTATTGTAAAAAAATTGATAAAAAGGAACTTTGCGTGTTAAGAAAATAAATGTTTTTCAAGAGAAAAAATACAATTGAAGCCAAAGCTTGGCTTGATGACGAGTTTCCTGACGCTGTCCCAGGAACAACAATCATCAAGGATTGGTATACTAAGGTTATACGAGTACGTGTTTGAATGAACACCGCAGACGGCGAATGCAGTGGATGCCCAAAAGATGTTGTTACCGACGAAAATATTGGATAGAGTAAAAACGTCCACCAAATAATGTTGGATGACCGTAAAGTGAAGTTGTTCGAGATAGCAGGCACTTTAAAAATATCAATCTGAACGTTTGAACCTCACTTTTGACCAAAAACAACGAGGAGTTGATGATTTGAAGCAGTGTTTGGGGATGTTCAAGCGTAATAACCCCGATTTTTTGCGTCGATATATGACATTTTCATTCATTCATTATTTCACTTCGAAGTCCAATCGACAGTTGTCCGAGAAGGAAGATTATGGCGTCTATATTGTCTAAATTGAAAAAGGAAGGACTATCAACAACGACTATTACAAACCGTTATTAAACAGTGAGAAGGATGAAATCACTGAAAAACCGTCGCATTAGAAGAAAAAAAAGTGCTGTTTCACCAAGACAAGGCACCGTGTTACAGTGTCAGTGAAAACGATGGCAAAAATCCATAAATTGTGCTTCGAATTTCTACCGCATCCACCATATACGCCAGATCTGGTCCCCAGCTACTATTTCCTGTTCTTTGGTCTCAAAAGAAAGTTCGCTGGGGAGAAAATTTCTTAAGAAATCATTGATACTTTCATGAACTGTGGGCATAAATATATTCAAAATAGAAATTATATCTAGGGCAATAAGACCACTGTAGATCACTGTTATTTAAATGTCTAAGAAAAAATAATAAAAAATTTCTAAAATAATATTATCATCAAAAAAAAATTTAATTTAAAAACATATTTACTAATCTGAGGTTATGACAGCGAATCTCAGAGCTTTTATGCCACAAAAATGCACTTCGATATATAAATTATCTATATGCCAGCGTATGTATAAATATGTATATATGTATATGTTTATGTACTTACATATATCGCTGTACGACTTGTCTCATTATTTTTGTAAACGAAGTGAACAAATCATTTGCACAACAACAACCAATTAATAAATAAAAATAAATTATTATTGCACAATTCATGGGGTAATTAGAGACGCCTCATAAAAATCGTTTCAATATACATACATATCTACATATGTATGTGCCTGTGTATGTACGAGCATGTGCACCGATCTGAGCACGATTTTAAATAGACAATTTGTTGGCACGACATACTGTCAAAGCGAGTACTCGTTTAATAAATGGATGGGTTCGTTATTGCTGACGGGTGCACACAAACACACATGCACAGACTATAGCTTATATACACACATACTTATGTATTGTACATGTTTTAATGTATTAATAGAAATACTATATAAAAAAGCTGTAAAAATAAATTAAACGAATTGTTGATCGGCATAAATAAATGAATATATATGTATTTCAGTATGTAAGACATGATCATTTAATATAAGATATAAATTATTGAATTAATTTAACACAGGAAAATGTATTAACTTCGGTTGCATCAAAACTATAATATCCCTTCTTCTTCTTAATTGGCGTAGACACCGCTTATGCGATTATAGCCGAGTCAACAACAGCGCGCCAGTCGTTTCTTCTTTTCGCTACGTGGCGCCAATTGGATATTCCAAGCGAGGCCAGGTCCTTCTCCACTTGGTCCTTCCACCGGAGTGGAGGTCTTCCTCTTCCTCTGCTTCCCGCGGCGGGTACTGCGTCGAATACTTTCAGAGCTGGAGTGTTTTCGTCCATCCGGACAACATGACCTAGCCAGCGTAGCCGCTGTCTTTTAATTCGCTGAACTATGTCGATGTCGTCGTATATCTCGTACAGCTCATCGTTCCATCGGATGCGGTATTCGCCGTGGCCAACGCGCAAAGGACCATAAATCTTCCGCAGAACTTTTCTCTCGAAAACTCGCAACGTCGACTCATCCGTTGTTGACATCGTCCAAGCCTCTGCACCATATAGCAGGACGGGAATTATGAGTGACTTATAGAGTTTGGTTTTTGTTTGTCGAGAGAGGACTTTGCTTCTCAATTGCCTACTTAGTCCGAAGTAGCACCTGTTGGCAAGAGTTATCCTGCGTTGGATTTCTAGGCTGACGTTGTTGGTGGTGTTTACGCTGGTTCCAAGATAGACGAAATTATCTACAACTTCAAAGTTATGACTGTCAACAGTGACGTGAGTGCCAAGTCGCGAGTGCGACGACTGTTTGTTTGATGACAGGAGATATTTCGTCTTGCCCTCGTTCACTGCCAGACCCATTTCTTTTGCTTCCTTGTCCAGTCTGGAGAAAGCAGAACTAACGGCGCGGGTGTTGAGGCCTATGATATCAATATCATCGGCATACGCCAGCAGTTGTACACTCTTATAGAAGATGGTACCTTCTCTGTTGAGTTCTGCAGCTCGAACTATTTTCTCCAGAAGCAGGTTGAAAAAGTCGCACGATAGGGAATCACCTTGTCTGAAACCTCGTTTGGTATCGAACGGCTCGGAGAGGTCCTTCCCGATCCTGACGGAGCTTTTCGTGCCGCTCAACGTCAGTTTACACAGCCGTATTAGTTTTGCGGGGATACCAAATTCAGACATCGCGGCATAAAGGCAGCTCCTTTTCGTGCTGTCGAAAGCAGCTTTGAAATCGACGAATAGGTGGTGAGTGTCGATTCTCCTTTCACGGGTCTTTTCCAAGATTTGGCGCATGGTGAATATCTGGTCGGTTGTTGATTTACCAGGTCTGAAGCCACACTGATAAGGTCCAATCAGTTTGTTGACGGTGGGCTTTAATCTTTCACACAATACGCTCGACAGAACCTTATATGCGATGTTGAGGAGGCTTATCCCACGGTAGTTGGCGCAGATTGTGGGGTCTCCTTTTTTATGGATTGGGCAGAGCACACTTAGATTCCAATCGTTGGGCATGCTTTCGTCCGACCATATTTTACAAACTATAATATCCCACAGGTGCATTTTTTATAGCATAAAATGGTCTAGTAAGATTTTTAGCTTGCATTGCTTTTGGTCGGTCAGTTAGTATAGCTGTCATATGTCATGCTATAGCGTTTCGATCTGATCAATATACTAAGTAGGTCTATCGATAATAACCTCCGCCAAATTTCGTAAAGATATCTTTTGAAAGTAAAAAGCTTGCCATGCAAGAACATGATTTTGATCGATCGGTTTCGCAGCTACATATACATATCTTATAAATAGTATGATATCGCCGATATTGACAAATTAGCATCATCTTGAGCGATATCTCAAAACCTGTGGGAGTAGTTTGCATACATACAGACAGATGGAGAGTCAGACGGACATAACTAAATGTGCTCAGCTCAGCACGCTTCATTTATATAAATATGTAAGTATATGTCTTATGTATATAGTGTATAAAGAGTGATCTATTTCGAGGTTCTCTACTGTTTTAAAGAAAGAACACAGAGACTTTATGAATGTTTATCATCATTTAAAAGAACAATCTTTGGAATTTAATTTTTGAAGATTATCTGTTTCAAATGTTGGTCGCGGCTATGTCTAAGATGACTATGTCTCAGATGGTCCATCCGTTGAGTCCAATTTTCGATGACATGTTCCAGCATTTCGACTGGTAACTGACAAATGACATGCGTGATGTTTTGCTCCTTTACATATCCTTTCAGGTTACGGTTACGTTCTCACCGGCATCATATGGACCGATGATTTCACCATCCCACAAACCACACCAAAGCTTTGTTTTTTCTGGATGAAATGGCAATATCTTCAGATTGATCTTCGTCCCAAAATGCGGCAATTTAGCTTGTTTAGATACCCATTGAGCCAGAACTGTTTCTTATCGCTGAACAAAATTTGGCCCGAAAACGTCGGATCTTCTTGGAACTTTTCAAGAGCCCATAGAACAAAACGGTGTCGCTTGGGAAGTCTACAAGTCTCGCACAAGCTGTATTTTGTTGATTTCAACTTAAGATCTCGATCTATTGAAAAAAGTACCTCTACTTGGATCACCCCCTACTTTATAGGCTATCCTTAGAGAATTTTCACAATTTTTCGCCCAAAAAAACTCAAAAAAAATTCTCGCGCACACACAACTACAATTTCAAATATACATACATACATATGATTATGCATATTCTCCCTTACAAGCCCTCACTTAATGAAGCTGCTGCTATTTTTGGAGCATTTCCAAAAATTAATTACATTTTCCTTTCGGTGCTGCTCCATCAAACGGGCGAACACCGGTGGCCGACTGGCGTGCATTCAAATGCGCCAACACGCTTTGCAGACGTCACAATCGCTTGGAAACCGCCACGGATGAGTTCCACACACATTTGCTTGCATCCCAATGACATTACACATCATGCGAATACCTACATCTGACTATATGCATGTGTGTGTGTGTGTGTTTGTGCTTTCGCTACAGATGAGGCTCATATAGCTCGGTATTTATCTGGTTTGCCAGCGCATCCTGCACCTCTAATTGCACTGTGGCAACGCTCAATTTAGTGCAATCAGATTAAATCCCATTTACATTAGCATGTGCACAAACACACAGTTACAGTTATGTACAACTATTTAATGAGTAAGTACATTCGTTGGCTTGGTAGGAATTGAAAACAGGTGTAGAGCTGTGCAAGCTTATGTATAGCTGTATGTTCATAAATATTTTCATTTAAGTTTTTATATAGTATGCGTTTTTATATGATTCATTAATATTAGTTTAGTCACTGTTTTATCGTTATATTTGGTTTTTTAAATGCTTATTTTATTCGGAGATTTGTATTAATACAAAATATGATTTTTTTGTACTGTCATCGAAATTATTGATACAAATCGAAAAAGCCATGCGCATCGATAATTCATGAAATAACATACTTTATGTCTATTTACAGCCTTTTCCCCGTTTCCCCATTTCTTTGATTTCCGAAATTGTGTTCTTCGATATTTTAATGAATATGAAAATTCATTAACATTATCTGCATTTACATTAGCTGTTTACTCCTTCTCTATTTATTAACATTCTGTATCTATTCATTAACATTCTGTTGCAAACTCAATGCTTATTTTCATTTACAGATGGCGCCAGGCTTATTTATTAACATTTTCCGTATATTCATTAACATACTTGTGTAAACTCAATGTTGATGTTTGATTTACAGATGTCGCCAGGTTTGTTTATTAACATTCGCTGTATATTCATTAACATTCTGTTGTAAATTCAATTCTCTTTTAAGCTCAATGTTAAAGTTTAACTTATAGATGGCGTTAACAACATGTGCACAGGGTGTAACTGTTTCCTCAATAAACAATTAAGTACTCAAACCGCCGTTTGGTGAGCGACATCTAGCGTGGAATTTGATTATAATGTTTAGCGCAAACAAGCATGAACAGGAGGATAATTACATATAGATGGCGCGACTGCTATTTAATGACATGTTGTTGAAAGAATTCATGAATAATTAGGAGTTGTTGAATTTTTAGCTTGAATAAAGAATTTCTATGTTTATAACAGTGTTGGTAATTGTATAAGATACAAAAATGATAAGTGTCTGAAAAGCATAAGTGAAGGACGGTTTTCTAACTTTAGCTTCATTGTTGTTAGTTAGTATCAAAAAAAGTCTCTTAGACAAACAAAAAAAAGTATATAATATGAGGCTTTTAGAACGATATGTTTGTATAAACTAATGTTACCAATTTCTCACCATTGTAAAAACTGCGATATCTATGTATGTATATATGACAAAATAAAGATATAGACCTATTTCTGCAATCTTTCGTAGAAAGCGATATAACAAGTGTGCTGCATAAGTTATTTTTTGCCTCAATATCTAATACGGTGTTCGACTTGATTTCATATTGGGTCTATAACTATACTCGTGCGGTCTTTTTACAATATTTGAACATTTATTTTAGAAAAACATGTGTAATAGTATTATTCAAGTATTGTCCATCTGAAGGTAAAACATTTTCTCATTTTCAAGCAATTTATGGATTCCAACCCGAAAGAACTGCGCTGGCTTGGTTGTCAAGAATTTCAAAAAAAATCCAAATAAAAGATTCTTCTCCAAGTAAAAACTTCCTTCTCCTAGTTATAATTTTGCACGTTTGGCTAAGACTTTTATATTCATACTTCCTCATTAGTCACACTATGTTTATCGCTCGTTTCTTCTTGTGACTCTGAACAACCAATGTAACCTGGCGTAAACTTAAATGAATCAAATGGCATATGGTTTTGCCTGAATGCTAAATTAAATTAGTTTCCTCTGAGAATTTTCGCTTTGAATTGCCCATGCGAATCATTGCTTTTGTGGGCACGATTTTAATATTTGACACAGAGTTGCCACATGAAAAGAATAGACGAAACGAAAACCATAAAAGCTATGGAGTTATGTAAGTTAGGTTAGTTTGGTAGGCCAATCAGCTAGGCATAAACCAGTTTTGGTACTTAGCGATGCTAGTTGGGTTCAGTTACTGGAGATGAGTTGTAGTCATCCTTTAGGATACCAGCGCTTGAAGCGAATATCAACAGACTCTGTGGACTCATTATTGATACCTCTTCCAGTGTATCATGCCGTGGTGACCCCAGAAAACTATTGTTAATTGAATTAATTTTAGCATTATAACTCATTAGTTAAGGAGGCGTGGTTAAAAAATTTTTTTATGGAGCGGTTTCCAAGAGCTGCTCTAATGAAACAAAATCCATAAATTGTATAGTAAATAATACGACTTAAGCAAAAAAGTAAATTGAACATCTGAAATTAAAGCAGAACAGCGCTAAACGGGACTATCTTATCTTGAAAATATGGAGGTTAGGAGGGTATATATATGGAAAATTGTTAATACCTAACGTAATTTAACAAAAATAGAATTAAATACTTATTTCTTATAAAAATAAAAAACTATATTAAAGCATATACTCATAAAGACAAATCAATTGTAAGTCTGTTAAACCCATCAGTCCATTCTGTATTTCCAATTATCTGCCTTCTTGTCAAGGAGTCATCTAATGTAGTTCGCGTTTTCCTTTTGTGTTCGGTTAGAAGTTTATGATAAGTGGAAAAAGCTTCTATAACAGCCTGTCTTGCTTTTGGACTCTTGTCTCCATATGGATCATTTTCAATAAATTGGTTCATAATTTCAGTCACCACCATAACTCTTTTACCAACGTCAGCGAAAGTTTTGTTTTCTCTTCTTCGAAATAACTTCTGTCAGTATTTTTGTTTTCTAATTTCTCAGCGAATTTCTTGTGCTCATTATTAGATATATTAGCTGCTGTTTCTTGAACTATTGCTTCAATGTCTTATCCATTTATCTCATACTACATAAACCGGTCTGTTTCCACTATTTCTTCTACTACTTGTATTTCATTCATATCGACAGAGTGTCTAATGTCTTCACTTTTACATAAATCTGGCCAAATGTTATTTCATAATCCTTTTAAAGATCTTTCTATTACCCCATTTCAAAAATGGTTTATTTTTTTATGCTAGTTTTCCCAAAGTTCTCTTGTTGATTGCTTCGCTTCTTCGACTATTTTTTCAAACGCCTGTTTTAATGTTGAAAATACATGTAACTAAAGATTGGAGATAATGTCTTGGTCCATTAATTGGATTAATGATTGTATAAGTGTATTTGGACGCACGACCTTAGGATCCCTGGGATGAAATAAAAGGACGCTAAACGGAAACAGCGCAAAACGAAACAGCTGACGCAGACTCTATAGTTCATGTAGATGTAGAGGTGCATGTTTTTTAGAGACATCTATCGTATATATAACACCCCTAGGGGCATGGCAATCGCCCTAAACCACAAACGTGCCATCTTTTGGTAGCCATTAGCACCTTGACAGCATGATTCAGATTCAAGTTTGAGTTGGTGAAAATCCAATTTTGTATGATTCTAGATTGGATGGTTAACAGAGCTGAAAAGTTTCAAATAGGGAAACTTTTTTTATGTTCTCTGCATCAATCGCCAATATAGCCTTATGTTAGAGTATTTGCAATTGGACCCATTTAAAGGCGCTAAAAACGAAAAATTTTGAAAATATCATAATCAAGGCATGTGGATCGGTTTCAATCACAATCAGGTTTATTTTGGTAATGATGTATTGTACAACTCTGTGGAAAAGTGTATTCACTAGGTGGAGCTAAAGTCAAGTTTATAGTAAAAGTGGTATTTATGGTCAGATTTAGCTAATATTCCAAATATATTTACGAAATAAAAAGGAAATTGGGGATTCGGGAAATTCCCCGTTGTTATACAAAAAATATTGAGAAAAATTAAATAAAATTAATAGCTGTAATTTCAGCACATCAATATTTCACCGACTTGCAGCAACAAAATAACGGTAAAAACGAAAACAAAACTCAATTATTACTTCAGCAATTTTTCAGCGAATTTATTACAATAAATTTGCATTTATTAGCGAAACTCGCATGGCGATGTGGCAACACGCTTGTGCATACTCGTATAATGCGTGCTTTTTAAATCACATCGATTTGCGGCAAATTACGACGACTCAATTGCTTTTCCTTTTCATTTTTTTCCATCTGTTAAATTTAATTTCTTATGATGAGGTTTTCAACATTTTGAATGATTTGCGGTTAAATTGATTGTTGCCGCTGCTAGTGATGTTGTCAATAAGCATTGTTGTTGTTGTTAACGCTGCTATTGCTGCTGTTGTTGTTGTTTTTGTCGTCGTTTCTTGCATTATGTGCTCCGCCGGCAATTCGTTTCGAAATCCAATTTCAATTTCAAATAAACGCTTATGCGAAAAATCATTTGTACGTTACGTACGTGTTGCATCACCGATGTCGAGTGTCGAGTGGCGGCTGCGGCAGTCAGCGCCAATTGTTCGGCTGCTCGACGTCGATTTGCCCGCTTATGGCTGATTGCAGGGTGCCGACACAAGCACACACACACAGAATGCATAACTACGCAGGTTTTCATGTGCACACACATATGTAATGTTTCTATGTATGCATGTATTGGTGTGTGTGTGTTGCAGTGGGGAAGTGATTTGTCGGTAATGGCGAGCCGGACATTGATGGAACTCTAAATTGGCTGCATCGCACATCTGCCAATATCGTAGACTTGTGAACTTTTGCCATTGGAGCTGCCAGCACTCGCCGCCCAGCATCAAAATGGCGGGCCGACGCGCCGCCGGAGACGTGGCTATATGTGGCAAATTGGAAAAACTACTAATTTTGCCGTGCAGCGCCATTGATGGTGAGAATCGAATCCAAGTCGCTGAAATTCGTTTGATTTGTGTTTGCGTGATTTGCCTAAAAAATAAGCGAAGAGCACATAATTTGCACTAAATTGTCCGAAATCGCCTTCGTTTTTTTCGCAAAGCAATTTATATATTCTTTTTATCCATAGATGTACATATGTATGTGTGTGCCTAAGCGGTAAACACACCCCCTGATTTGGCGTTTTATTTAACCACTACTCTCAAGATAATTGCTCCACTTTTTGTTGCCATAAAGCGATTGAATCGCTTACAAACGAGCTACTTAAGTGAGTGTTGCATTATTATTCTTTTCCTCATTACAATTACTATAAATATAAAGCTCGTTCATGGTTTCATATATATACTGTGTTTGTACTTATTTTGGAATTCGTAAGTACCATTGTACATTGTTTCGAGCATACAGTATACAGGCACTAAAATAGATGCGCCTACATTTTTGTTCCAAAATACCAGATTTGATTTTCTGTGAATCTGAAATTAGTTTAAGCCGTTTTAGAAGAAATTAAGTAAGGAAGGGCTAAGTTGAGGTGTAACCGAACATTTGATATTCTTACAACTTTTCCGAATTTCAATAATGCATGTATCTCACAGATAGAACGATATTTTCGATAAAAAGTTAGCGATTGGAACTGGGTCCACAAAGTAGGTACATATCTGAGAGATAAAATATTTTGGGTTCCTTTTGGACAATTTTTGGTTATAAGGAGACTGACTTGTGTGCACTTTTCAAGCAAAGTTTTAGCCCGATACATTCATTGTTGCTTGATTTGTATACTGTAGGCGAAAGTAGGCGTTTTTTAATCCGATTCGCCCATTTTCCTACTATAAGATGGAAATGCCAGCATAAAGCTACGAACCAAGTGTTGTTGAAAGTGGTCATGCAGGTCCCGGGAAATGGATTTTCAACTAAATATGGGCAGTGCCATGCCCACATCCCAATTCCAATACTGACTCTTAAAAAGATTTGTTTATCATTTCGGCCCTAAAGTTAGAAGGGGAGTAGGAATGATTCCGATTTCAACCGTTATTACACCTTTAAAGGGGAATCCAAACAAACTTGCTCTGAACGAGTTTGGTTTATTTATAATATGTTCGGACCGACAATGAAAACATGTTTTCGTAGGAAAAACTGGTTTTCGCCCTAAAACTTGTGTTTTCGTCCATGCAAAATCTGTCAAACGAAAGCACATTGAAAACCAGTTTTCGCTGAAAACTACTTGAAAACTTATATTCCACTCATTATAATCGGTGCCTGTTCTAGTTTAATCCATTTTATTGGAAGACATATTTTGCCTGCCCTAAATTGTCCCTTGATATTTGTTTACATTCCATATACAAATACAGCTGTCACTTGATATTGTCATATTAGGGCCATTCGCTTGCTCTTGCAAAACCCTTGCACTACGCACGAATTGCAGAATTTTTTCTTGGTGCAGCGGCACAACAACAAACACACGCAGAAAATTATTTGCAATGGCTGTAAAATATGTCAGACCACAACCCATGTCTATTTTCGTGCCGTCATATATCACTAGATTCTACAATGGGTGCTCTCTTGGTCTTGCGTATTTCGGTATAGGATTTTTGCATTTTTTGTCATCGTGCAATCTTGCAAGAGCAAGAGAATCCCCTTATTGATAATTGTGAAAAATCGAAAACACACATTGTCGGTCCGAACGACTTAGATTCCACAACCCACAAATGTGTTTTCAAAATGTGTTCAATGTCGGTCCGAACATAGAATTAGCTAAAATGGTTTGGTTTTTTAAACTTGTTAGGGCTGCGAAATAGCTGAAATATTCGCCATCCAATATAGCTAGGCCGTTGCATGGCCATTGACAAGACATGGGTCCACTAGCATACACCGGATTGAATCAGTAGATTGCCTAATCAAATCGAATACTTACAGAAGGACAAAAAATTCACAGAGTTCTGCTACATCGGCTTAACGCAAAAAAAAGAAACAATCCCATTTGGTAAAAATATTGTTTTCGGCATCGATTTATATAAACCTAATACTTAAGATTTGGCCTAAGCAATTACTTTTTGCTTCCAAACGTGAACAAGTCTATTGACTACAGCGAGGAGATTATCGTCACCACCTTACCTATTTTACAGATCTCCAGTAAACGTACTTTTAAATCATAGAAGTTAGAGCATCACTAAGTCAAACGTAATCAGCTAAATGAACACTATGCGGAGGAATAAATTTGTTTTCCAAAACTTTCGGCTAAGTACTTATCGGACCGCCTGGAGCACAGCTATCTTTGCTGATATTTCCCTATGTACATATATACATCACATACTTTTTGACAAGTAAAAGGCAGATAAACAAGAAAAAACGTTAACTTCGGCTGCACCGAAGCTAATATACCCTTCACAGGTGCATTTCTTTTAGTAACTATGTGTCCAGTTTGTATGGAAGCTATATGCTATAGTAATCCGATCTGAAAAATTTTTTCGGAGATTATGTTATTACCTTAAGCAGTAATCCATGTCAAATTTCGTGAAGATACCACGTCAAATGCGAAACTTTTCCATACAAGAACTTGATTCCGATCGTTCAGTTTCTGTGGCAGTTATATGTTATAGTGGTCCGATATCGGCAGCTCCGACAAATGAGCAGCTTCTTGAAGAGAAAATGACGTTTACCAAATTTCAAAACGATATCTTAAAAACTGAAACAGCTCAACATTCTGATCATTCATATACAATATAATCTTTATAGGATCTCCGACGCTTCCTTCTGTGTGTTACAAACTTCGTTACAAACTTAATATACCCTGTTCAGGGTATAAAAATAGGCGAATCGAAGATGGCCCTTATTTACGTGGGGAGCTTGAATTATCTTAGTTGATATAGTAAAAATATAAATTATTTCACCCAAAACAGAACCAATGTTTGTTGAATCCAAAGTCAGTGCCTTTTTACCATTTTAAGTTTTCTCTTCCTCAAAACAAGGTTTGAAATTATTTATTTTTATGAAAAAGTTTAAAAAAAAAAATGAAAATTATGAACTTACTTTTTTAAATACAAGCAAACCAAATCCAACTTTTACCACTTCTGCTTGCTTTATTTTATCAAAACTGATTACTTAAAGCTTATTTGTGTCCATTTTAATGACCACAGGTATAAAGATGTACATACATATGTATGTATGTATGTATGTACATATGCACTAACGTATGTATGTATATATTTGCAGTAACATACGCTATGTACTCTTATATGTGCCGCCTACTTAAAAAAGTTACTTACATACATACAAGTATATTCCAACAAAGAAATCCTTGGCACTCCATTTACAGTTGTGGCGACGTGGGTAATTTATGAAATGCTAACAGCATTCTCGCTTGTACTTTACTTACTTTCGGATGGCTTTACATATGACTATATATTTACATACACATATGTATGTACATGTGTACAAGCAATATCAGGCTGCGACCGCATTTAAAATGCCTACACTTCTATATATGTAAATACATACATAAGTACCTTATGGTTTAATAATTATTTATACATATACTCGTACATACTATATGTACATATATATTACAACCATATTAATTCACATAAAAACACATACATACATATGTAGGTATTATATATGGTATGCAAGTAAGTGTATTTGCGTAGCCATTTGCATGAAACATTTATGATAACTGTTCGTTTCGCACACTTTCCATTTGCGATGTTTGGCGGAGAGACAATCTGTATGCTCCACCAACGGTAGGCAACACCAAAACACCCAACAATAATCGCATCCACAATAACGACAACGGCAACGACGACGACGAGAACGCCGACGATTCAATTGTGTTGGGATTTCATGTGAAATGGCGTAATTAACATGAAAGTGTGCGCATTAAATTAATTTGCTTGGCGTTATTATTGCCTCATTGCGGAGCTGTTGTTATTGTTATTATTATTATTTGGCGAACGCGTTGTGGATAATTAACCGGTGAAATATGCTTATATTTATATTCCCATGCATATACATACATACATATATACGTGTGTGTACGCTTATTCATATATATTGCATAATTACAAAATGATTTTGGAGCAATGCCGTTAGACAGAAGAGATGTCACAAAGGGTGCAGAAAACTCAACTTCCATTTAGAGATCTTTCCGTCAAATAAGAGACACGACCATTAAACTGAAACAGTAAACTTAGGGGTATCTTCGTAAAATAATACCGTGGTTATGTTATGATTATAGACCCTCTATCATTTACTTTTCCTTAAACCATACTTTCCACTTCCTAAAAAAATTTTAAAAAGACTTAAATCTTACTGTAATTTTTATACACGAGTGTCTGAAGTCAATACTATTTGTATGGAATGTCTAGTCATATCTTTCAGTATTTCATAGAGAAAATGAAAAGGGTCTCGATACTTAATTATTCATGTTTTCAGCATCTAGAAATGTTTGACGCACAAGTCTTTAATTATTATAGAATTTGTTCTGGCAGACCTAAATTTAGTTCAATAAAATGCAATGAGCAAACTAAAAACCGTTATATCAAAAAATGGTATGTCGTCTATGGCTACTTCGAGAAAATGTGGGCGATCTCCGCTCTCCGCTCTCCTGGTATCTATATTGCAACCACCTAGATGAATATTGGATTATACAGCATTCTTCCAACCTGAACAATGTTATTCATTCCCAAAATATAGGCTAAAGATTGTTAAAACATTTCTGAAAACTAGAAGTTCTATCGAAAAGTCGACCACACATAAGTTATCATGAGGTTCATTGTGCTTCCAATTAAGCCAGTAACTCAGTAGATTTTATAAAAAGAAAACATGATTCTTTCTTCCCAGCTGCCCCTTGTATCTTAACCGCGCAAAATGTGCAGCCCCGTCCGACTGAAGACTGGGAATTCACAAGGTTAACGTTACCTTTAGAAAATGGAAAATACAGAGTATGCCTGGAGGCTGTGTCTCATCATCCTCCAGGCATGCTTTGTATTTTCCATTTTCTGAAGGTAAAATCTTAAGGAAAGGCGCCATGTGATGGCCCCTACAATGTTACTGAGCTCTATTTTGCCTAGATGTAGCAGCTTTTTGCTCTGTCTACCATCAAGACTACCCCAAAGTAACTTTGTGGTATGCTCTGTATGGCTGGTACTCCAAGACCTTAGTTGTTCCTCTAGAGTTCATTACTTAAAATATTCCTTGAGGGTGCTGAATGGCCTAGGCCAACTTAGGGGAATTGTGACTCCAGCTGCCGCTAAGAATCTAATTATTGGCACTTGCACAAGGTAACGCAGGGAAAGTTAGTATTTGCGTTACTGATAGCCTTAATTCCCGCTTGGCTATCCACTAGCATGTTTATGGGTCTGCTGGTTAAAGCAGAAGCCCACTTGGCGCCTTCTGTTATGACCATAATTTCGCCCTGAAAACTGAATTGAAGCTACATTCAATGTATGAATTACTACAAAAGAACTCTGCTCCTATTCTAATTTCACCTTTGATTCGTCGGTGAATATGTGGATTTCGTTATTGGAACGGTCGATTACTGAACCATTAGTCCATTCTTCTCTATTGGAGATTAAAAACGTTGTGTTTACCTCCTCATGGGTCTCCCTTCCTGGAATTATGAATCCATACATATTTTGAGTTTGTCTGATGGCTTTTATGACGACGAAAACTTGCCTCCACTTGTCCATCCACCTGTGTTAATGACGATGACATCGAAAAAGTTAAAAAGTTTTGGCATCAGAGAGATAACAGAGAATCTTAACATCTCTTATGAATCGAAAAAAAGCCGAAAACCGAAAAATCTACAATTCTCTGAAGGAAGTGGTTGGATGTTATGGATTGCCCCTTGGCATACTTCTATTGGTTCAGAAGCATGTTTTGTCTTAAAATACATAAAAACGTTGTTTTTTTGTCAGTCTGGGTCGAATTGCATAATTAAATCTTCGTATATATATACATAAAATACATAAAACCACTAGCTATATACATAAGTACATGTATGCAAATTGTTATGCTGTATTTGTCTCTAAACCGATTGCCTTTAATACTCTAAAAAATTTGTTTATTTGATAGGCAGGTAAGGCAAAACAGAAAAGAAGCGACCTTATAAATGTCAACACCCCGCTCTTACTCTTAGTTGCTCCTTTTGACCTTTGACTATATTTACATATGTATACTCCAAGGATCGATGATAAACGAAAAGAGAAATAAAACTTATAAAACATCATTTTAGCCCTCTCTCTTCATCTTCATCCTTCTCTGGTCAATTTAATCTCATTTTCACTGTTAATCTCCGTTTGTCCATTTGGATAACTCCTATAAACAATCGTACTTACATACATGAATTGTTACCCTCATCTCAAAGCGCCAATCAAAGTGCGTACCATAAAGTAAGTGCAAAGTGGAATACTTTCAAGCTAAAAGGCGCACTTTCACCCATTTTTGGTGGATCTACAAATTGAATGAAAGAAAATTAAACTCAAATTGTAATAAAAAAAGTGATTTCTGCAAAATTGTTGCAAACGTTGGCTTTGAATTGGCCTTTTATCAACAGTTGTCGGAGTTGTTGTTGTTGTCTGTTGTTGTTGACCGAAAACGGACACGGTGGCAGCGGCTAATTTTACGGATATCCCTTGAGTGCGCCCCAGAAAGTGCGTCTCTTTGATTTCAAATTGACCGCCGTCAGCGCCACAGCCCCGCCCATATCCCCCGAAATTGCCGCAAACAGCAACTTCCTTCAGTTCCTTTAGTTCCCTTTGGTCCTTTTTGGCAACTTTTATTTTCACATTATCTGTGTGTGTTTTTGCTTTAATTTCGCACCGAAACGGTTTGATCCATTTTGGTCATTTCATTTTTTATTGTTGCCACACTTTGTAACCGAATCTTAAAACGCAAAACCTCCCAAGAAAGATGCGCAAAAGCAATCCAACAACAACAAAGCCGAAACAACTTGACACGTTAAGTCACAGCAACAACAACAGCAATAAAAACAGACCATACAGTAAGGGTCTTGCGGACGGACATGGCTTTGGTAGCGCCACCACCAAAACAAATACTATAAGGCAACAACAAATGTGTCTTTTTCTACAAATTCATTGTAGTATTTCGTCTCGTTGGTAATTTGACATGAAACTGACATAATTGGTGCTTCTGTTCCTGTCCTTACAGTCTCTGTGTTGCCTTTGGTACCGTTTCCCTTTGAAGGTGAATGCTCAGCACGCTGACAGCATGTGGCCGCTGCGTCGGTGCCAGTGCCAATACCGGTCGGTTGCTACTTGGTCCGGTGGATTTTGGTACGGTCAGTCAATCTCTAGGGCGATTTTGGGTTTTATGACAGTCGCTGACGATGTCGTCCGCTCATTCGTTCGGCGCTGACACGAAATGAAGCTACCACCTTGGCGCCGCAGGGGTTCTCGGTACGCACTTAATGACAAATCGATTTATAAAACCCCAATACAAACACCAGTAATTGGCCATAAACAAACAAAAGTGCCCAAATACACACACAGAAACACGCACACATACATACATTCATATCTGTGTATGGGTGTGTATAATATTTGTTTGTGCGTTCGTTGTGTTGGCAGCCAGTCAACAGTAGCGCTTTGGAGGCGTTTTATAGGCGATTTTATTGCGGCTCAGTGGCTGTAACATCCTCCGCTGGCAAGGATAATGACTTTCAATTGTTACGTCGGCACCGATGACAGGCCAATCATCAATTGTGGTGTCAATATGTGCGGCGCTTATTTTGCCGATCAAAAATATGTTGTGCCAATGACTCGAATTCGTGCATTGGAACAGGAATTGTTAATGTTATTCGTTGTGAATATACAGCAAGTTATATGTATGTGTACATACACACAAATTCCAAGTATATTTAATGGACATAAGTCCGTACAAATAGTAATAAACCTTATCCTAGCGGAAAAATATATTAAAAAAATTAAAAGGATGCCTTAGGGAATTTTAATTAAGGTCAATATCGTTTGAAAATAATTATTTAGTGTTTTAACCACCCAGGCGGCTTTGTTTAATATTTTCGAGGTTAATAATGATTCATCTGAGCCTAAATCCTTCTAAACTCCTATTTTAAGACCCACATAGAATGCTTTCTTCAATATACTGCTTGAAAACTTTTATAAAATAATACTATAGATTTTTAGTAGGACATGTCCATCACAACTCCTATTTTTAATCCGTAGAAATAATAAATAATTATTTAATGCGGTAATTACGCGGTAAAGATGCCATTCATACTATTTGCCGATTTCGATGAGCAACTGTCCGAGAGTATTTCCAGAGTTTCTGTCCCGAACTTTTTGAAAGTCTTCCTTCTCTGCTGTCTACTCAGTCCAAAGTAAGACAATCGTATTGTTTCAAGTCGATCGCTCTAGCGTTTTTTCCATCACTTTGAAAAAACATTTCGAGAAAAACATATACACTCATTCGAAGCTATGTATTTGTCAGATCACAATATAAGCAAAAAAAATTATTTTTCTTAATTCACTAGTGGATATACATATAAGCCCATAATATTAGCAATGGTCTTTCCTTTGGTGAATAGAGATATTTGCGTTTTCCTTCAACATTTTCCAATTTTTCAAGAAAACCTTTGAGAAAGATTAATATCAGCATATCAGAGCCAAAATTACGCGGTAAAGGTCTAGGTTCTAGCTCTTCGATTATTGCTGGTTGATTGGCGTAAGCCCTTGATTTATTATACCTCAGAGAAAATAATCTAGATGCATTAATTCCATAATTTTGGCGGCCATTTGACTGTGGCATTTCTGGACATTAACGAGTCTCCCAACTTTGCATGCAAAGTGCTCATGTTTAGACGTGAAACATAAGGCTGTGCACCGTCTTGTTGGAAATACAGATCGTCCGATTCGAGTTTATCAAATTTAGGAAGGAAAGGTCGGTCAACATCCCTAATATTCGCTATTGATGTTAACGTCATTTCCTGCCTCATCTCGAAATAAAAATGCCACTAAGCCAGAAATGGTTCTCTTCTGAGAAGATGATTTTTCAAAGAATGTGAATTTTCGTAATAAGTTTGGTCAATTTCCAAGCGTTGTACCAAAATGAAACGTGACGTGATGAAATGGCAATAGTTACTGAACACACTGACAAAATTTTACACAAATCCGTAAACAAGCGTGACCGCCACGAGCTGTCAAAATCAAGTCATCCCTCTTGGTAGGCGCTGTACGGCCTGCACCTGAGCCTTGCAAAATACTACGGAAGCTAAGAGGAAAATCTTACAATTGTAGGAGAGGTTCATATTTGGGTTTTAATATCATCAAGTGGGACCGTATTTGAACCCAATCAACCGCTCACAATTATTTACGTCATTGTTCTTCTTTCCAGTTTGCTAAGTAATATTCCTACATAACGGTTAGCGCCTTTGAGTAAGTATTCGTTGACGTATCCAAAAGCAGCAATACATGAACTCGCAATTCGTCGATCAGAAGGCCACTTCTTATACTACATCAAGATCTCCATAGACATTATAGAGTATTATTGGCTACTATTAATCGAATAGTATGATAACAAAGGCTTTTCAAAAGGTAAAAGAAGGTGTCTAAATCGAAATTGTGACCTAACCCTTGCTGTATTCTAAATATTTGAAACAAATTTGCTTAAAGCGCGTGGTTTTTCGAAAATAATTACATCTAACCCAATCTAATAGTTTCGTTTTTCAACACTTTTTCTCTTTCATGGTTATTCTTAAAACACGAGGTCTTATTTTATCTACACTAATAGTTATTGTAAAAGTGTGTAAGCTATAAATTATCAAAACGATGTTTTCGCTTATTGAAAACTATCTCAAAATACATTCACCAAATACATACATATGTATGTATGTAATTGTCCCAAAAAATAAAACCATTAGAATGGTCATTATATACTAAATGCTTTGTATAAATCATCATATAAAATCCAAAAACAAAAAAATTAAATTATGAATGCTGCAGAGTATTAAGTTAATGGCTTTTCGTTTAGACGATTTCCAATCAAAGCCATTAGTGACACTTTATAAATGGCTGACAGCACATTATATGTATATGTATTTGAAAATGCATATATGAGTGTATATGTATGTACATATTATATGTAAATGAATTTCTAAAACTCGAAGGCAATTATAAACAAATGAATGGTATCTTCAATCGACCGATTAGTCAATAAAAAGCAACAAACATTTTCACACTTTTATGAAATATAGGTATAATATATGAGCATATAAGATAATTTCTTAACATTCGGTAATTTTTCTTTTTTAACTTTTTTATTTTTGTTTCTTGCTTTCATAGACAAATAATTTTAGTTAATGGGCCTTGTCGAATGCTCACATCCGGTTATGCCACAAAAGCTGTTGACAACACACACACATACACAAAAATATAAAATTTTATGAGTACTTGTGTGTCTGATTGTGTGTAAGTGTACGCTTTTATACTACTTTCCGTTGCCTTAACTGTCTTCTTGTTAATGATGGCAAAGCAGATGAAAAAATAACATTCCATTCACTAATTTCTAGACGCCGGCACCTCTTTTACTCTAGGGGGCGCTGAAATCATCACCTTTTCGACACAATCAAATTTCGAGTTGTCTGCCTTGTTGTTGCTGTTGCTATTGCAGTTGTTGTTGGTTGTGCGTGCTGTCGTCGTTCAACTGCTGCCAATGGTGACTTGAGTGCTGTCATATTATCTTGTTGGCCTGTCAAAGTCATACATTTTCATGCCAGTCTGAAGCTTCAGAATAACACAGAGCAGTGTCCAACACTAAATGGAGCCCTTGTTATGGGATAGTTGGAAGATGGCCGACCAGTGCGAGAATTGTAAGTCAAACATCAATATTCATATACATAAAGGAAAGAAATTCATATTCATAGTCGCATTTACACATATAACTGTAATAACAACAATAAAAGTTTTCGTGTTGGCATTTGTATTTGTAGTACATTATGTATTAAGTGGCGATTTGATAAATTTGTTAATAAATTTTGTGCGTAGGCTCACTAATTACCGATTATACCAAACATTAATGTAGTGATTTAAGAAATAGGCGTTTTACAAGCTTTAGAAATCACATGACAAATGAGTCAAATAACCACAATCGCTATTTGATTGTTTATGGAAATGTTTGAGTTTGGACAAAAGCGTGATTTTTTAACCAACACTTTACAAATATCATATTTATTTCATTGTTGTAAAGCTTGATTGTGACTACTTGGCGGTCGTATATCTTGTGCTTTTTCACGTTTCAAACAAAGAAAAAGATCGCTTGGTATAATAGCAAAATTATTATTACGTTATTTGTAGAAAAATTTTAATTAGCGAGGCTTTGTATTCTTATTTTTCTTCGGTGAAAAATAGTAGGTGATGACTTCAGCATAGGTTGGAGACTTATGTATGTACATCCACTCATGAAGTTCAAAAAAGGATTTTTTTTCAAATATGTTATGCCGAATGTACACCCTCTTTGAAGTAGTGTTGGACTTCTAGTAAGGTAGGACGGGCTAGAGACATCTTTTATTTTATTAATAACATTAAGGAGACCCCAGTTCAGCCTTTTGGGGTTACATGGGTTTCGAATAAAGGACAACCTTTTTTAAACAATTTTTTTTCTCAAATTTATTACAATTTCTTATTGTTACAAACATACACTATCAACAAAGAAATTCTAAAGTTTTTAGAAAAATATATTTTAAACTCGGTCATTGCGACCCAATTCCGGTGACCCCTCGAAAAAAGATGCACTCCCGTTGGCAGGATAACTGCTTACAGGGTCATCTAAAGCGAAAAAATACGTGCTTTAGTTACCGTAACTTAGAACTTGGACGAAGGAAAAAAAAACTGAAAATCAGAATTTTGGCAGACATTTTTACAAAAAAATCAAAATTTCATTGAAAATGTCGTGACTTTTTTTTCAAATAGTTGTTATCGAAAAAAAAAATCTTCGTCTAAAACTTTAGGAATTGTATCTCAAAGATCTGTGTAAAATTTCACCAAGATCGGTTGAGTAGTTCTCGAGAAATCGGCGATGTTGTAGAATATAATAATACAATAAAAAATTCGATTGTTTGAAACCCTTATAACCTCTTATGGCGAAGAGGGCATGCCATTGTGATCAGTACATAGAAAGGAGCCAAAAAGAGTTTCAGACATTGAATTACCAAAATCATTGATTTGAATATGAGTGACAATTTTTTTTAATATTCTCTATTGTGGACAGCAAGTAGTACAACAATTTCAACGTTTGAAAGAAATAGGAATGATGCGTTTCTTAAGCCTAAATGCTAACTACTGAACAAAAAATAATAACCGGTGATACTACAATCAACTTCAGAAGATAGAGTATCCGCAAATTATTGACAGTGATGCCTTAGATATTGAAAACTACATTAGCTTGGTTCCTATGTAGTCTGTCAATGGTAGTTAATACATGTGTACATTAGGACAGTCCCCAATGTTGAAAAAAATATTTAAGAGCTATCCCAAGCCCTGTATGAACTCAGCGAACATACATATATACAGTCGGCAGCCCAAATGAGTGCACGTTTGTGCTTTGTGTATTTATAGTGGAAGAGAAGTGCAAAGAAAGTTTAAGATGTTTTTTACTCCTTTAGTTCATGTTAAATTTCGTAAAAACGGTTAATAGGACAAAAAATAAAATTTCATGTGTAACTGTTAAGTCTGAAAACGTAACCGGCCAAGGATTTGCATCCAATGGGTCTACGACGTTCAAATCGAAATAAGATTATAAAAAAATATCTTTATCCATATTTCATATGGTTTGAATGGTAGCTACCAGAAAAATACTTGGCATTGTATTGGACAATAATCTATAACAAATATTATGAAGATATATTATTAAATATGTATACAAGTTTTCGATACAAGGGCTTGATTTTGAGAAAAGGATGTGTGCAAAGTTTTATAACGATATCATAAAAACTAAGGAACAAGTTCCCGTCCATACAGAAGAAGAGATAAACAGACCCAATTCAGAACTATATTTCTACTGAATTAAAACTTTAAATTTCATAATTTTTATACTCCACCCTAATGTACATATGTATGTACATACACTCAATAGTTCATATTTTCATTCCATTCTTATTGATAAATATTTAATTTTCACTTTTACATTGCCACTACTCAACTTTCATTACGCCGCACCAACACCTACCCATCGCATTGAATGATGGAATATATCACTCTTCGGCCGTGCGACCATTTGGCAGCAATGCGCGCGAACACTTCACTTAAAAGCCGCATAAATAATTGCGCAAACACCCTACAAATTGCAAATAAACACATTAACCCGAACCTTGCCTTCTCGGCTGGCCTGCTGTCAACCGGCACAAACAAACACACATACATACTGTTATGTACATATGTAGAACGGATGCAGGGACGATTGTTCTGCACGACCGTGAGCTTGCAAGTGTGTGTGTGTGCGTGTAGTTGGTGCGCTGCCTCCGTCGCAGCTGGTGAAAATGGCGCTCGCACTCACTCTTATCAGACCATGTAAATGTCTCAACTATTTGTTAAATGCTAAAACGACATCGGCCGTAATGGAAATGACAAGTCGTCGGTAACACCAGCGACTGGACGCTGACAGCCACACACCAACAACAACAACAGCAGATTTTCTCATATAGTCTCTATGTACATATGTATGTATCAATGCAGTTGGCAGTGCTGAAATATTTTATGCCAAAAAGCGCAAACTACAGTATAAAGAGCGACTTGGCGAAAATATGTCTGTATGTCGGCACACATACACATATAGCCATATGTATCAGAAATCGTTGCCAAACACACAAATTTACGCATTCACAAGTCTCATATTTATGAAGTGGAGCCAACGCGCCGCGCAGCCGCTACAAATATCACACAATTACCACATTCACACACACACATACATAAGTACGAAGGCATATAGTCGCTTACACGCATTCGTGCATCCATGGACAGAACAACCAGCGACGCGTCAGCCTTCTGATAATCTGGAGTGAATGTCATTAACATTTTGATTGGATGCACTTTGTACCGATCACCAACTGCTCAGTTCTTGGCTTGTTCGATTCTTCTCTCGGCCAACTCACTCTGCGACTGCCGAACTGCCTGACTGCGCTTATCTTAAAAGGTTTTTATTTGGGCGCCGTTAAATGACCACGTTCCTCTGGAGAGTAGGGTAATATTAGTAGTTTTGTAGTGCTTAAGTTGCTTATGAAACATACCATTATACACGGGCATAAATATATTTCTTTGTATGTATGTTTGTCTGTAGTGTACAGTCACACTTTCATAAATTTATTTATTAAGCTGAAAATGTCGAAGAGCAGACGATAACAAAGGAAGCGAAATTATTTTACACTGATCGAAAACAAACTCGTCTTAACTTCTGAGGCACGCACTAACAAACAAATATTCACACACATACAGACAACCGACATACAAAAAATACATCGTACATGTACATATGATCTTCCGCTTGAGCCTTATAAGACCGAAAAATACACGTCAACAAAGTGGTCAGCACTCGGTGTCTGGTGTTAAATTGTCGCGTGTCCATTGTTGTGGCACCCCACCCACATTGGCCACATGCACTTCTGTTGCAAATATAATCAGACAACCCACACTTACTTACATACATACGCATGTAGAAATGAATGAATGTCAGTGCATTGCCAACTACTCTTCTTTTCGCCTCATATTTCAGTCTGCCTGCCTTAATTGCTTTCCAGCGACAATTTGGCTTAAGATTGCAAGCAGCAATTAATCAGACTTTTTGCCACAGTGAAAATTCGTATAAAATAGACAAATGATACAAGGGCTGGGTTTCGGATGCTACTTACCTGTGATGGCAGTTGTACATACATAGTCATACATTCTTCTGTAAAACTTTCTGTAAATGTGCAAATAATCATATTCGCATTTGTTGGCTTAATTGTTGATTAATTTATTATTTCGGGCAGGAGAAATGCATACTTATAGTGTGGAACTGCGGTCTGATAATAACTTACTCATCACCAGTTAGAAATAAAAATTTGCCAAAAGTCCACGACCTTGTATTGCCAAACCACCTATTGAAGGTGATAGATAAGGCACTAGAAATCACAATAGATTACGTGGGTTTTATGCAAATTAAGTCCAGCACAATCGAAGAAGTTCCTGTATTCTTTCATGTCCGTCGATGAAATATGGATACACTGGCATACGTCGGAGACTGAGAAGTAATCGAAACAGTGCACTTCAATCGGCAGACATGCTTTGAAGAAAGTGAAAACTGTCATACCAGCTATTAACCTTCAGAATTTACTGTACCGATATATTATCGAAGCCCAATTATGCAAAAAAAAAACGATCCCTTTTGGCGAAAAAGTAAGTAATCCACCATGATACTGTGCCGGCTCACATTTTGAAGTATCGCTGTGTCAAGCTTGTAGCTAGAAGGAAAATAATGTTAAGAAATAAATCGCCATGTTGCCAAAATGTTTGCTCTTCTTTTGTAATATAATTACTTATCGGACCGTCTTGTAAATTAGCAATCAATAAACATTTGATAAGTTTCCAATTCAACATATTTTCGTAGCTGCTTAACAGCTATACTGTAAAAAATGAATCAATCGAGTTTTTAAATGTTGATGCTGGATCATAATTATATGTTTTTTTCGCTTGGCACAATGAAAAACAGATTCTTAGACTCCTCTAGAGAAATTTCTCCAAGTACGAGCTTTTAATTGTAGCGGGAAGGTCCTCCTACTTACAGTTTTCTATTTTTCTTGAAGAGAGGATCGACACACAGCAGCTCTTCCTCGATTTCAAAGCTGCACGAAAAGATACTGCCTTTATACCGCTGAATTTGGTACCTCTGCAAAACTAGTATTGCTGTGACGTTGAGCATCACCAAAAGCTCCGCTAGGAACGGGAAGGTCCTCACCGAGCCGTTTGGTATTAATCGAGGTTACAGACAAGGCTGCCAATCATGTGACTTTCTCAAACAATTGCTGGAAGAACTTACTCCTGCTGATGTACGCCGATGATATTGATATCATTGGCCTTAACAATCGCATCATTACTTCTGCTTTCTCCAGACTGAGGAAGAGAAATGTATATGTATGGTAGAAAACGAGGGTAAAACAAAATATCTCCTATCGTAAAACATACAGTCGCAATCCCAAGTCACTGTTGACGGTCATAACATTGAAGTCGTATATTATTTCGTCTATCTTGGAACCAGCATTAACACGAACAACATCGTCAACCCTCGAAATCCAACACAGAATAACTCTTGTCAACAGGTGTAATTTCGGTTCAAGTAGGTAATTGAGAAGTAAGGTCCTCTCTCGACGAACAAAGACCAAATACTACAAGTCCCTCATCATCCCCATCCTGCTATACAGTATAGTGTAGAGGCATGGACGATGACAATATCGGATGAGTCGAGGTTAGTTTTCGAGAGAAAGGTTCTGCGAAAGATTTATGGTTCTTTGCGCAATGGCAGCAGCGAATACCGTAGTCGATAAAACGATGAGTTGTACGAGATATACGAGCTGGTTAGGTCATGTCGTCCGAATGGATGATAACCCTCCAGCTCTAAGAGTATGCGACGCAATATTCTCCCGGGAAAGCAGAGAAAAAGGGCGACCTTCGCTCTTTTGAAAACACCAGGTGGAAAAGGATCTGAGAACACTTGGAATCTCCAATTGGCACCAGGCAGTGAAAGGGAAGAACGACTGGCACGCTGTTGTAAACTCGCCTATAACCGCGTAAACGAAGTCTACGCCAATAAAGAAAAAGAGGAATGTAAACATACTTATGTATACACTTTTTTAATAAATTTTATTATTATTTTTACTTACAAATATCTTATAGGTATTATATCTGCGTACATTTACAGGTCTGTAGCTTCTTGAGCAATAAAAATCTTCGAATTTGCAACACATTTGTATGCACATATACACATACAGATCATTTGTCTCACAGTGTCTTCCAATATTTTTGCCTATAAATGCAAATCGTATTCCTAATGACGATCATTTACTACATTTAAATGACACTTTATGTCGCAACAATTGTGAGTTATGAAAGTCGTAAAAAGTTTTTGAGAAAATTTCGAAACCAAATCTTTAATAAATTGTGATCGTAAAATAAACGCAATAAAATAATTAAGTGTTCGATTTGAAAAAGTGGACCTGACCAAAAGAAAAAAACTGCCAACATTTACAGATGCTCTGACTACATATATACAAATATACATACATATATGCTAAACACATCATGTCTATATGTATATAAGTATTTTGACTGCAAAGTCGGTTAAATTGAAACATCTAATAGCCATAAAAGTGCAGATCGTAAAACCGTCGAAATGATCGAAAAATATGGCCAACCGGTTAGGCCATTAAACGTACGCTCACTTATTGGCGGCAAATATCGTTTGGAAGTGCTCGTAGAGTTAACGAGATGTTTAGCCAGTTAGTTGACGATGGTGTTTTGCTACAGACTCGATCAAATATACGTAGAATATACACACATATCGATCCAGATAATGAGCGTAGATTAGAGACAAACTCATTTGCTAAGCGTTCGAGAATAGAAATGAGGCTATAAAATGACACCTTCAGCGAGTAATTAAAAGAGGGCAAGATTGATTCACTCATCGAGGCTTGAGCTCGAAATAAATACACACATAAATATATACCATATATAGGCAGAAGTCGACTTAATCACTTAATTTGTGGCGTTTGGCAAAGTGTCAGCAAACTATTTCACTTATTTGTATGTAATTCAGTGCACTTTTAAGTAACAGAAACCTCAAGGGTTTAATTGTCGTACCCTTCCACATGCACATCCGCTATGTTATCGTCCACCGCTGCCAGGCGCATTCATCTTCACCTGTGTGCTGCACTTAAACACATGCATATTCTGTATGTGCAGGTATGTGTGTTGTGAGGCGGTGAATACCCATATATCCTGAGAGCTGCACCGGAATGACTCATATTTGTTGCGGCGGATTACCGTCAATTTGCTTATCATCTGTGTTTCTCTTCGTCTTGTTCTGAGCGTTTTGGCGACAATTTTCCTACCTTTGTCTTCGCGTATCTTTCCTTTTGGGATTACTCGATTTAATTTCTTTTGTTTTTGTTATGATTAAATTTTTATAGCAGTGATTCAATCAATTGGCGAGTATTTTTTTTTTTTTTGAAATTACTCTGAGTTTTTCTTATGTAGCATCTATATTGCTTTAGTTTTATATACACATTATCTGTCCTTCATTAAGGTTACTAATAAAAATTAAATTAATTGAATAAATCGATTACTAATTTTACGTAATAGCCATAGACGTTCTCTTCGGACGAATATTTCTACTTACAAACCTCGCAACTGCACCTCTAGGAAACGTCCGCTGTAATAAGACTTCATCGATCCTTTAAACCGAATATGTCGGAGTGGGTCCGCTGAAGCTTCCTCACTTCATGCGATAAACCCCGGCTTCACGCAGGTTGGCTACCACATTTTACACAAGGGTTGCTCACGCTTTCGGGGTGCGCGGCTAGGTTGCAAGAGTACGAATTGGGAATAGCCCTACGACTGCTTACCAAGAAGCATGACTACATCTCATTACATAATTTTGCCAATTTTGCGAAATTTTAGTCGTTAACGGTTATATGGGGAATAGGCGTGGTTATTATCTGCCTTAACCGATTTTCACAGTAAATAAAGAAATTTTTTAAATAATTCCTTATAGAAAGCTTGGCTGAAATAGGTTAAATTTATAGTTTCTGAGATAGCTGATGAGCTTCTTAGAGGGTGAGACCACGACCACTTTTAAAAGGGGGCCCTTTCCACCAAGATACCTTGTATAAAAAAAACCTTGTTATAGCCATCTTTTTGTTTTTGCTTAGCGGCACTATGTGGGCGTGACAATAAACCGATTCTGCGATACCGACCAAGGAAAACGTGTACTAAGCTTCATCAAGATAGCTTAATTTTTACTGAAATTATCACTTGTACGGGCGGAATTCAACGAGTTTTCTCATCTTTATCATTATTATATATATCTAACTATGTATTTTTCTTGATTATTTTTAGGTATTAGAAATAACCGTTACGTAGATAAAACTATTATACTCTGTAGCAACATGTTGCAAGAGTTTAAAGACTTTAACAAAAACTTAAAGCACGAATCACCCTACTTATGTCATATATATTTTTATATTTGATTCTATATTTATTCGCATGCATATATGTATGTATACTCGTATAAAACTATATATATTCGTACCTGTCGCCGTTAATAAAAGCCAAAAGCGATATTATGACTACACATTCCGCGTATTAGTGATCTTTAAAAGCTTTTTAATATTATGCTTGTCGTTGTCATTTAAAGTTTATTGTTTTTAATAAACAGCAACACAAGTGTTTTTTACTCGCGTTTGTTGTTGGCGATGAGTGTGTTAATTTGTATTTTAAATGCTAATTAAATCGCGATAATTTTTAAAATCAATTAATTAACATGTTTAAGAGTTAAAACAAAAGGCGAAATCAGTTTTTTCCGATATTCATTAGTCCAAATGTGAACCACATTAATTTTTTCTCAAATACATTAAGAATGAGATACAATATCAGATAAGAGCATTCAATCGGAATCTGTTAAACAAAAAAAAACAAAAACACATTTTACACTTGTTTTTATGCATGTTTTTGATTCAAGAAGTGAAAGGATGAATAATAGCTTTGACGCCTGGGAGCTGAAGTAAAAAACTTCCTAGATGAAATTGATCATTAAATTTGAACGACGGATACTATGGAAAAGAAAAAAAGGAAACAAGTTTAAGCTAGTGCTTAATACAGGGTAGGCCATTTAAAGTTGACCCATCTGGCAACGCTGTAACTTTTAACAGCGCTGACAAATCGGCTAATGTCATACCGCGTTAGAAGCGTCATTCGAAGACAATTTATACCATGGAACAGTACACTCCAAAAGAACGCGCTGAAATTGTTCAGCTTTATATTCAAAATAACTTTTCAATTGTGTTAACTCAACGTGCGTTTCGCAAAAAAAATAAAGTGAAAAGTGCTCCAGTTAAGAACACAATTAAGTCTTTATACGCAAAATTTGTGAACACCGGTAATCTCAGTAATGCCAGTCATGCATCCAGACAACGCACAAGACGTTCTGATGAAAATATCGAAGCTGTACGAGCCAGTATTGAGATGATAAGATGATGAGATGTTTCCATATAAAATTCAAATGGCACAAAAACTAAACCCAGCTGATTATCCGCGACGCCTTAATTTTGGCAAATGGGCCATCGAAATGGCTGAAAACGAACTTGACTTTTGGCGAAAACTCATCATGTCAGACGAGGCACATTTCTCGTTGAATGGAGGCGTAAACAAGCAAAATTGCCGATTTTATGCCACCGAAAATCCTCAATTAATTGAAGAACAGCCTCTTTACGACCAAAAAGTAACAGTTTGGTGCGGTGTTTGCGCGAATATGATCATCGGACCGTATTTTTTCGAAGACGATGATGGAGCCACGACAACAGTCAATGGTGAGCGTTATCGAGCCATGATAACGGATTTTGTGATACCCATTATTCGCGAAAATGACATGGATAACTTCTGGTTTCAACAGGACGGGGCTAGATGCCATACAGCTCGACCAACAATCAATTTATTGCGACCATTTTTCCCCGGGCGATTGATATCGAGAAATGGTGATGTTGACTGGCCACCGAGATCACCAGATTTGACGCCACCAGACTTTTATTTGTGGGGTTATTTGAAATCCAAGGTATACGCTAATAAGCCAAAGACCTTAGCTCAACTGAAAGCCAACATTCGACGTGAAACAGCCGCCATATCATCCGAAACATTGGCCAAAGTCATGGAAAATGTCGAAAAAAGAGTGCATTTAGCTGTCAAAGCTAAAGGTGCCCATTTACGCGATCTAATTTTTAAATATTAGCTGAAACAAATCCCCTTGGACCAAAATAAATTATTTTTGAAATGAACAAAAAACATTGTTTTCTTTTGTTCTTTTTTTTTAGAAACAAATGGGTCAACTTTAAATGGCCTACCCTGTATTATACCGAAATACCATTTCTTATCAAAATTATAAAATATTCACTAAATACTACGACGGTTATACGTTGTAGTAAATTTTTCTCTTTTATAAAAGTTACACTGATTTGTATCAGTGGATCTATATTTTTTCGACGATCACGAAATAACCTAGAAACTTCTACGGAATGCATAAATTTAATTTTAATTTATATCCAAGTGATTTGCCTTTTGTTGTTTTTTTTCTTTTCTTTTTTTGAAGGGACATTTACAGACTTTAATGTACGTTATTAATCTGCGCAATTTCCTTTCCATAACTAGCAAGTGTCGAAAATCACTCATTTCCCACTTTTAAAACATCCGCGTTGCGCTGCCATCCAAAGGCCGATTCGTTTAAAATTTAATTTAATCAACGACGAGAATGTACTAGACGATAGTAAATTTAACTCTTCTTCTCCTTTACTGGCGTAGACACCGCTTACGCGATTATAGTCGAGTCCACAACAGCGCGCCAGTCGTTTCTTCTTTTCGCAACGTGGCGCCAATTGGATATTCCAAGCGAGGCCAGGTCCTTCTCCACTTGGTCCTTCCACCAGAGTGAAGGTCTTCCTGTTCCTCTGCTTCCCGCGGCGGGTACTGCGTCGAATACTTTCAGAGCTGGAGCTTCAGTCCGAAGTAGCACCTGTTGGCAAGAGTTATCCTGCGTTGAATTTCTAGGCTGACATTGTTGGTGGTGTTTACGCTGGTTCCAAGATAGACGAAATTATCTACAACTTCAAAGTTATGACTGTCAACAGTGACGTGAGTGCCAAGTCGACGACTGTTTGTTTGATGACAGGAGATATTTCGTCTTGCCCTCGTTCACTGCCAGATCCATTTGCGTTGCTTCCTTGTTCAGTCTGGAGAAAGCAGAACTAACGGCGCGGGTGTTGAGGCCGATGATATCAATATCATCGGCATACGCCAGCAGCTGTACACTCTTATGTACCTGCTCGATTAAGTTCTGCAGCTCGAATAATTTTCTCCAGCAGCAGATTGAAGAAGTCGCACGATCGCACGAGTAAATTTAACTAGTGATTGTATATATGACCAAAAATGGAAAAATTCGATTTTCTCTTACTCAATCCCTCATGACAAAGTTTCATTATTTCCCTGCATTTCACTTGTATCATCAGTATGTATCATCATTGTCAGTATCTTATTTGCCGCTCATTGTATGGGATATTTCAACACAATATTGCTCTTATTAAAATGTATTGTAGGTCGGTCCTTTAAATTTAATTTTCTTAACTTTTCAAAAAAATAAAAATTTTGTTGTAATTTATAGATGTCAAGGCATCTAACGGCCAAAGAAACAAACAACCGAAACACTCATCAGTCAAAATTATGAAAATATTTAATAATTGCAAAACCATTTGTATTCTTCTTAAATCATTTTTATTCTTTCCAACACATTCTATGCAACATTCTGAAATTTTATGTTAACGTGTGCTTCTTCTAACGGAATCTGGATGTCAAGTGCACACATCATTTTTCATATTTTTAATTTTTTTCTACAGTTTATCAGCTATTCTGCAAGTGCGTCTAAATGAGCGCTTAAAAAAATAATAAATGAATCCGTTTGGACTGATAGCCGCATATACCATAAGTTGTTCATAGGTATATGTTTATGTATGTATGCGTGTATACATGTACGAGTATATGGTACGTTCTTTCATTTTTCCTGGCAATTAAAATTCTAAAGCAAGCA
Organism: Bactrocera dorsalis; assembly: GCF_023373825.1. NCBI lineage: Eukaryota > Metazoa > Arthropoda > Insecta > Diptera > Tephritidae > Bactrocera > Bactrocera dorsalis. The sequence continues at coordinate 15,844,585 of NC_064304.1, read as the reverse complement.
AAAATGTTTATTTCGACTGAACCCAAACTACAATACCTTTCACAAAAATAAAATATTCCTTACAAGAACTTGATTTTGATCGGCCAGTTGGAATTGCTGGTATACTTGTATGCTATAGCAAACCGATCTGAACAATTTGTTCGGATGTTTGTTTCGAAGTTTTGAATAATAATCTGTGCTAAACTTGGTAAATATATATTGCGAAATGAAAAGGTTTTCTATACAAGGTCTTGAGTTTGATTGGTCAGCTTTATGCCAGCCATATGCTTAAGAACGAGTGCAAAATTCCATATCCAAATCTCAAAAAGCAAGCTAGTCCCCCGGAGTGTGCTAGTAGCTCAGTTTTTGCGATATCGAGCTGTATTCGCGAATATGCAGACGGTCAGAAACATGGACATGGTTAAATCGATGCAGCTCGTCAAGTTGATAACTTATATGTAGTGTTAAAATTTTATAGGGTCTCCGACGTTTCCTTCTGGGATACAAACTTCATGGCAAACTTAATATACCCTGTTTAGGGTATTAAAGGTATATTAGAAAAAAATGAACAGAATATGTAATTATTTTTAAAGGCTGCCTCAGTGACTGAATGATTAATTTGAACAACGTTTTGCTTATGCAGTTATGTAACGGTAATAAAAATTTCACTTGCCGACTCATTAATGTAAGTAACACGGGGTATTGCAGATTTCTAGCTGCCACAATTTTTCCTGTGAGATTTTCCAGCTTCATTATTTTTATTAGGTTTTTGTTGCTTCGCGAACCAGTCGCTTCGGTATACCACCTTTCCCAACCACACAAAAGTTGGCGTCATTGTGAACTTCAAGTACATGCATACTTTACATAGGTATATATGTATGTATGTGTATATAACCACCCACCAACTTGTCTTGACAATTGCATTTGTTTTTTCTGTTGATTGTTTTTGCTTTATGCTCACTGCAACAAAGACGACAATTGCAGCAACGACATTTCATTGTAACGAAGGGGAACTCCGATGTTGACACTCAAGGCAATTCTCAATCTCCAATGCACATAGTATATCCAATACAACGAGTACACTTGTTCCTCTCTTTTGCTTTTCTGACTTGTTTCCACTAACTATTCAAAACGAATTCTGCTCTTTCATGATTTTTCCTCTTTGTGCGCTGTTTCGTCAAGCAATAATAATTCTGCAACAACAATTACTTTATAGTTGCATTACAAATGTAGAATTGAATTCAGTTGGTGTAGCGGGAACTTTTTCAAAATGGCCGCTCTGCTCAGCAGTCACAAGTCCCAGTATGCCACGAGAATTATATACATAGTTCCTTAGAGCTTATTTTAAAATTCAGAAACAATTTGCGGTTGTATGAACGTTTGTTAGTTCCTCTCCTCTAGTTAGTACTATAAATCGCTATGTCAAACGCTGGTAAAGTACTATTGGAACCTGCACTGGTTTATCTGGAGCCTAACTGTTCTATTGGTCCTCATGGTGAGACTAAAGATTTTCGAAGGCGCTAATTATTTGAACAACTATCTCTACGCTATGATTGAGGTATATCTGTAGTCATATTTTCTATGAACCAGGCTTGGCTGGAATTTATAATCGCCACTTCAACAAATTTTTTTATAAACTCTTCTCGATATACGACTGTCACTCTGCTCTACACTTAGGACATTTGGGAGTCATAATGGTGCGGAGATCAGTTTGATTACCTGACCTAAACAAATTACTGGTTGTCCATAAAGGAAACGGCTAGCGAAAACGATCTAATCAAAAATAAATTAATTCAGAGAAAAAATTTAAATATATTTAAATTAAGTAAAAACCTTACTTTATAAAAGGTTGTGTATCTCAAAATTATGAAAGAATTTTCCCCAGATTGCTACTAGTATAATAACAGCATCAGAGTCAATACATTAAAAAACAATTACGAAGTAGCCTGAATTTTCTTTATCAGAAATCACTTTGCCAGTTCTTAATAGATACATACTCGTATATTTCCAACCAGAATTTTGTTTTGAAACTGTGTACCTTAACTGTACCGAAACTTCCAATACGTGAATCCAATCCCCATTGTAACATCAGACTAGACCAGTGCCCAGTCCTTCTGAAGTTCAGGTTTGTGTAATTATACTCTAGAAACAACTTGCTACAGAGTGTACAGGGTTTGTCCGGAAAGTAATAGAACTGATTTTCTTCTGTCGGGACTGTACTTTGGAGCATGCGCACACCGACTGGATTCAGTAAAGGGCCTTCCTAGCTAATGAACGCGCGGCTGATCTGTTATCTCCGAGCACTTGGAGAGTCAGGACAAACATTTTCGCGTCACGTGTTTCCGTGAGTGGTGCAAGGCGAAAATGGATGCAGTTCGTTAGAGCAGAGGTACTCAATTAAATTCTATGTAAAACAGGCACATCCAGATGTTGCTTTAGCAAACGAAAAAAAACAAAAGTGCTCACTGACGACCAGAAATTGCAGCGAGTGGAAGTTGCACTACGAAAAGGCCCCCACTGACACCGCCTTTCTTGTGAACAGCTTCCTAACCAAGGCCGGCATCTCAACGCCTGCTGCTCTACAACCCAGATGTGGCCCCCGGACTTTTTTTTGTTTCCTTGCCTGAAAAGGCCGATGAAAGGCAAGCATTTTGAGACGACAGAGAGGATCCAAGCAGCATACACCTCGACTCTCAAGGCTATTGCGGAGAATGCCTTCCGTGACGCCTTTTTTTGCTTGGAAATCGCGCTGGCAGCGCTGCATCGAAGCAGAAGGAACCGATTTTGAAAGGTTTTAAAGAATTACAATGAATGGTTCAATACATTTTTTTAAATCGACTCAGTCCTAATACTTTCCGGACAAACCCTGTAAGAGTTTTGTTCCCCTACCGGTTTTATCACCTAAAACTAATCGAAATAGATATAGAGTTATATACAAATATATAAAGGATCAGGATGAGAGACGAGTTGAAATCTAGATAACTGTCTGTCTGTTAAAAAAAAAAGTAAGAATGAGTTAGGGCGTAATCGAGCCAGGGCTACGCCTAAAAATCTTCTTTAACCGAAAACGCTTCTTTAAGCTATAAAACTCAAATTTGGCTCAAGGGAATATGTAAGCTGACTTTGCGCTAACCCAAAAGCTTCGTCAGGATCAGGGAAGGACCTCTCCGAGCCGCACGATACCAAGGTTTCAGACAGAAGGGTTCCCTATCGTGTGACACTTCAATAAATCGCTGGAGAAAATAATATGATCTGCAGAGCAAAACAGAGAAGGTACAATCTTCAAATCAATCGATGTTATTGATATCATTGACCTCAACAATCGCGTTGTTAGTTCTGCTTTCTTTAGATTGGATGAGAAAGGGAAGGGTAAACGAAAACAAGATAAAATATCTCCTGTCATTAAACAAACAGTCATCGTAATAAAGTTTCCGCTTAATATTTTGATTTCGATTAAATTTTGAGATTATGTGAAAAAAGGTGTTGTTTGCAAAAGTAGATCTTTTTGTTGCCCATAACTTTATCTTATTAGTTTTTTCTATAGAACTCGTAGTTTTGCCTGAAATCGAGATAAACCGTTTATAACCCTAAAAAAATTCAACCACACTCCTCCCCTTCCTTTTTCCCATCTCAGAGCGTTCATAAATTATTTTTACTTTATTCTTTGTTATTTTATTTTTTCAATCCAATGGATTTCAACTTTCCTTGAATTTCTTTCATCTTTTATCATTTTCAAAGGCTTCTATGCTAGTCTATGGTTTCAAAACTAGTCCACCAAATTGCGTAATATACTCACATATTAACCAACCAATGACTTATATTGCCACAATCTAAATATACCTCACGTAAAATACAATTTATAACAGAAAAATCAACGTTGACATTTTCAATTTTCACACTAAAAATGATACCTAATCAAATGGCAAATACCTGAATGGCAGAATGCCCGACGAACACGCACGAAATCACGGAAACCAACTTTTCCACAGATTTACCAAAAATTGCAGCAATAAATATAAATAAATTGCGTCTTTGTTGGCCTAGTAAAATTTTTACAACCCATTTCGTGCGCACCAACACTAAATATAACGGTCATAGCAATTGGCTCCTCGAATGCATACATAATTAATGCTGGCACTTGGTTTGATACGAAATTGGAAAGACATTAACCGACGACGATGAAGTTAGAGCAGACGATTGTGCACAATGCTTCCGGGTGGATAGAGTGGAGGGCAGGCAGTACATAATGTACATACATATGTATGTATGTATGCAGTTGGCAACAAATCGACAGAAGCTCCCAGTGAAATTGCTTTATGTGCAGTGGTTTTGTAATGCTGGCGGTGGTGAGCTTTAACCGAATTGTATTTTAGAACAGTTGCGAAAGCCTTAGGAATTTGTTGAACGACTGGTAATACTTTTCTTGGCAGGATTTCGATTTCCCACTATCGTTGAGATACATCTACATATATACCTATATACGATGTTTAAATATTTGGACCAGATGTCAGCTCCTCCGTTTTGTTATTTACATCTTCAGTTGTGAAGAGTCCAGGGCCGCCCGTCCATTTAGCCGGAATTTTGGCTAATTTTGTTTACATATCTATAACCTGAACAGTTATTAGGTCAAAATAGGCTTGAAAGGACGAAAAATTTGGCATTTATTAGGCCGGTAAATTGTCTCGAGCCCGCCTGGAAGTGTCTTTCTGCTTTGTGGTGGCTTTTTTGAATGTCTGAAATAAAGAGGTCGCAAAGGGTGAAAATATTCAAGAAATTTGATGTGTTTGTTGTTTCCATTTCTTTAACCCTTTCAGCCCCGAAGTTGCTTATAAGCAACTTCTATATATGTTTGACATCGTTTAAAAAGTCCTTTGGGGCTGAAAGGGTTAAAGGTAAAAGTTACCATTTTAGGATTAATGTATAAATCGAGTCCAAAAATATTTGAACATTTCATCTCTCATTGACTCAAGTGACTGCGTCTTCCAAAACTCGTTTTCTTGAAACACTCGAAACGTCATCACGGAGGAACCTAAGTCATCTGAAATATATTTACAAACCTTCAATCTAGACCACACAAATTAAAGTGCTTACAACTCAGGTGCATACTGATCCAAAAAACATGGTGCGCCATCCAATTGAGAAAAATGGAAGTGGCACTTTCCCTCTTCGCATTTTTAAGAGATTTAATACAATGATCATAACTTAACCGAAAATAGACCACAAAGGATTTGCAGTCATATGAAGACTATGAAGCAGTGCATACACACATATGCATATATAGATACGTCCACAAAATGATTGGCATCGCATATATTTTAGTGAGAACATTTACATTTATGGTCATGTGACAGAAATAAAAATGCATAGAAAATGAAAGTCCAACTCCATTCCGGGAAACGCTCGTCTGCACTTAGAGGAAATTGTCAGCCGAATGCCCAAAAGCAAAGTCATCAGCACCGCAAACTTTACCGCAGAAGACAGAGTACTTTTAACAAGATTGACACTCTTCCGAACAGAAACATGTGAACTTGTCGGTGGGACGATGAGAGGTCGTAGAGCCGAAACAATGGAACTTGTGAAGATTTTCGAAACTAAGGCAAAGCGAAGCTATGGAGCAGCAAATATTGTTGTGGGAGCAACGGCATTGGTTAAATATTCCATGAGTTGCCAATAAAGTCCGGGTTGTGGTGGTGTGTCAGCGTGGGGGGAGCGAAGGCTCATCTGCCTTCGCTGCCAGCGCTGAGTACCTATAGAGGTTCACGGTGCGCCTGCAGGTTGTCTTATTGTTAATGTAATTGTGCCTGTTGGTGTTGTTGTAGTTGCACAAAATGGCAAAGTACCATAATATTTTTCTATATGTGTGAATTTGTATGTGTGTTTGTGTTTGTGTGCGCTGTAATTGTGTTGGCATGTCTGCGTTATGCGATATGCAACGTGTAGTCTACAACTCCGTGTTTACTGATTGCCACTTGCCTCATGCCACATGCCGTATGCCGCATGCTGCATGCCACATACCAATTGGCATTCATTCGCCTGAGCTCTTTTGTCTTTGCAAAGGTGAAACTAATTTTGTATTCATACCAAGTATCAATTTCGTGTTGCTGCCGCTTGCCGTATGCCGCTGCTGTTGCTGTTGCCGCCGTCGTCGTCGTCGTCGCTGTCGAAGTTTAATGCTGCTGTTGCTGTTATTAACCGAAATAAAAGTAAAGAAATGAAATAAAAATTTCACCAAACATTGTTATGTTGCTGTTGTAATGTTGCCTTATGGCCGAGCCTGTTAGTGTATGTGTGTGTGTTTTGTGTTGACTGTGCCGTCGTAGTTACATTTGCCGTCACTATTGTTTTTATTGTTGTGTGGAAATTGTTATTTTGCATTAAAATTGCATCGCAATTGCTTTGCGTTTTATTGTTGTTATACGCAGTTGTACTTGTTATTGTTTTTATTATGGTCGTTGATGCGAAATCCAATTAGCCATACAGCAGCAATTGTGCATTTACTTATACACACACATATAATAAATACACACATAATTCTACATAAGTATACATATATAAATATGCATATGTATATCTTACGATTATATATTTGTTAAATGTTAAATATGTACATATATACATACATATTTATATGGTACAATTGAGTAAAAATGTATAGTAATAATATTGACAAATAATATTGTCAGAAGTGAAGAAGTGTTTTGAAAATAATGGATGATAATGTTATTTTTTTCAGTACTGTTTGGTATTTCATCATGGAAAGACTTACGCCTGAACGACGACAAATCGTTCAACTTTATTACGAAAATACACGTTCTGTAAAGAATGTGTTTCGTGCGCTTCGTTCAACTTATGGTCAGAATAATCGGCCTACTGAGCGTACTATTCGCAGCATCTTCACCCATCTTGAGACCCAGTACTCATTATTGGCTAATATGCGACCGAATAGACTACGTCTATGGAGTCATGTGTAGAAGTTCACGCAAGTGAGGAAAGTCTCTGATCTGCATTCACTTGGGAGTGGCCAGAAACGATTATTTTACATATGACTCAAGCAGCTCACGACTTCCGGTATTTGTCGTGCACTGGGTTTGGGACCCGCCACGTAAAAAAACACTACCAATGAAAACGCACAATCAGCACCGGATGAGAGATCCCCTTTTGATGATGACCATACCAGACTAACCAAGGATTACGATTTGAAGGTATGCACTTAGAATGCCCGGTCCCTTGATTAGGAAGGTGCTGCTGCCAAGCTGGTTGAAGTCCTCGGGAAAATAAAGGCTGGCATCACCGCCGTGCGAGAAATGCGATGGACGGGGCAAGGACTGAGACGAGTAGGTCCTTGTGGCATTTACTACAGTGGCCATATAAAGAAGCGGAAGTTTGGTGTGGGATTCGTGGTGGCAAAGAGATTCCTTCACGGGGGGAAGGAGAGGAAAAGGAAAACCTCCACTCCGTTGGAAAGACCAGGTGGAGAAAACCTGGCTTTGCTTAGAATCTCCAATTGCGAAAAAGAGAAACGACTTGCGCGCGGTTGTTAACTTTTAAGAAGAAGAAGACTACGTCCAGCACGCAGTGAAGAAAATATAGCAGCCGTAGCTGAGAGTGTATACGAAGACCGTGGAGAGTCGATTCGAGGCTGTTCGCAGCAACTCGGACTGACATATAGAACGACTTGGCGAATTTGACGACGAGATCTTAAATTGAAATCGTACAAAATACAGCTTGTGCAAGAACTGAAGGGGCGAGTCGGCTTTAGAATACCGTCCCAGGATTTCGGGAATGGGTATGGTCGGATAGAGGAGGTTCTACAGATCAAGAAAACTTATAGCCGCAGGAAACCAATAATTTTCGAGATATTTGCGTTTAAAGTTGATAATTACCACTATTTAAATTACGTATTTTTTCGATTTAAAATTAATTGAAGCTCTTGATCTCGGCGATATTTGATTTCAACAAGACGGCGCCATTTCCCATCAATCAATGGATTTATTGAGAAAACACTTCGATGAGCAGATAATTTCACGTTTCAGGTTGGTCGATGGGTCACCAAGGTCATATGATATCACACCGTTAGGCTTTTTTCTATGGGGATATGTAAAGTTTAAAGTCAACGCGGAAAATTCCGCTTCGATTCAGGCCTTGGAGCAAAACATGACGCGTGTTATTCGCCAGTTACCAGTCGAAAATGCTCGAGCGAGTTATCAAAAATTGGAAATCCTTAAAAAACAAGCCGTCACATGGAATGACCCACTTAAGCAACTTCGAAACAAGCATTTTCATTATATCCAATATAATTATTAACTACGTAGTTTGCACTTGGTGTAATTGGCTGCCAAATAAATAAAAATGAAATTCACAGTTTCCTTGTCCAGTGCGCTCTAGAGGTGTTCGGAACAGTTTTCGTACGACCCCTAGAGTTTTTGTTATGTTTGTGGAGAATTAACTTTTAAATCTCAGTGTAGTAATTTCACGTCATTGAATAAACAGTGCTACTTATTTAGACTATTTTAGATTGTGAAGAATCAAGAAAAGTCCTGACTGCTATTAGATCAGGCTAAAAAAAACCCACACATAAGCCATTTGCTATACCAATGATTTGGAATTTACCAAAGGATTGTGGGTAACTATTATTTTTGTTGGATTCGATCTAAATGGCACTACAACCAAGTCCAAGTATACCATCCAACATTTAAACATGTCTTTGGCCAACATCCTACCCTAGCTAGCTTCGAACTGCCTATTCCAAAGCCTGCAAATCAAAATCAAAGATCAGGTTTATACTCCAGAACTTGTTCTTAGTCAGCATTTGAAGAGCCAAATATAAATAAGGAATATTTGTAGATAAGTCCACAAATACAATTGATAAAGGATAAGTGTTTCGAAGAAGAATCAGTAAAAGCTTGCATAGAAATGTTTTTTGAACACTCTACAAAATTGTTCTAAGAAACGGTAAATCGGAAATTTACAAAAACTTAATAAATGAACTTATAATCAATCTTTAGGGTGTAATGTATCCTGAAAAATATGCTACATAGCCGAACTTTCAGCAGAATTTTTACCCAGCAAAGTTGAGTGCTGCGTGTGACGAACTAGGTGAGAGGTTCCATCAGAACATTTCCGTAATAGAGAAGCGCTATTCGCATCATCTTCCATGCGACCGCCATGGTCTAACCATGAAGCCAAATATTCATAAAAATATTAACATATACAATGCAATAACATATTTTTTCTATATTAAGCAATAGTTTCCTTAAAAGTAGCTGATGGTTGTAGTTTCGTCGTGACATGTCAATTTTTTCCATACAAATATTATTGTGTAGTGGCCCTGATACATTCAAAATTTGATACGAGTTTTCAAGTGTAAAAAGTTTAAGTTTTGTTAAATCTTATGTCATCAAAATTAGACTATTTTTTAAAACCGAAAAAATTGGGAATATATGTATTACAACTTTTGCTGATCCTTAAGCGACGAAATAAATTATTATTAAATTCCAGATTTGAATACATGAAAACATGTCTATGGAAATAAACTCACAATTTCTATTGGTTTATTCTGGTTTAATAAATTTATCGCAATAAATTCTAAAATAATGGTCATAATAAAAATTGATGCATGTACATATATATTTGTATTATAATAATATGCAGCTAAATTATAATTAATATTAGCAAAGAATAATCATTAAAATATGCCTCATTAAGGAAAATACAACAAAAATAATTTATACAAAAATTTATTGAAATTTACAATTTCAAAAACGTAAATAAAATCTGGTAATTATTTTGTATGAAAAATATTTACTCAAATAAATTTTGTTACAAATTATAATGCAATTATTTTCTCATAATAACTGAAGCGAGAGTTATTTGAAAATTAAATGTTACAGTACGAAATTAAAGCAGAGTCTCCATAATTCTTTATACAAAAACATACATTTTAATTTAAACAATATTTTATAAACAATTGCATCTAATAGTGTCTAAACTTCCACTGTTCTTGCTAAACTACTATATATTCGGTTTCTGCAACCCTTCCAAACGGTTTATTACAGAAATTTCAACTTCTCCCAGCTCTAGACCACATGTAAATTTTATAAGGTACTCTTACAGTGAACATAACTCATATAGCCGTACTCCGCCATCGCCATCCCATTAGTGTATGCACTCACACGTACACATACACACATTCATGTATATTTGAAAAGTTCAATTCGCATTCGAACAGAAAATGCAATTCGTGCAGACTAATTGAATAATAAGAGTAATGTACATTTGCCAGCTGCAATAGAGTTGTCAATCTAATCGGCGATTATCGGTTGGTCGGTGGGTTTGCAACGCACACCAATACTCTCAGCGGTTCGCTGCTTTACTGGAATTTGTGCCAAAGGAGAATTGTGCACAAATGTGCTTTATATAATGTTGAAAATATGTTATTTACTTACCTATATATCAGTATATGGTAGAGAGGAAAGCAGTATGGCTAATAAAGTTCTCGAAATATCATTAAAAACTTGCACACAGCGATAACTTCTAAGGTTAACCCATTGAGCTGGTATTGGTGGAACTTTAACGTGGTTATAAACTACTTTAATGAAATTATCGGTACTGAACATACATATGTACATCCAAATCGAATATCTACCGCTTTTTTTGTCTCTAATTAATTTTTATTTAATTTCTACCATGAAAGCATTTGTTTAATGTGCTGGTTTTTAATGCCTTAATATTATCAGTAAATTTGTATCAGTATTTTTTTTGCAAATATGGTGCAAAATAAATTCGTTCAAGACTGAGGTACCAATCATTTATAAAAATGTTTGACTACATCAAATTTAAGGACAACCAGTGTGAAGGTAAACTTCAAAAAGGAACTTTACACTCTTTATGACTCTTTCTCGCTATAAAATTTACTGCAGTCGAACTTCCATACATGGAATTAAGAAGACAAAAAACCTTCGTTATTTAGAAAATTTTTAATATAGAATTTTCTGAGAAGGGTTTTGTTCATATGGACAGTCTTATTTAAATAAAATGATCAGTAGCTTTTGCATTATGTAGCGCTGTTTCAGGTCAGGAATAATACCTTGGTGTAACTGAGGTAATGTTTGGAGGAAAATAACCAAACTTTATATAATAAGATAATTTTTATCTTTATTAGGATACGTGGCTATCGACAAGATATACAAATTTTCCATTTTGAGTCCTGAACTTTTTGCTCAGCTTCAAAAGTAAGTAAATTATGCTTGACATCCCTACATTTTTCAATCAGTGATTTTTATTGTTCTAAAGGTTTTTTTTTTTGATGTCCCGAAAATACGTAATTTAAGTTTCCTCGATTCTGTCATATTTCAAGCCACCAAGACAGTTGAAGTGCTGACTTTCTGTTTTATTGATTTTTATCATCAAATTTTTAATTCCGGGCTTCCCCTAAACACATTTTTAACTTTATTTTAGAAGCCAAAATTTATGTAATTCATTATGAGCTTAGAAAAATTCGTAGCAAAGAAAAATTCACTCCTTATATCTCTGAATGAGAAGCATCTTGGAAAAAAACAAACATGTGAAAATTTCCAGATCAATATGTCATAAACTTACTAGTTCGCGTATATATCCCCACCAGATGTAATACACTTATGTCATGGATTTTTCCAGTCTTTGAAACACTTTTCATAAGCACTTTTTGGGATGGCCTTAAACGAATTTTGTTTTATCTCTTCGATCGACTGAAAATGGGTTCCACGGAGTGGAGTTTACGGAGCAAGGAAAAATCGCACGGATACAAATCTAGTGAATACGGTAGTTGATCGATGGTATTCATTGCGTTTTTGGCTTTAAAGAACGCCTTTCATACCCAAAATATCCACCGAAATCATTCGAATGGACTCTCGAGGGATACTCTCTTGCCATCTCTCTAACACTAACAGACTGCGTGGCAAATTTAATATCCTCTGTTCAGGGTATAATCAACTATTGATTATGTATGCCAACGAAGTAATCATTTCTTAAATTATATCATTATTATTTACATTTTTCAAGAGTTCATTAGCAAACTCAAAAAACTCAATAAAAACGTAATGTCATTCATTAACCCTCCAATCCATTATTCAGTTTTCCAACTCCTTCTCCTTCCCACTCACTATCACACTCATTCACTTCGGTGATGGTTATGTTCTATTTTCTCTTTTGACATATTCAATACCGTAAAATTAACTTCTGGTTGTTGCTGTTTTTGTTTGTGCTCGTACTCATTGCCAATTGTTCTATTAATATGCCACATTTGCGCTTGCCACAATTTAACGATTTCCTCTAAACAGCAAATCAAAGATATCGAAAAAAAGAACGCAAACCAACAAGAAAATAAATATCAACAGAACACAGAACACAAAAGCAAAACGTTTTTCGTTTAAAACGTCGCTAATACCAGCTGCTGTTGTTGCTGTTGTACGCCATAATGGCACTACACACACGAACACTTACGACTGTCACGAGGCGCACAGCTAAATCGCTTACAGCTTGTGGGGGCAAGTCGATAAGCGACTCCATGAAATTGCACAACTACAACAAATCGTATGCACACAACAAAGCAACAAAGCGAAAAAGCAAAATGCCGACGCATGCGCCGTGCCAATGGTAGCACGGCGATTGGCCGCTAGGCTCCGCCTCCATGTTGCATGCGAACTGCTTGCAAGCATAGGTTTGCATTGAGATGTTTGTAGTGTAACCAGCAGTAAGTGTCGTCAGTGCTGCCAAGTTTCGGTAAAAATCTATGAAGCTTACAAGAAGAACCTGTTTCACGCTGCTTACTCCCCTACAGACTGTCACATATACCGAAGAGCTTCATTGCCTTTTGAAACGGTACATGGAAAAGAGGCGGCGCTTATTGCAATGTGTTTACTCGATTTTGTTGTTTGTGCTGCTGTTAATGTGTGGGCAATAATGTTCACATTAAAAGGTACTCATACACATTTCACGTGTTTGCTGCTGTTGTTGCTATTCGTAATATCACTATTACCGTAGGTTAGGGCGGAACGCTGAGTATTTACTTGCTAACGAGCGCGACGCTCGGACAACTACAACACAGCAGGAAGGAAGCCGTAAAACTGGTATAACGAGCCGCTACTGGTGCCACCAACAGCAAAAGTAATAGCAACAACAGCGACAACCGCTTTATTCGCCGGTGCCTGGGGTGAGTTGTGTTGGTCACACACTTGTGTTGCTGGTGGTGGTGGCGACAACGTGTTTATTATAGCTGCTGCGCTCTACTCTATCGGCTGGCGGAGAATCAAAAAGCGGAACGTTTTATTATTAAGCTGCTGCTGCTGCTCTGGTGCGGTTGCAATAATCGAGACTCGCGTGCGTTCGCACAAAACCACTTCATAACTGTTTGGCTACACGTTCAAGTTAATTTGCGCGCTGTTCGCTTTTCGCTGCTCGCCTACTCAACTCGTAATAACGGTTTAAGAACATATGCACACACACATTATCAAGTTCGCATAAGCGCATGTGTGTGTGTGTATGTAGTTGTGCGTAGTCCGCGACATATTTGTGCAATTGGCGTTGACAGCTCTTTTTGTCAGCGCAAGCGTTTGACACCAAACACATTCGCGACTCATACACGCTCGGCGAGTGGCACGGCAATTGGCCATTCGACAAATCGGCTTACGTTCAAAAGCGTTTAAGCGCTTGCTCTGACGCGTTCCGTTGAAAGTTGTGAAGTTGCGCCCAAATTAAGTGGCAATTTTGTGAAAAGACAAAAAACAAATAAAAGTGTGTGTGCAAAATAACAGAAAATAATAAAACTACTTACTTAAAAAGTATACGAAAAGCCGTTAACTGTTCTAAAAACCTTTGATAATTAGTTGAAACAACTCTCTTTTGAATTAAAAATACTTTTCTTAAAGTAATACGCGTTTTATCAACTTCTTCAGTATAAATAATAAGTGCAGTGATTTGTGTTTCCGTGAGTTTACACTAAATTGGCGCCACAACACCTCACCATGTCATCAACACACGAGCATGAGGATGAGGAGCGTGACGATGTGGAGGATGAACAGGAGATTCACGTTGATGTGGATTCGGATTCACGTATTTCCTGTGGCAGCGGCTCCGATGTGGATATGGAAGGCGGCAGTTGCTATGATGAAATGGAAACGCCGCTAAGGTTGGCCTTAACTTATATCTATAGACCTAGCAAACTTTGTATTGAATTCTAATTTGTCTGCTAGTCTTATTAGAAGATATACATATATACATATGTATGTATGTAAGGTACAATTGTATAGATCTATATATGGATATTCTACTTCCAATTGTCTAATACGAAATGCAAATTTATGTCAGTCAAATGACACTCAGCTTAAATTGGATTTAAAGTCGGGAACTAATGTACATTTTAAAATTTCATGGGAAACTGTTCATTAAAGATGTAAGGAAGAGATAAGTTCGGGTATAACCAAACATAACGCTTGTTAGTTATATGACTTCAAGGATGAGTTTTCACTCGATTTTATTCCTTCTAGTCGTGGCTGTAGTCCCATTTTCACACTGTATCATAAAAATGACAGAGGAATTCCACATAACAAATTTGGTTGAAATCGGTGCTTTTAAAAGTACCGTTATATAGGGATTGAGCAGAGTTATCATCCGATTTCATCCATTTTCACACCGTCGGTAGTAGTTCTAATAATATTTGCACTACATTAAACTTATAAAAGTGCGGGGCCACGCCCACAGCTGTCCCTTGCTACTGCGATCCTTTGTGCCAAATTAAAGTTTTAAATCTTAATTTAGTGGTTAGTTATGCCACTTTAAAAGTTTTTCGTACCGTAAATCTTCTATTTACGTTTTGACTGACTAACTTTATAACTAATATTCTTAATTTATCTAATTCCAAGTATTTTATTAGGATCTTTTATTTCAAGCCTGTCATTAGAAAAACTCTCTGTCCATTGCATCAGAAAATCGGGAGAAAATTCTAAAGGTACTATAATGAAAAGACCTTGTATCATATAGAGGTCGTATAAAACTTGTATCATACTTAATTAAAATGAAAATTATGAAAAAATTTACCTCGTCGCATTTATTGCAGTTCAGACTTGACATTGTCCTATAAAAATCCAGGTGTTGAGGTTAAAAATCAAGACGGACGCCAATTGTCAAAGTCGTGTGGATTAAAACGAGTTGGTAACATCAAGATGATGAAGTTGGAACATCACAGGCGAATTAACTGTAATTTCATACTTACCGCATCCACAAATCTTGAACAGACTCGAAACGCTTTGTCGATTTATGAAAGTCTTGTTAATCAATAATTAGTCGCAAACTAACCTAACCTGGCCATAACGACAAATTTCGATTGCCCTTTAAGAGAAAACTATTTGAAAAATCCGTTCATTCAATGAAAAGAGAGATCCGAACAAATTCTTTAACGCCTTATGTTGAAATAATATGAATTTCTCCAAAAAATGGCATACAAGCTTTCCACAATCATGCTTAGTGCCACAAAACGTCGTGATCCAATTAGTTGTCCCAAAATAAACCACTTGTACATTATTTGATTATTCACTTTTACACCTAGAAAACCTTACATATTTTAAATCGCTTATACTCACATAAACTAGAAACGCCTAATGGCAAAATTATGTTAGTCAAATGCTTACTTACAAATTCTTCAACAATTTAAAAACTCAATAAATGTTTGTATAATTTGTAAATTTACTAGCAAATTAGGCAAACGGGAACAAGGCAAAATGCGATGAGAAAGAAAAATTAATAAGCTGTGAACACAACGAGTAAGCTAAAACGCTGAGCAACAAAGCAAAACGAGCAACTTTTCTAGTTATGCCATATTCATGGCGACAAAGTGTTTTAACGGTATATAATCGTTATATTTATGTTGTGTACCGTTTTTTCTAAGTGAACTCTTCCGTGAATCTTTTGAGGTCTCGTGGTTACTGCTGAGAAGTAACAAATTGAAAAGAGTAATGACAGTTTAGATTTGAACTAAATTTTGATGGGATGTATATTTTGATGTAGTAAATTGTATGCTACATACTTTAGGGTGAGCCAAAAACTAATAAATAGATTTCATGGTTTTGAAAAAATAAAGCCAGCTTTAGAATATATGAATTGAAAAAAAAAAATTACACGGTGGAGGATTGTTTAGAAACATCTATGATCTACAAGAATTCTTCAATTTTAAACGAAAACAGATTTTTACGTGTTATTTGTATGGTGACTGCTCATCGACACGTCTAAAATATACATTTTTTGATCTACAGATTGGTTCATTTTAGACCATAAGTTCCATAGGTTAATTTTTGGCTCACCCTAACATAACTGTATAAGTACGTACATACATAGTTTTAGATTTTAAAACTACATATGTATTTCTTTGAGGAGGGGTAAAGGCATTCTCATAAATATACTTAGGCATGTTAAGCACTACAACTTGGAATGTGAGTATTTGGTTACACATGAAAGCTTTCTTGTAATCCTTATATTCAGATAATATCGCTAAAAATACATACAAACATCCAATTTCATTATGACAGATGGATTTAGTTCTTTCAATGATTTTTTTTCTTTTCGAAAAAAAAATTAAACATCGTTCTTCGTATAAAAGCAGCATATGTGTTCCTATTCTGAGTTAATGATGATATTGATTGATTTTAGTCGTGTTTTTTTGTAACTTAGCTTCAAGAGAAAACTGGGGAAAACTTTAGTTTTAGTCGTTTAGCCATATTTCTTCTGTCAAATCGGAAAAAATACAATACAAGAACAATAGAACGTTAACTTCGGTAGCACCTAAGTTATAATACCATTCTCAAAATCAAAATATCCCTTTCTAAAACTTGATTCCGATCATTCAGTTTGTTTGCCAGATGCATACTATAGAAATCCGATTTGAACGACTTCTTCGGAGATTGCATTTTTGCCTAAGACAAGAATACATGGCAATTTCGTGAGCATATCTCGTCATGTCGTCGGTTCCAAGAAATTATTAGCTTCTTCGGGAGAAAAGGGCTTATGCAAAATTTCAGACCGATATCTCAAAAACTGAGGGAGTAGTTTAAAACAACAAAAATCAAACGAATGAGCATGACTAAATGGACTCCGCTCGTTAGACGAATCATTACATACATAATTAATACGGTCTTCCATGTTTCCTTCTGTGTGTTCGAAACTACGTGACAAACTCATATACCCTGTTCAGGGTTTAAAAATAAAAACTATAACTCATTTGGTTCCCAGAGTCGGCTTCTTACAATAGTTGTTTTTAATAATGTGTGTTTATGGTTTCATTTTTGGGAAATATTATACTACTCGTTTCACTTTCATCTTCATGTTTCGAACCCTGATTTAAATTTATGATAACTTTGGTTATGACACTCAAAATAAAAATTTGGGTAGTTACAGCTTTACAGCTTTATTTTTACAAATTGATATGTTTGTTAACACTACTTTAGAAATTAAAGTTGCTACGAGTTCTAAGTTGACCCCTTGAATTCACGGTGTTTTTCACATAATTAAGTCAGTAAATCGAATCGACGTTTACATCTACAAAAAGTAAAGGATGATGAACAATAATATTATTTTTCATTCTTAAAGCTAAATTGTGTGTAAAATATATATAATTTTGCATTTATATATGAAAGATGTCGTCAATTTAATTTTAGCACGATAAGAGCTTGTGAAATCAACAAATTGGCGTCAAGAGCAAAGCAAAATGTGAGAAAATCGTGACCACTTAAACTAAACGATGCTTGTTTGGCATTCTCCACATGTGTAAAGAGAGTTAAAATATCAGGGCCGGATTGACTGACAATATGGGGCCGCTTTGAAACCACTTAACTGTACAATGACTGTTCAATTATGTTGCTTAAAAAGTATTGGTTTGCATTTTATGTGAATCTACATAAATGTTTTGAAATTCAAGTGAAATGATAACGTTTTATCACTCTGACCATAATTACACAATTGGATTTTTTCGAGCATTTTTTTTTTTTTAATTTACTGCTTTACTTGCTTTGCGCCCCTTAGTTAGTGCCGGCCCACAACTGAAGTACATGTAAGTCCTACAGCATTATACGCCAAGCACATAAACTGAACTACCTTGTTACCCAAAGTGTAATCCATGCTTTAGTGAACAAACTTTGCATATAAGCACAAATATATCTACATACATTTACACATACATACATACATATGTATGGCCCCCATTTATAATGAGTGTACATATTTGATTTCCATTTTAAATTAATGAGTTTTACAAAGTGTCACTGATAACAACACGAATATGAAAGGTAGTTTAATCCAATAGACTGCAGCGCGCTGCAAACGCGAATACGCGGAATACTCGCATTTATTAATTAAGAATCGAAAGGAGACTGGGGGCCCACGCAAGGCACGACATAGCGCCGTTTTCGATTAGACATGCGAATGACGGTGCACAACAATGTCAACAGCAAGCAGTCAGCAGCCCGCAGTCGTATAAGCAATCGCTGGCACCACCAGTGGTATACACAACTAAAAGAAATCACAACAACAATCGCCCAAAGTCAATCGAATAACGCTGGTGCGAAACATGAACATGAAAACGCGCGTTTAAAAGCAAATATTCGTGTGAATTTTGAGATTGTCCAGCAGCCAGTGACGGATTCGATAAAAATAGTACAACAACAAAAGAGTGTGCGTGACTCTGTGCATGCGACAAGTTTTTACACGAATATTTTGTTTATACTAAAATGCCAAAAATGCTAAAAAACGCAAACATCGCTTGTTTTTGTAGATTCTGGCAAAATTTTGAGACATGAAGAGGCGTTAAGTCTTTGAAGGACACTTTTTTGCATATTTTTTTAGCTTAGGACTTTTTTTGGAAGTTAGTCTCTAAAGCCGAAATAGTTGCCTACGAAACAAAATAGTTTAATTAAAAACATCATTAGTAATTATAATTATGTGCCTAAAGTTATAAAAAAAGTAGAAATATAGTTCTCGGTCACTTTTTCTTAGTAGAGGAGTAGAGAAAGGCGATGTACCTCAACAAAACTGATACCATGATAGTTAATAATTGTTATATGAACTTTGTTAAAAAAAAACTATGTACTGAAATTGTCCCACCATAATTTGTTTTACGCTGGACAATAACTAAACCAATAACCATGTAATCCGATGTTTCCTTGTTGTTGTTGTTGCAGCGTCATCCTTCTGCCGAGTTCACAGTCCTTGGCCGGACAAAAATCCAGGTCCGTAGACCCGATTGTCTTGGGAACGGTTCCGACTTTTCCCCACACACATGGATTCCTATCTCGACTACTTTTCTCTTTTATTCCGGAAATTATATCCGAAGTCAAAATAGTTCGAATCCATAAACCGAATTCCAAAATTAAAAAATGCCTAAGCCGTAAAAAAACATAATTTTGTGCTTAACTTAACTAAAACAAGCAAACCCGTTAACTTAAATGGTTGCAAGGAAGCTATAATACCCTTCACAGGTGCATTTCTTATATTATACAACGATATAATATGATCTTTATCTTAATTTTCAAAAGTCAGGATGTTTCCAAACCACATTTCCAAAGGTTTGTTCGGCGATTGTAGATTGGTCAATGATCTACACGAAATTTAGTGAACATAAGTTTTCCATACAAAGACTTGATTTTGAACGTTCAGTTTTTATGGTTTATAGTGGTCCAATATCGGTGATACCAACAAATAAGCAGCTTCATGGGAGAAAAGAACGTAGGGAAAATTTCACCTCGTTAACCTTAAGGACTATATAATATTAATATATTACCCATTCACTTCGAAACTTGTCTCAAAATTCGAATTTCTTTCTCATTGCAGTGAATCCGTGCAGTCGGAGCAAACGCGCTCATCGTCAAGTGAGAACTTACCCTTTAGCATATCACGCCTGCTGTCGAAGCCCTTCGAAAACAACAACAAACAAAGTCCTGAAAAAGACATACAGAGTGAACATGACTTAGCTGCGTACAAGTTGGCCACAAGCATAGCAACATCGACGTATGGCGGCGCCACCGCACTCTATACATATCCGCATCTATACCCCACCGCAGCTGCGGCGGCCGCTGCAGGACATGTACTGCGCGTACCGCCGCAACGCACACCGTTAACCTGGGCGCTACCGCCGTTGCACCACGCCGCTTTGGCACATCAAGCGGTCAAGGACAGATTGGCAGGTGAGTTGGTCTAAATAAAAAAAAAAACAATAACAACGATATATTATTATAAAATAACAAAAAATTAAGAACAACCAAAAACATGAGTACTAACAAAAGAGCTTCCGTTTTACTGCTGTCGCTGGCACTGCTTTAAACAAGAGCTTGGTGTATTTGAATTTTTTCAATTTAATGATCCATCAAAAACGTCGGCAACATCAGCCGTTTTGTGCCAGCCAAACATGTTGGGCGGCAGAACGTTGTAAACGCTGTGGGACGTCTACTAAAATCACCATTTATGGATTGCTGAATTGCTCATGTTGTCGTTAATCGGAATTGTGTCAAAATCATAAGGGGGTTAGTGTTGTGCGCAGCGGTAATGGAGAATACGGTTCGTTCAAACAGCAGTGTGTGACGTTTTGTATCAAACTGAAGAATTAATCCAAAACTTATCAAAAATATATTGGATTTTGGAGATCAATTTTTGAAAAACGTTTTCGTACGGGATTAAGGGGCACCTCTTGTGTGAAATTTGTAAAAACTCGATTTCATGTTCATATATCGATAGATTCCTTTAAAAATAATATAATAACTGTATTTACTAAAATATCTGATATACATAGCTTTTGAGCTACAGTCTTCTAAAGTGTAGCCATTCTAATATTGTAGGGCTGGTTTGTAAAAAAATTTCTAAAACTTTTTAAAAAGGTTTAGTTTGGTGTCCTATCGAAGATGGAAGATTGAAAACAGCATTTTCGGCATATTTTGCTTTTTTGTTATAAAAGTTAATGTTGTTTCCTTTTCTTGGGTAGAGTTTTTCACGTGGGGGGTCCCAAACCCAACACACAACCCTGGAGAGGAGATGTTTCGCCTTCTCACTTTAGCTCGCCTTAAAACGGATGTTTTTTGGCTACCCAGAAGATACTTCGTCTAAGACAGGAAGTCGTTAGCTGCTTGAGCCATAAGTAAAAGAATCGACTACTTTCAAGTAAAGGGCGATCTGAGAACTTTCCTCACTTGCGTGAACTTCTACACATGGTTTCATTCTCCTATAAATTTGTAAAAATGCAGTTCAAGCAAGACGAAAATTATGTGGTGTATGCGGATAAGATGTGTAGTCTGAACGTCAATGCCAAAATTGGTTTGCAAGATTCGATTTAGACGGCGATTTCGATTTAGAGGATGCACCTCCTGGAGATACTCTTGAAGCCGATTTGGCTTAAATCAAGTCGTTCAATAGAAAAGAAGTAGTGTTGCGCCAGGATAATTCGAGACTTTATAAAAATTTGAGGATTCGCGAAAAGCTTTTGCACTTTGAATGGATGAATGGGATCTGCAACCAGACTTGGCACCTTCGAGATATACGTATTATTTTCTCCGGTCGGTCTCTACAAAATTTGTTGGTTGAGAGAACCTTCACTTCAAATCAGAACATTAAAACCACTTAAATCAGTTTTTTGCCTGCAAGGATCAATAATTTTATGATTACGCATTCGATATCTTACACGAAAAATGGCACAAGGCTTTGAATCAAAATGTAGAATACATAATTCCATTAAATGTTTAACGAAATAAAAAAATAGTGTTGAAATTATGCTAAATAAAAAAACGGAATTACTTAGTGAACAACCTAATTTTTGGAATAAAGTTTCCCTCAATCGAAAAATTGAAATTTAACAATAATCATAAATTATGTTAAACAAACGATTTTAAGGAATTAGGTCAGTGTAGATCCATCAAAGAGTGTCTATGTTTGGCACTTTATTCTGGAAGTAAAGGAAGAGTTAGCGAACTAGTATTTCTAGACTTTAGCCATGCATTTTAGTATTTATAGGTAAATCTTCGGCATCGCATTTTACGAGAAAATTTTACTGTATAAGTGTGATAGCGTCCGACTACCTTCATCGCCCGATTCGAAAAATTTTGTTTCGACAAAAAGCATATAAAGTTTCTAGTTCGTTGACTAGCCCGTTTCAGGCGAATTAAACCGAGAAATTTTTGTTTTCACTATTCTATCAGTTTGTAATGATTATATACATATGTACATATACAACTCTAAGCTGTATCTGACCCCAAACAAAGTTGGATGTTTTAAAAATCAAAGACTGGACTAACTACTTAAAAACCTTTGGCATACTCATTAGAAACTGTATCGCCTTGCACTATGGTAAAAACTAGTTGCCTTGTGATCGAATTCGAAATAGAAAAATATAATTCTTTTATCCAAATTCAAAAATATCCAAAAATATTTGTTTAATCCAGAAACCGGCTGCCATGTCTTCTAAAGCAGATACAGGTATGTGTATATCCTGTTCCAAAACATAGCTTCATTCAACCTACGGCCCACATTTCAAATACCTTGCATGAGTGCTGTAAAGACGTCAACATTAATCACAGCAGTCCTCACTCAAGCGGAACCCATTGGCTGTGGATTCCGGCTTATCAGTGCTTTGGCGTAAAAGCTTTTTCCGTGCGGAAGACCACCGGCTGGAATTTGACAAATGAATTGTATTCAATTATCGCATTACAAAGCATCAATGAGGCTGGTTTTAGTGGTGAAGCTGTGGCAGCATTGCCTACAAAGCTGTCAAAGAGAAGTCATCATGAAAGAACTCTGCAAACTATTGATTTCACTTTCTAAGCACTGTCCTGGCAATACATCGTATATATACGCATACACAACTGTACATATGGATGTGTGGGTCTTCATATGTGCTACTTAAAATACAATAATAATAACAATTATAGAGAGAGTAGCATACAAAATCACTAAAAATGGCACAAGGCTACTGTTTTTCGTTGCAAATTGTGGTGTTGCCAGCAACAACCATATTCACATATAACACATTGCCGCCCTCAGAGTCCCGCACAACAACAATAGCAATATTGGAGGGGCCAAAGCAGTAGCATTAACATGATTGCCACAAAGCACGCACACTTCAAGACTGCGTGCCACATCGATCTTACAAAAGAGTGTTGCAGTGAATGTAACAACAACAACTAAAAATTGCAAGCTATAAAATGCATCAGCTAAAACAACCACTATACATGGCAAGTGTTTTGAAAAAGGATGTGTGTTGCAGTTGCACGTTCGCGGCAACACGCACTTGCGCACAGGCATTTTGGTTGCAACAAGGGGGGCGGCGTGCGCGGTTGGCGTACTAAATGGTGGCAACGTGTCACACAGCTTCCAGCGGCACACATGGGCATGCGCTGTTTCTGGACTGCTGAACCGATTATCATTGTTGCTACTGTTTTACGGATGCTCAGACTTTGATGGAGGCGCGTGATCTGCTCGCATATATGTATACTATAGGTGTATGTTGTTGTTGCTTTTTAGTAGTTAGTTGCAAATTTAAATGGCTAAAGTATAAAAGCATGTTCGCCTTCAAACGTTCTCAACTACACACAGCACTATCACCCGTTGTGCTGCGATGAGTTCGCCGCCCAGAAGTACTTGCTGCCACACACTGGCACTTGCCACTTTGCGGAGGACTGTTGCAACCAACATGAAGAGCCAATGATGCTAAAGATGATTCTGCGCGTTAAGTATTCATTTTCGAGAGTATCCGATTTCGTTTCCGTTGGTTGTAATGTTTCAGTAAGATTCGAGGCAAACTTAGCTTTTGCTAATTTGTTTACATTGTGCGTTCCTTCCATGTGTGTAGTGAAGACGTGTGCTATAGTGATTAATTCTATGAAAAAGGGTGTTGTGTTATGAACTTGGAATGGTTTTATTGCATTTAAAATTTTTAAAGTGATCAAGAGTGCTTAGAAATACTTTTTTAAGGAGATTTTCAAAACGTTCCTATTTCATATCTTATATGAACTCATCACAACATGTACATACGTTATAGAGAAATAACCCCCACTTGGTTATGCTTGAATACTTTTCTCGGCATTTTTGGGTATCATTTGTTTTTGTACATTCCAAGATGTAACTAAAAATTTGGTCCAGAGGTCCGATAAGTCCAACTTATGTCTCGTTTGTGTATTTCCACTGGTAACTAACGAAAGATACACGTGATGTTTTGTTCCAAGGCCTGAATCGAAGCGGGATCGTCCGCATAGACTTTAAACTTTACATACAAAGCGTAAAATTATCAGCTCACCGAAGTATTATCTCAAGTCGCCGAGATCACAAGTTTCAAATTCAGTCATAAAATAGTTGATTATCATGGCGCGATAACGGTCGCCGTTGACGGTTACGTTGTTACCAACATCATTTTTAAAGAAATTTGACCAGTGATTCCACCGGCCTACAAACCATACCAAACCGTAGTTTTTCTGGATGAAATAGCAGCCCTTGAATCTCTTCAGGTTCACCCCAGTTGCGGCAATTTTGTTTGTTTCCATGTCCATTGAGCCCGAAATGAGCCTCATCGCTGAACAAAATTTATCTCGAGAACGACGGATCTTCTTGGAACTTTTCAAGAGTCTATAGAACGAAGCGATATCGCGTGGGATAGTCGAGCGACTTCAGTTCTTTCACAAGTTGTATTTTATATGTACGCTTTCAATTTAAGATCTCGACGTAAAATGTGCCAAGTCGTTCCGTACGCCAGTACGACTTGCTGCGAACAGCGCCGAATCGACTCTCCGCGTTCTTTGTGTACACTGTCAGCTACGGCTGTTATATTTTCTTCATTGCGTGCTAGACGTGGCCTATTCGGTTGATTATTATTCAATAAAGAATGCTGGGTCTCAAATTGGGTGATGGTGTTGCGAATAGTACGCTTAGCCGATTATGTTGACCATATGTTGTGTGAAGCGCGCAAACCCATTATTTACAGAACTTAAAATTTCATAATAAAGTTAAACGATTTGTAAACTTTGTTCGAGTAAGGTAAGTTTTTCGATGATGAGATACCTAACAATACTGAAAAAATAAACATGACACACTTGGAAAGGTATTTCTTATTAGGAATAGAGATAACTCTCGAACTTCAGGAAATATGTACATAATTTGTTTAGTTTTTAAACTTTCTGGATAAGTTTCAAAAATTAATGGGAATTGCAAATAAATATCTGAAATATTACGAAAATTTAAATTTCTTGTATCTAGATAATTACAGATGTATTATAGATAACTCTAGAAACTTTTAATTTTCTCCTATGAAGCACGCCCTTCCATTATCTGAAAACAAATTCATGCGAAACATTCCACAAAACATACCTTAACTCCTACTATGACAGAAAAACGCAAGTCAATACAGCAAAATATAAAAATCAAAAAACCAAAAATATCACCGCAGTATTTCGTATTTGACCTGTTTAGCCCACCACTTAGCAGATCAATTTAAATTCGTGTCACCGACGGACGAACCGTAGACAGCATTTGTCGGTTAAGCCGCTCGACGCAACATTACGTTGCCGGCACTCTCCGTTTTCGTTACTCTTTCAAAGTACCGATTGAAGTGTTCGATTTTAGCACTGACATCGCGGTCGGTCAGCAATGCCTTTTGACTGACTGTGGACTTTTCGTTATTTTAATGAGGTGGTTTACATGACTTTTTAATTTCGAGTAGAAGGAATTAATTACGCGTTGGGCGGTCGCAGCCGCCAAAATGACTTTGAAATCGAAGCGCGAACACTTCCACGAGCATACATACATTCACACATAGCACAAAGCAGTGGCTTGTGCGCCGCCGCGTTTTGTCGTGCAGACATATACACATACTTTATGCTCGCGCTTTCCGCAAACGACGCGCCTGCTTGTCGGCATATTCCTCTTATCCATGCAAATTGTGGCGGTGCGCGCATGCGCAAAAGCCGCTGGTTGATACATATTTAAGCGCAAATATATATGTACATATGTATGTTTATGTGTGTGTGTTTGCGCATATGGCTCCGTTAAGCTTTTAATTTTATTAATTACTAAACATCGGCTGGTAGCCGGCACTGTTCGTACATTTCCGCCTGCACCTTTTTATTACCTGCTTCTCGGTGTCTTCTCAAATTTTATGCGTCAATTCCACAATTAACTACATGCGCACAAGAAGTCACATACTTGCCTCAATTCGATTATACATTCTTATAAACAGAAAATATTCAATTTTATATATCTTCGACCGTTTCTCCTCCGACTCGCCGCCTCGCTGCCTTGCTACCTCACCGCCGTACGTTCGTATTTCTTGCTGCGCGTCGCGTCGCCGTTATTGTGCTTATTAATTCTTACACTTTTATCAGAAATTTACGTTGTCGCTTGTTGTGCTCTTTGTCTTCGCTGATAAGGTGGCGCCTTGGCTTTTTCCTCTAAATTGACTTCTTCCAGTCGTTGGCCCGCATTAGCGCAACCATGGTGGCAACATTTCATGGCCCGGCCTCATCTGTCCTTATGCTTCGATGATTTATGGCTGCCTTAAGCCGTTTCTGAACCGTTTAACGATAGGACTTTATGCATATTTAGCGCCGCTATGCGACAGTCATCAACAGTAATTGAGTAACAGTTCGGAAGTGGTTAGTGGCGACAACGATGGCTGCACCTTCGTTTCGGACTAAGTGAATGCATAACACATACGAATATTTATATATCATGTTGACTGGATTGAGGAAAAATATTTGTAAGATACAAAAATAATGGCAAGTGGTGGACATAATTGCTTCTGGAGGGAGGCAAAGTACTGACCAAAGAGAAAATGCATATCAATATTTACTCATAAATGGACGCAATATGTACATTCTTAGAAACATGAAGCACGCCTACTACACTGCAGTATCTACTAATATTCAAAAATTTACAGTACATAAGAACCAGAGTACAAAAATGTATTTCGAAAATTAAGAATCAACTCTAACTTTGTATTACACATGTACATACATTCGTGTACATAGAAGTAGAGAAATGTGTTTCAAAAATTCAGATTTTTCTCTAACTTTGTAATGAATTAAGTTTTAAAATTTAAAATTTTTTCATAAATTACTTGCTTGAGCTTTTCATTGTAACCAAACTAGTCTAAGACCATTTAACCAAGCTAAGCCAAACTTTCTACAATGTGTTTCCTTTTTAAAGGTAATTCCATAATGGCACTCTTAAAGCACATCTATGAGAGTGGTAAATAACAATCGATTTCCAAAAATTCTCTTAAGGCGAATTTTTTACCATCAAAATCATTCACCATAGACATAAATTGGTAGTTATCACTTGAGGCTAGATCCATATAATATGGATTATAAAGAGGCTTCCAGGAATGCATCGGTGAGTCGATGTGTTTGGCCTGGCGCGATCCTAATGAACGCGATTCCTTTCCTGTTGACCAAATCGGCGATTACTTCCTTCAGACGATTCGATTGTTGACAGTACAGTACAGGTCCAAATGATGAGTTTGGCCTTAGTGAAGCCGTTTATAGTAGACAAACACGTAGCAAAATAAAAAAATATTAGCTAAAGTGAACTTGAAGAGAGATAATATCAAAAATTTATGATTTTCCCGAAGAGGATATAGAAGACTCCATCCGTCAAGTAAACTTAAAACGGAATATCATAGAAAATGATATAAAGTTAACTTAGCACATTAACACAGTTTAATTGAAAAATATATTGTAATTATCTGTACTATTTCCCACACACCTACGGAATAGAATGGAATATAATTTAATTGAGGTTTGCACCGTGACCTAAGATCTTTTGTGTCCTCTCATCTATCATATGCACTCACAAAGGCGTAGCACTATGATGAATTATGAATGCAAGGGCCTTACACCTGCGTCTACAGATTATTGTGCAATCTAGAATCAGATGCTCAGTACTTTCCGATTTAATGTCGCAAAACCGATTGTTTGTACAAGAGACTATGCCTATGTCGGACAAGTGCGTCTCGAAACTGCAGTGCCCAGTGCATCATGTGTTTAAATCTTGTTAAGTTGTAACCCCCTATTATCAGCTTTGCATATGGTGTACCTGTTGCTTGCTGTCATTAACTTTCTCGTTCCAGCTCCTTTATGGCGTGGGACCCTAACACAATATAGGATTCTGATCCCACTATCCTAGAAGCCGCAGCAGAGGGGACAAACTCTTGGCTGACGAGATTGCCGACTATCCCTTTATGCCCCGGCACCCAGGTCAGGTGTACACGGTTGCAAAATGATAAGCTGTCCAATAATTATTTGATCTCAAAGTTTGTTTTAGTGCCGTTTGCTAAGTATGGCAATACGTTGATGACGATAGCTACGCTGGAGACTTATTTCTACAAACCTACTTACAAAAAGGCCTATGCTTAAAATGTGGTTGGAAAAGATCCAAGTGACATAGAAGTTTGGTGCGCGGTCTTGCAATGATTGAATCAATGTCTTCCGATGTTTCCGAGCCGTAAGCCATTCGATTGTGCTGCTGCTCAGTAGTAGATGAAATGTGTAAATTCCATTCAGTCGGTAGTAAATTTAAACTTCTTTGTGAAGCTTAACCTTTTCGTAATGCCGTCAAATAGGGCCACCTGGGTCTTTATTTATTGAGACGACATTATTTTCCCTTTTCCAAATCCATCTGTTCTCATGTGTTTTTTTCGCTATGAAATTCAATAATAGTGGTCCAATAAAATTTCAACCATCCGATGGGCCACTATCGAAAGATACGGAAATGGAGAAGACCGGATGGGGTAGCAGTTTTATTTTTACCGCATGGAAAAACAGGCTCGTCCGCCGAATTGAGAAAAAATATAAAAATCGTTCTGTGAATCGATTGTTGTGTTTAAAAGAGAAATCAAGCAGTAAAATCAATAATTCTTTGGAAGCTGAATACGAGGAATTCTCTTTCGTCGATAAACTGAAAGATTGGTTCAACGAGTTTCAACGTGATCGCACCTCAGTTTTTGATGAGCGAACTTGAAGTGTTTTTTCACAATGACAACGTCGCCACATGCGCTGGAAAGAATTTTGAGTCGAATAAGTAGGTTGCCGTCTGCAAGAAAGCGTTTTTTCCGACGAGTTTATAAAAGTTGGAACATGGCTAAGTTCAGTGTATTGGGCTTACTTGTATAATTATGTTGAAATAGAAATCTCCAATTTTTACAAGTTTTAGTTTTTCTTTCCTAAGCTAAATATTTATCGGGCCAGCATCGAAAATTATTATTTTTGGTTTATAATATATATGTATGTGCATGCTACCAATGTCAATTTTTTAGCTATTTTTCTCATTATTTAAATACATCAATTTGATTATAAATTGAAAAGTTTTCCGTTTACAGACACACATTTATACATACAAAACAAATATTTCACAATCTGACCCCTTTGATTCTTCAATATCTTTTAATTTATTACAAAAACTTTTCGGTCAAACTTATTTTCATAAGAGCTGCTATTATAAATGACTTCTATGCCCGATAACGGCATATGCAGGAAGCAATTTGCTTAAGTACTTTCATAAACGTATAAAATCGATGCTTAAGCAGTCGTTAAATATTTTCAAAGTAAAACTTTGCCAACGTCAACGCACCGAATTCTTAGTAAGTTTCTTATCCTTGAAAGTGCCTCGTTGCCCTGCTGCTGCGCGTTAAACCACAAAAATCATATCTTAGCTATTTTTTAATTTATCTAAATCAAGTTCAACTACTAACTATGCTGGGGTATTTACATTTTCGAAAGGTCGTCGTATCCTACACAATAAATACATATTTATACACACATAAATATATTTTAGGCAAATGCCACACCGTTCTCACTCGTCTTTTCGCCAGTTTCCGTCGGTTTTCCGCATAAATAATGCATGTTAAAAGCTTTTCGCATTATTCGTCTTGTGCTGGAGCCACGCATTCAGGCAACGCTACGCTCAGCACAAGATGAAGAAAACGACGAAGAGTGAGGCGACGCTTGAGAAGCAGACCGAGATGCAGAGAACATTCAAGCACTCGGTTGATATCATAAGATTTCATATCCCCTTCGGATTATTTAAAAACGCTTGTGTGGGGCAATAATAAATAAAAATGTACTTATATACATAAAACCCTCGAGCTCTTGCAAGATTGTTTTACACATATGTTTTACAGGTCGGTTCTCCACCGTTATTGTTGTGTATGTTTGTTCCCGTATTTTCACCGCGTTTCTGATATATGCAAATTCAATCGCCGCCAATCACCGTTATTCGCAAGCGCTCCCACTCATGTGAGGTGTGTTTGTGTGCGCACAACACTTTTACAGCTACATAATTCCTTGCTTTAAATGGTGGGCCTATAAAATCGTGCTTACGTGGTTTACAAGGGATTTAAAAGCTTGCCTCCAAACCCGAATTCCTTTTCTTTCTTGCTGGTTGTGGCTGCCACACTCATAAAATCGGCAACGTTTATAACGTCGATACACGCAGATTTTGGGGCTGAGCGTGAGGGTTGATCTTGGGGTTGGCGTAAAGCAGGCATACGTACATACACTCGCGTACTTAGCTCAATCTTCAAATGCCGATATATGTATGTGTTGGTGGGGTATGTGGCAAATCATGTGCTTATGATGTGCAGCGTTTGCGGTGCGATAAATGGCTTTTACTGCAATTGATATTACCGAAAATATGGCCAAAGCACAGCAATACTGTACGCAGATACATACAGACTTATGTCTATGCGATACATGGAGTCATATTCAGTTACGTGTGAATTTTCGATTGGCCGTAAACTCTCGGCATATTGATTCCTCGTAAATTTATGCTCTTACGTCGAGACATAAACAACATACACAATTTGAAATTATTCTGCATTTACCTTAGTCCAAATGAAAAAATGAGTTGAGCTTTGACTTAGAGGTTTTTATGTGCTTTTGCAGAAAGCATCAATAAGATATGCGATTTGTCAGTTTAACACGTGATCACGTGCTTGAAGTGTAAATACTAAAAA
Source organism: Bactrocera dorsalis (assembly GCF_023373825.1). NCBI lineage: Eukaryota > Metazoa > Arthropoda > Insecta > Diptera > Tephritidae > Bactrocera > Bactrocera dorsalis. The sequence goes on along the minus strand of NC_064304.1, from coordinate 15,813,609 downwards.
GAGCCCTTGGATTTATGCGAAATTCGAGCACATGAATTCTAAGGAAAACTCGAAGTCTTACATTAGAAATAAGAGGGAAATACGAGTTTAGATGCATCATAAAATGTGGAAAAGATTGCTTCCAATTAAAATATGAGAATTATGTATATTTATATAATTTTTATTTACGGTTGCTGCTCGAACACAAACATTAAGCTGTTGGAGGCTCCATAACACGCCGCGATTCGTCGTAGCTTAACACTAGATTGCCTAAGCAACTCATTTTGACTGCTTTCGAATTTCAATTAAAAAAAATAGTGATTTAAATAATGACATAGCTTCTAATAATTTTGTGACTTTTTCTACATTTCTAAATTTCGTACATCAAGTTTGGATCTACTTTTCTCCAAACACTGACATCCAGAGTACTTTAGCATAAATAGAATGAATTTTCAACTCAAATCTACCTTCCGCCACTGTCTTCAGTTTGCAAAAACTTTAAACATTCATCTCCCATCGAAATTTTATACAACCAACACTCAACCTGAATGGCTGATTAGTGATGTTTCAATAAATACATCTCTACAAGAATTCAAAAACTCCACCACCAGTAACTCAGTTTTTCAATAAATCTTCTTAGAACTAACCAACGTCTACGAGTATAAGTATAAAAAGTTTAAAGAAATTTTTACAGATGGGTCCAAATTAACTAATACTGCCTATGCTGTTACCACAGCTAACAGGACAACTATTACTGGCGGAAATTTTCCATCATATTCGTCCGTATTTACCGCCGAGGCATCTGGAATGTATATGGCGTTAAACTATGCTATCTTAAAAAAAGGCAAATTCCTTATTTGCTCAGACAGCTTCTCCTGCTTGAACGTCATACGCAACATACGAAATAATCCCATAGTAATATCTAGAACAAGAAAAAACGTTAACTTCGGCTGCACCGAAGCTAATATACCCTTCACAGGTGCATTTCTTTTAGTAACTATGTGTCCAGTTTGTATGGAAGCTATATGCTATAGTAATCCGATCTGAACAATTTTTTCGGAGATTATGTTATTACCTTAAGCAGTAATCCGTATCAAATATACCACGTCAAATGCGAAAGTTTTCCATACAGTAACTTAAAATATTAATTTCGGCAAAAAATGGAATTAAATCACAAACATTTTCGCTCAATTATTTTTTATAACTTTCGACGTGGATTAACTCAGCAACAATGCTTGGTTGACTTTAATTATATTTTTGACTATGAAACTCCATTAAAGACCAGTGTTTATCGATGGTATGGTGAATTCAACCGAGATGGTAGATCACTTCAAGTGGTATTTCTGGAAGGAAAATTCAGTTGTTGTTCCGGAAACTTTTGATGCAGTGCGCAAGTTGTATGTCGACTGGTCTTCTTCAAAAAATGAGGAAAACAAATCGCCGAAACAGATCACTCTTCACCACTACAACGCGAGCTCTCAGACATCGACTGAAACAACTCCATTTTCGAACACTAAAAACATCGATTTCATGAGTCATGCACCGTGTAGTGCTGACTTTGGACTGAACGACTTCTATTTATTCCGACACGTAAGGAATAAACTAGGATGTCAACGTTTATTCGACACCTGAAGAGGCGATTGATGCATTCAAAAGGCATGTTTTGGAGATACCCCAATCAGAGTGGCTAAATTGTTTCGACAATTGGTTCAAACGTATGTAAAAGTGTAAAGATCTTAATGAAGCATATTTTGAAAACCAATAACACGATTTTCGATGATTAATATTTGTTTTTGTTATCGAATCACGAAATATAAATGGCAACCCTCGTAGTATACTATATAACATATTTGTTTTAAACAAAGGGTTAACTACTAAAAACAAGCAATTAATACACACAATTATACAAAAAAAGACATAATCTTACTTTCAGTTGATGGTCCGCAGTCAGACACTTTTGACGCATTTAAACACTATTAAACTAAAATAAAAACTTAATTGCTTGCGTCGGCGCTTCTACTTCGCCGCTAAGAAGAAGATATAACAAATTTAATAATTTTATGAATGAAAAAGTGAAATGCCCATACACACATACACACACATCCGTAATACTGAAACATTCGTCTGTTGCACAGGTCGTTGGGCTTAGCCAAACGCAAATGACACACGCACTTACCTCTTCCAGCGGGTACACGCAACACACTCCAACTATTTAAGTATGACAGATAAGTCGAATTTAGGATAACAACAGCAATTAGGATCGCATCCATGTACGTTCGTATGCGGAAGATATAGTGGCCTTAGTCTGGTTGCATGCTCGCTGCTCGGGGCGCGGTCATTTTGAAGTGTCTAATTGATTTCACAGCAGGTATACACAGGATAATTGATACAATACATTGTGGCACATTCGCGCCGATGAGCTGCGCCGTTATACAGGTACATTTGCTGACACACCACATCGCCACACACGCATGCACACATAGGCTGAGCGCCGCGCCGGAAGTAAATATCGGAAATTGCTTGTTATCTTTGAGAATTTATTGCTTTACAAATTGCTTCCAAACTGAAACCCTACAATTAAATTAAGTTGAGTTCATTGCTCGATTGCTTAGACGCCACCGTCGGTCGGCGCACCACAATCACATGCTTAGACAATAACTATATACTATGACAAAGTCCGCACAATTGCGTGCCCTTTCACTTAAATATACTTGTATGAAAACTCTTAAATAATAATCAGCTTCTTTATGCGTTTATTGTTATATTAAAAAAACATAATTGATGTGCCTTTCGTTTTTTTTTCGTCTTACAGCTGCCTTTCCCATCACCCGTCGCATCGGCCATCCATATCAAAATCGCACACCACCAAAGCGGAAAAAGCCCCGCACATCCTTTACACGCATACAAGTCGCTGAATTAGAGAAACGTTTCCACAAGCAAAAATATTTAGCGTCCGCCGAGCGAGCGGCACTGGCGCGCGGTCTTAAGATGACCGATGCACAAGTGAAGACTTGGTTCCAGAATCGGCGCACGAAATGGAGGTGAGTGTTGTTATCGAAACATTTCTCTTTGTTATATGAGAAAATTGCTGTTACTGTGTCACTGATGATATGAACAAGTGCTCAGATATTTTCAATTGAATTCAGTTACACTATAGGTGATTCCATTTTGCACACTCTGAAAACTTAGAAAAAATCTTTGAAAGTCCATATATTCAAAAAACCACAAGGCAGGGAGATTTGAAAAACAACGTTTAAATTTAACGTTAAAAAATTATAATCGCCCTCACAATAGGTTCCTTCTGTCAACACGATATCCAATTTTCCATACTTGTTATCAGCATCGGCTCTTGGATGCACTTATGTGCCTTCAGCGAATGACTTTTAATGGCTTCAATGGACTCATGGCACGTTCCCCGAAACGAAACAGAAAAAAAATCACAGGAAGCCAAATCTAGGAAATACGGTGGCATAGCCATGACATTTTTATCGTATTTGGCCGAAAAATCAGTAACAATCATGCTACAATTTGACGGGGCGTTATCGCACTAAAAGTCCTGATTTTTTAGATTTTTGGATAGTTTCGACGGCATATTCATAAACCCTCGTCTTGTCACCAGTAATGCGGCGTTTGATAATGTAGGGTCCTCAGCTACATTGTTAAGCATCTCTTTTGTGATCTCTAATCGATGTCGTTTTTTTAAATATTCAGATATTTTGGTTCGAATGTCGCATTGGCACATTTCAGACCTAAAACATTAACCAAAATGAGTTAAATCGATCCTTAAGAAATGTCAAGATCCTCTGCATCTCTCTGATGCCTGATTTTCAAGCACTGTTTCTTTAACTTCTTCGATGTTTTCATCATTATTATAGATGGATGGATTCTGTAGCCGTGATTCCATGGGAAACACAAAATTTAAAGAAAATTCGTTCTATTTTTTCATGTGCGATTTTTACCTCTAAAAAAATTGTACTGATTCAGTTTGTACACGCAGTTTAAATATGCCAGTCTGAGACAATGTGCTTTGGTATTATTCCGAAACTCAAAAAGTTATCTACAGGTGAGGGAAACGAGCAAATTTCGATGCAGTTGAGAAGTCCTTGTAACCCGAACGAAAAATGTTTACGCCAAAACATGGCGTTTGAATAAAATTTAAACATTAGCAAAGCGACCATAACCAAAATGTTTCTGACCAACCATGAGACTTCTTATAACTCACATTGGATTACCTACAAAATGAATAATAATACGCATTAATCATGTGATTTATATACACTGATCCGAAAAGACTGGCATAACCAAGATAGCGAGATAGAATAGTACACGATTTAATCACTATACCTGCTTGTATACAATTCATCTAGAAATATTTGTTGTTGCTACAAGCAAATTTTTTTGACAAGAGAGCAAAACTCAAATCTGGGAACCAGAGAAGAGCTTTATGCGCTATTTTTGATGGTAACTCTCAAAGACATATATCTACAAGTATAATTGAATATTATATTATTCGTAGAAAGTTCCACATAAAATTGATTTAACTTTTTTTTAACCGAAAATGCTTTAAAACTTTTTGGAAACAAACCGAAAAGAACATCCTCGGTTTTGGTTTAGTAAATGCATACCTTTTGGCAACGAGAGTTACAAATGAGTAAAATATGTAGTTGCAAAAACTTTGCTGCCACTGCGAGCGTAGTTTAAATAAGTGCCGTTATTTATTATGTACGCGTATGATATAAAAAGTGTAAAATGAAAATAAGCACTTTAAAAATTCATGAACACATTAAACGTGCAACGTGTGGAACAATGCCACATTTCAATTTCGAGCAGACCGCTTTTTCCGACTTTTTCCGCACCATTTTGCGACGCCTAACCGCCCCCGTAACTGAGCTGCGGCGGCGGCGGGATATGGAAGAAGTGCGTTTTTGAAAGTGAGTACAAATTTGTGTACAATTTTCATTGTGGGCGTGTGAGTAGGTGGAGGGTAGTTATATCTTTCAACGCTTCAATTTTCAACCCTCACAAATACAAACATATACAAATGCGTGAAGGAAGTGCTTAAAAAACGAAAGAAAGCAACTAAAGGGCTTATAAATGGCGGCTAAAATGTTGTTGGAGTTTTGTACATTTGTTATACCCTTAACAGGAGGGAACGTCGGAGACCTTATAAAGTATATACATTAGGGTAGGGCAAAAAAAAATTAAAATTTATTTTCGTTTTGTGCTCTGTAAGGCAAGGCACTTCTAAGAAAATCTCTCCAAACGTGAGCTTTTAATTGTAACGAAAAAGTCATCCGCCTCACAGTTTTCTATTTTTTTGTTATTATCAGTTAGAAAACTTCAGATATAGTTTCCAACTGCTTGAAAAAAATATTTTTTTTTATAGATTCTTTTGAAAATTGAATGCTCTATAGAAAGGTCTCTTACGATTTTTTCGTGAACCTAACCGTTTTAAAGATATTAACGGTTAAAGTTTGTTAAAATTTTTGAGTCAATATATTTATATACTACTAGTTCTTCAGTTTTTGTGATAACGATCTGTAATTTTGCACACATTCTTCACTCCCTACAGAATAGCTTATTTGTCTGAGTCGTCGGTATTCGATCCCTATAGCATATACGAGTACATAGTTTCCATATAAACAAGCCGAGTAAATCAAGTTCTTCTTCATATGGAATATGAAATGTATATGTGAAGGGTATCGTAATCGAAGTTTAGGTTTTTCGTTGTTTTTGTTATTGTAGTTTAATGTTAAAAGCATGGTCCCGTCAACGCTTAGCGCTTACGTAGTGATATCAACGGTTACAAAACTGCTAAATTATTTATACTCGTAGTAGTATGAGACATAGTGTTTGGTACTAAAGGCGGCCGCGCTTTTAAGTACATATTTGGAATAAATAGCAGTAATTTTGGGGTAGTAGGGCCCTTCTTAGTTATATTTATCAACAAATTATGTGTTGAAAGCCATCGATCAGAAATTGTTGGTTATTAGTTAAATAATTATGGTAATATACATACATGCTTGCAAGTAAATATATCAAAATTATATAATTATAATCACTTTGTGACAGCGACTGTAGCGCCGGCAGCGCCTAATGCGGCAAGCAAACACATTAACATTTTAATGGCCAGTGTTCACTCAATCGTCGCATTTACATAGGAAATGGCCGCTGATTACAATGGTGGACATTTTTTACCATTTTTGTTGTTTTTTTATAACTGTTATTCGTGTCGCACTGCTCATTGCGCATTGCACTAATTTATCCCCCTAGACTGCTCGAGCTTAATTTGTAGCTCATTAATTTCTTTTGTGCGCCATTATGGCTGGACAGCCGGCAGAGTTGCCTCCAGCAATTGCTTTAAATTTCGTGATAAATTCACTGTTTGCATTTGATTAGAAGTACTTTTTTTCACTACTTTGTTTTTGTGCCGAAATCATTAGATTGTATATTTACTAAAAGCAGTTAACGTTGACAGCTGTCATCAAGCGACCGTATTGCATGTCAACACACACACGCACAGCTAACGTCCATTATATTTTTTCCATCATGAAAGCAAATTTAACTGGACTTTTACTTTGCATGTGTCAACGTGAATTTTTGTAGATATACATACGTACATATACATACATACATATGCATATGTACATACATATGTATATACAAATGTATGTGTCTGTATGTTTTCTACTTGTATTACTTAAGCTCTAGCATTCGCATTTATTTCTAGCTCTTTATTTACTGGTAAAACACACATATTTTATTTGGTGACTGGATTAAGTGTGTTCAACATGCAAACGTCGGCGAAACTACGAATTGGCACGAGTAAATCACAACAAATCGAGATATTGAAATGATAGCTGAAAATAAATTGCCTGCGCTTTCAATTAATCGCCATACAAATTTCTCGATTCACTGAGTAGAGGCAACACACACACATGCTTACAATGCTGTGACACAAATATGCATACATACAGACACACTAATTGCTAGCTTTGTATGCAAAAGTTAGCGTGTGGAATGCATATTACAAAGTTTTCGTGTGGTGATTTGTTTGTATGTGCACTTTTGTAAACAAATTAACTTTTCAATTAAAGAAATAAATAACCGCAAATACTTGCATGGGTTTCACATCAGCGACAGTTATTTAAATTGTTTGTATGTATGCATATAAATATAAAACTCGCTTGATTGACATAATTAGTTAATAATTATGGACAAATATTAATTGTAAATAAATTTTACGTGATTAAAATTCATGAAATTTGTATTTTTCAATAGAAATTTTTCAAGACTAATTAAAATTGACACAAGTTTGTAATTATTTACAAAAATAACACAACAATTTAAATAAAATGTAATATGGCAGCTATTATTTAAATACTGCTCTTAAATATCTACTACTTTTACTATAAATACGGGAACTATTAAAAATTTTTCGTTTTTCGTTTTTGATTTTTTTATTCCTGTTATATTGATACACTGATGCGAAATACCGTAAACACTACTACACTTATTATTTAAATTAACGGAAATACTTTAGACAAGTCCAGAACCCAAGAAACTTTTCTTAGTGAAACTACAAGTTATGGTATTAGCATTCTGAAACCTTTATGAGGTGATATAAAAGGTTAATAGCACAATGGAATTTTCAATTCAGCTTATGCGACGAATAAAACAAGCAAGATGTATAAGCCACATACATATGTATATGTATGTATGTAGACTGGCATATTCAAGATAGCAAGATAGACACGATTGCGCTTAAATATCTATTACTTTTACTATAAACAGGAGATCTGTTAAAAAAAATAACGGGAATTTTCGTTTTTTGAAACTTTTTTCAAAATAGTCCCCATTCGATATTATGCAATTATGCCAGCGCTTCTTGCAATCGTAGAAACACTTCTCAGACCTGTTTTTTAGAATAGCCTTAACTCTTTCAGCAACGTGCTTTTAATGTCATCTACAAGCATCGACCTTTTAAGGTTCTCTTTGTTTCTAGAAATAGGAAAAAGTCACACGGAGCAATGTCTCGCGAATATAGAGGCTGGAGCAAAGTCACACTATTACTTTTGGTCAGTAAATCAAGAACAATCAACGAGGTGTGAGCTTTTAATACTCGAAACTCGCTTAGCTCTATAAAACACCTCCAACATAAAAAACATAATAAGAATATTGACGAAGGGATTTCCCAAATTCGCGAAACTGTATAAAACTTCAGCCCAAATCATTGTATTTAGAGAGAAGCTTACTTGCTCTAGCTGAGCGAGCGTGCAGAAAAGTGATGATTTTGGACAGAAAGTTAAAGGAGAAAGCAGCTGGAAGCATTACTCCATGAAGATCGTTGCCATACACAATAAGAGCTCACAGAATCTTTGGAAGTCACTCCCTGATACATTCAAAAGCAGGGAAATTGGGTTCATTATTAAACCCAAAACATTTTGTACAATTATTTGCATATCAGAAATAATGCTTGAACGCTACAAAAAGAAGCGGTTTTTGCATCGAAATGTGACTGGTGATGTTAGTGAAGCCATTATCCTGAATGCAAAAATCCAAAAGACCAAATCAACTGCAAAGGAAAATGAATATCCATGACGCCACGACGCCAAGGAAATCTTCAGTATTTCGTAGGATAAGAAGGGCGTGCTGTAATATACACTTATAAAACTGAGTGAAAACATTAATGGGAAGCGCTACCGACAACAACTCATCAAACTGAAGCGTGATTGCCGAAAAATGTTCGGAATTTGTGACTAGACCCGATACGATAATTTTCCGACATAACAGCTCGGAGTCATGTTGCAAGACCGGTAAAAAATTATTTGAAAAATAGCGGTTGGAAAGTTTTGCTTCACTCGCCTTATAGCCCAGACCTTATCCCTTCTGACTACGCTGTGTTCTGGTAGATGCTGAACGCTCTCATTAAAATACGGTTCACATCAGAACAGAATATTAAACATTTACTTGATTCATACTTGGCCGCAACTCGCGCAGTCAGAAAGATGTAAAAATGTTTTAACTTCAGAACTATAATACTTTAGATAATACTATGGTAGATATTGTCTTAAATAAGCATTCAAATTTTTAAAAATAAATTCGCATATAAATAACTTTATAAAAACATTATATACTTTATAGTTCCTCCGATGTTTCCTTCTGGGTGTTATTAACTTAGTGGCAAACCTAATTAAAGATTTTAGAGACTTGAATAACAGTTTTTCATTTGAATCCCTATTATTTTCCCAGATATCCGGCTAATTCAATTCTATTTTAAAGGAAACCTCATATTGTTTCATTGTATTAATTCTATATTTTTAATAATGTAATATAACTATATAATAAGAATGGATGCAAAAAATGAAAATGTATCATAAAAAGGAAAAATTCTTTAAAAAATTTGAAAACAATCTTAAAAACTCGAAATTTAAAAAAAAAGAACTTCAAAATGAAGATTTGTGGCAGCACTCCAAATGATATACATATGTACATATCTATACGATCTAGACAAGTTGTTTGTTGTATTTGTGGTCTTACTCTCCAATGCTTAGCGAATTGAAGATAGCTTTTATATGCAAATGTCGGTATACTATATATGACGTAAAATTATTAATATACTACAACTAGTATGTGTACACATCTGTATACAGTCATTGTTGCATGTTATTTCATGTTATATAAATAAATATTTAAATATAATAATGTTATATATGTAGTTATAGCCCTATTTATAGCATAAACGAGTTGTGCCAATAGATTTCAATAACTTTACCCAGTCAATACGCTAATGAGCTTAATATTGCTTTTTAATTGTCAATATTTTGTAAATAGATAATAGAAATGTTAAATGTTTATAAAATACTAATATGCCCCAGTTCACTTAGAGAGATTAACATTTATGGCATAAGCGACAGCCGAACTTAATTGCTTTTCACAATTGTATGTACATAAGTATGTGGCCGTCCATATTATTTAACCGTCAGTATATACATATGTACATACATAGGTATTAATCATACATCTAAAATGCAGACATACATATGTATGTAGTTGTGCACGCATATTCTTCTGATTTAAATATTAATGAAATAGCAAGGCATTAACTATAAAGGCAATAAAAATGCATCGAATCACAAACACAACAAAACAAAAATAAGTGTGTAATACGAGTACTATCGATCAACGGTATATTCGGGTTGCGTGTTGTACAAATTTACTTCAACTGAGCAACATGAATTAACATAAATAATTAAACTAATTCCAATTAATGAACTCGGAGCTCAAGACAAAGAAATGAAAGAAGTGATAAAACATCAAGAGCAATTGTGAAAAAATCTCTCGCCAAGTCAATCGATTTGTTGCTTGTAAACAAGTTGACATGTTAACTGTCAATTCGACAAATGTCAAATCAAGTTAATCAAATACTGCGACCAAGTCTCGAATACCGTAGAATGGGGAGCGCTGAAACGTGATCAATGACAAAGTGGTACTAAAATTAAATAAAAACACGAAGCACACGAGCAGAAGCAGAAAATACAGTAGAGGCATACGGAGTTCGCAAATCACCTAAATTAATCATGAAACAAAGAAGAACCCCTAAAGAAAATACCGTGAAAGCTTTAAGTGTGGGTGCGGCACATATCCGCACATTTCCTCCTTATCCAGCGCCAGCCATGTGGCATCCTTCATAGCCGACGAATCACTGTCAAAAGTGATGCAGAAAAAAAGTGGAAAATAAATGTGGTTTCGTGAGGCTAAAAGAATTGTTGCCATTTACAAAATGAAGTCAAAGATATTAAAGGAGAATGAGATGTACATATGTATTTCCGTAACAGGCTGAATTAAAGGTAATAAAATCGAGTTGCAGATGGCGGCGGCGTGACTTAGGTCTATACAGTATAAAGAGAAAACATTGCCACGTAGTCGTAGACTCCAGTAATTTGTTTTGTCGCCAAAAACTGTATGTTTAATCGTTCAACCGTACATAGAACAAATAGACACATGTTTGTTTTTTTTTGTAACTAGCGTAATTAAAATGACATGAAATGAACATATCACTTGGGTTTCGGCTTCTAACAAAGAATTGTCTAAATTTAAAGCATAATTGTAGAAAGAGAAATTTTCGGTGGACAAAAAATCAAGGGTAGATATTGCGTAGATATTCGGATTTGTGAATAATCGAATTTATATGCCAAACCCAACAATAGTTATATTCAAACTTAATTTGAAAATTGTAAAGTACAAAAAATTATACAATGTATGTATATTTAAACTTTGGTATTTGAAAAAATTAAATAAATGCTTCCGGCAAAGGAACGCCATGTTGTTTTTCCGTTTTTAAGGAGAAATCATTTATATCACATTGTTAAAAATTATCTACTGATTCTTGAATTTTCATATGTATTATACGGCTTCGATTCTCCCTTTCTGTGCTTATTTGAGCACTATTCACTTGTAAGAAAGAAAAAGTTGAAAATTTGACTTCAAAATAATTTAGGCTTATTGAGGGTGGATACTTTGTGTAAAATTTTCAAAAAAAAATATTTTTATTTTTATTTTTTAGTACATTTTGATAATCTATGCCTTTAGAAATATCGTAAAAAAAATTTTTCAGATATAAACAGTTTTCTAAAATGTAGCCACTCAGTGCAAACAACTGCATCAGTTTATCATTAAATGCGTTTTCTTTTTTTCAAACAACATTTTTCAAATTTGCTTTGTCTCACCACGACCTACGAGTTTTTCAACCAATATTTTGCGTAAAATTCCACTTTTTTCAAAAACCACGCCATTTTGTCGATTTTTTATTTTTCGACCATGATTCATTGTACGGACAATATCCTCTTGAGAGACTTCTTTTAGGTGTCATCCATGTTTTTTTCCACCGTCGGAGATCACATGAAACTCTGAAAAAAATTTATTATTTTCTCCCCAAATTTTGGTGTGTATTCTTTAAAAATGTATAAATATGTATGTATAGTATATTTTTAATTTCAAAAAATTCTACTTTTTCAGGCCGTCACACTAGCCTCGTAAAGAAATATTACTTTACAGACAAAAAAGCACCTAGAGCCATTTTATTCCATTTTTATTATTCCATATCTATTTCGAGGTTACATCAGTAAAATGTTCAATTCACTATTCAAAGGAAAAAATCGAAGACAATTATTAAATATTTTTTTTTACACAAATAATAATAAAAATTAAAAACAACATTTATTTTAAAATAAGGCAACCAAAACTAAGAAAATCTTATTACTTGAGCTCTTTTAAAGTTCAATAATTCAATAAAAAAAAAATAATAATATATGACAAATACACATTATCCTAAAACCTAAAGTCTCCTCCGAAAGGCTAATGAATTTCATAAGTAGTTTTTCATATGCGAAACCAATCTCTTTGGTCGATAAATGTATGCCCCTAATTTCTCCTTAATTTTCTTAATTTTTTTTAATTCTGCAATACAAAGATAAATATGAAATTAAATTTGTTTAAAGTGAAACATATGTATGGATGTACATAAGTGTTTATTTCATATAAACTGCAAAATTTTAATTATGAAATGAAAAAAAAAAGAATTTCAGCTGAAACACGATTATAATTTCTCCACAACACAACTTATTTAATTAACACGCTCACACCCAAGCCAACATGAAATCTTTATAATTCCGACCACTCGCTGTGACCTGCCATATATCACTTGCAAACTTGCTGCCAAAAAACATATTTCAACACCTTCATATGAAAATAATGCGAGAAAGTGGTAGCAAGTCCTTGCGGCAGAAATTAGCCTGCACATTTGTCTTAAGGCGAAGGCGAAAATTAATTGTGCACATGTGTTAGCATGTTGACACATAAGAATGGATGTGTGAGCATAAGTACATTTATCTCTTGAAACTTAGTTAAATCCCGGCTTCACACCAATGGCAACACAATTAAAAATTTACGCAACTTATTGCCGCAAACACTGTCACTTGACAAATGACTAGCAAATGGCCCTGGCGCAGGAACTTGCGTTGAAGTATGTGTGCCGGTATTCATGTGTGGGTGAGTGCGAGCACATGAGCCAAAAATTTATGAAAATTGGCAAATTAGTTTGAGCCACAGCAAGGCAACCGCAAAATGAAGTTTTCCGCTCCATCACAAAAACCACACACCAATACAAACACATACACTCAAACACCTCCGCATTTTCACAAAATGAAATCAATTTTGTTAAAACAAAAGTTTTGACTGAAATTAATTTCATGAAATTTTTGCAAGTGTGTTTGTAAAATAAACGGTAAAATGCAAAATCTTAATTAGAGAAATTTTGTTGTTCTTAAAGCAACTTCATAGAATATTAAAGTAAAATGTTTGTACGAGTATTTGCAGCAGTCTTAAGCAATTTGGCTATTAACATCATTTTCTCATACCTTTGACAAGGTGTGGCAAAAGTTTTACCACAAAAACAAAAAATAATAAAAAATATAAAAAGCAACTAAAACCAAAAATTTCCTTAGTGTGACCAAGAAAAGTAGCAACCCAAGTTGTGTGCGGAGCCTGCCCTCATGCCCTCGGGATTTCACGACTTAAAGTGTCCTAGTCGGAAGCAACTTCACGCCCACCAACCAGCAAAGGTTGCCCGAAACTGAAAAGCTACCACAAGAAAGACCACCGTAAAAGCTTAAAGAAGAGTTATTGCTTTATGACTACGTGCAACAACAAAGACGTTCGGCAACAAAAAGGATACACGAAACTTAAAGCTCTAGTGGGCTTTCCGGCGGGGAGAAAAACGTGGCAAGGTGATTATATTGCCTGGTCATTGTCGTTTGTGGCTAAATTGTTATTGCTTGCAAGATAATTACCGTTGCCCAAATGGCGGCAGTTAATAAACTGCCACATACACACAGACACGGCTAGGCATATCCACACAAATCAGCACAGCTGGAAGCATCCATTTTGTCGTTGAACATGCCACTTTGTGTGGGGAAATTAATGGTGGAGTGAAGATTTGCCTATTTAGGTATTTAATTCGTTGATGTTTTTGGCGTAAATTGCAAAAGCTGTGAAATGATTTTAATTACCACCCAGAGAAGGCGGGTTGGCTGTTTTAAGTGGCAGATTTTAATGAAAGCTTCCACGGGGGAAGTAAATGGGTGTCGTTTAGGATTTTTTTTATTATATTACAGAAATTGTGTATAAATACCACTTCTAGCATTTTTAGTTGTTAAGATTTAACAAGTACCGATCAAGTATAATTCCATATCATCGGAAAGGCAGTCTATAACCGGTATAAAGTATTATTTATTTACAATTTAAGCCTTCAATTATTTGACGAATTTCTAAATATAAAAAATGTGAATATCGAAAGCAATAAGAACCGAAAATATAATATTTTACACAGAAGCATTTCCTATTGCATAAAAGGGTATAGAAAGATTTTTATCTTGATTTCGGTGAAGTTTCTGATCGATATCTCAAAAACTGAAGAACAAGTTCGCGTATATTCCAGCAGTTAAACAGAACAACGTGGCTAAATCGTACTTTTGCATCAGAAGCACCAATCTGATAGGTCGGGTTGCTTTTATGGGGCGCGGGTAGAGAATTGGGTACATTTAAAGGCAGAATGCCCGATGTACTCGGACATTAGGGATCTGAGTGATATGGGAATTAACTGAACTGATGGACGTTTAGATGTTGGTGGTATGATCTGGTTGTGTTTAAAACCCGAATGAGCACTTTTTCAATTGAATGTAGAGTTGCATTGCAAGCGGAAGCCGGACCCACAGTACGGCAAAGATTTTAGATAGGCCTCGAACCCTACCAAAGTGATTAGTGTTTTCATTGCACACTGCCAATTGGTACTGAATATGCCTGATCAACGCATTGATTTAATCCGCTGTGCTTTTGAGAGCCGTGGGGTAAGGCTGTCCTCAGCAAGTACCCACGCTAAACACACCAGACGTTAACACTGATCATTTAAATATATTTTTTCCGTTTCCTTCTGAGTGTTACCAACTTCGTGTACCCTGTTCAGGGTAAACAATTTTAAAATACCTTTTTGTTACGTTTTTGACCGCTTGAATACAATTTTTTCTAATGAACCCGAATAGCTACATACTTCACTGATAATCGGTGCGTGCTGCCTGCGTGCTGTTTTTCACACATTCGCACAACTTATTTCAAATTCTTCATTTTTAATAATTTTATACAATTCGAGGGATGGAAAATGAAAGAATATTTAACATTTACGATCTGTGAAATATTCAAAATATTTAATAGGAATCTTTAAAATGCAACAAATTTTCGATTTTTTGTAGAATAAAAGCATGCTCGATCTCCTCCTATTGCACCGTTTTTCTTGCTTAAAGGCAGAAATTTTTGCACGTAATATTTTCTATGTAATATTATGACAGAGATACATATTTCCTAGACAAAAATTATAAAAATTTGGTTTATTTACCTATTAAAGGGTGTTGGCAAAAAACCAAGCTAAAAAGGAAATCAATTCCTTCCGATCCGATTTCGAAATGGTAAAAGGTATTGCCTCAACACAATTCTCAGTATATGGGAATAAATATTTCATTTTTAACTAGCACATATACATACATACACATTTAAATATTTACAATTCACTCCAATGCAAATGAAGATAAATTACTCAGGAGGGAGGTAAATCAAATCGGCATAAATTAAACGTGTTATACACAAAAATTCATATAAATATGCAGATATCTGCATTTTTAAGACAAAAACACATTTATACAGCCCGCAATTGTATATATGTAAATACATCCACTAACTTACATAAATACGTGTGTTTGTGTGTCTAAACAAATGCGGGTGCGCTAAAAATGTAATCAATTTCTACTGTTTTGTTTTATTATTTTACTGTGGTGTGGCATGGAAAAGTTTTGGAGTGCAACCGCCACCTCTGCCGCACCACCCACGCATCAACAAACCAGCATCAGCCAACTCCGACAGCATTGCTGGCGGCAACAAGAGCTCACAGTGCCACTGAAAAATTATAACGCCACAAACAGTCCCTACTCCCGTGCATTGTGTTTGTGCCACCAACGCCAACAGCACAACAGCACAACAACCAAACGAACAATTGCAACTTATCCGCAGTAATAATTCACTCCGCAATATGCGATATGGAACTGAGAAGGATTTGACTTCATTGAGTGAAAATGTTGCAAATTGAATTGTTGGTTTTTGCGAATATTTCTCTGTACATATCTATACATGTACCATGCATATGAATATATTAACTGTGCGTGTGTGTTTAGCATATATTTCCTTACCACAGCACAGACGGAGTAAAGGTGGAATTTGAGCTTTTGGAATTTGGTTGAATACGAGTATATGGTATTTATATAAATAAGTGGTATGTATTTATTTTTATATATTGTTTAATATATCGTAAAATAACATAATTTTTTTTTCATTTTGAATTTCAAATTTTTAAATAAGAAATAGAAATTTAATTTTTAGTATGGAGCAGGATGAGATGGAAACATTGTCCAGAATTTGCAAGTCTTACCTTCGGCGAACCAAGAGACATAGCCGAAACTGACAATGGGCGACTCAAAAAAATTGTGCTTTTTTTTAACAAATTAAATTTCAAATGTTTGAAAAGCCGAATAATATGGGTTTGAAAATTTATTAATACTATTTTCGATTCTTCTTCTTCTTTACTGGCGTGAGCATTGCTTACGCGGTTATAACCGACTTAGCAACAGCGCGCCAGTCGTTTCTCCTTTTCGCAACGTGGCGCCAATTGTAAATTCCAAGCAAAGACAGGTCCTTCTCCACGTGGTCTTTCCAACGGAGTGGAGGTATTCCTTGTCTTCTGCTTCTCCCGGTGGGTACTGCGTCGAATACTTTCAGAACTGGAGTGTTTTCGTCCATTCGGACAGCATGACTTAGGTAGCGTAGCCGCTGTCTTTTAATTCGCGGAACTATGTCAATGTCGTCATATATGTATCTTATAGCTCATCGTTCTATCGAATGCGATATTCGCCGTGGCCAACGCGCAAAGGACCATAAATCTTTCGCAGAAGCTTTGTCTCGAAAACTCGCAACGTCGACTCATCAGTTGTTGTCATCGTCCAACCCTCTGCACCATATAGCAGGACGGGAATTATGAGTAACTTAAAGAGTTTGGTTTTTGTTTGTCAAGAGAGGACTTTGCTTCTCAATTGCCTACTCAGCCCGAAGTAGCACCTGTTGGCAAGAGTTATCCTGCGTTGGATTTACAGGCTGACATTGTTGGTGGTGTTTACGCTGGTTGCAAGGTAGACGAAATTATCTACGACTTCGAATTTATGGCTGTAACAATGACATGGAAGCCTAGTCGCCAGTGTGACGAATACTTGTTTGATAACAGGAGTTATTTCGTCTTGCCCGTTCCTCGTTCACTACCAAACCAACTTGCTTCGCTTCCTTAACCAGTCTGGAGAAAGCAGAACTAACGGCGCAGTTGTTGAAGTCAATTATATCAATATCATCGGCATACGCCAGCAGCTGTACAATTTTATTGTATATGTAGAAGATGGTATCGATCGGCTCGGAGAGGTCATTCCCAATCAAGACGGAGCTTTTGGTATTGCTCTTTTGTATTACATCTCAATTTGATGTTAGTTTGTCATAAAAATTACTTAAGGCGCTCTAACAGAACAAAGACGTAGCGAATCGAAGACGAATATTTTGAAATTATGGTCCGTTTTCAAATAAAATTGCATTTGTCGCTAATACGAATTATTTTATAAATGGAAGGTTTACAGAATTTATGAGAGTTACACTTTGCTCGTAGAATCTTGTTAGATATTTTTGTCATTGTATCTCAAATATATGAGCTTTCGAACAGAAGCCACACTTAATGATACTTCCGATATCATGTCCTCTTCTGTTTCTAATGTCGTCACTTTAATGTTTCTTACTTCCAGAAATGTTCCTCTTAAGTTCACATGCCAACACACCATAATTGTACAAGCATACACACCTACATTCAAAATATCGATCCCACTGTCCTGTCCTCTCTCTCATAACCAAAACCGAATAGGTGTGCATTTACGAGGGTATATTATTAACTTATGACTTATTCAATATGGCGCTTCATCCCCCAATGTGAATACATTTACATACATGCACTTACATATTTGCGTGGGTAATTCACATCTGTGGCGCACATTAACTTAAATGCGCAAACTCCATTTTCCTTTGAGGAGACGGGGGTGTAGAGTAACGGAGCAATCAGCAAATGCCTTAGTTGTAGTTGTAGTTACGGTAATGAATTAAATGTGTGCTGTCACCGTCGGTCTTATCAACATCTCTTCTTACCTTAATTAATAACGAGCGAGAATGAGGATAAACTTAAAAGTTTACAAATACACATGCAAAAACACTCATAATTGCTTATGTATAGGTATTTTGCACATGTGAACAGTTATTACTATGTGAATATGCATATTGGTGTGTCCACCAACCCACAAGTACATACATACAAGCCACAGTTTATTGCATTTGAGCCATCAACGCTGGCAATCAGCAATCAGATCCTTAATTTTGGATGCATAGATACACACACACATGAGTGCGTGTATGTGTTGGTGAGCATGTGCATACACTAATGAGTTTTGAAATTGTTTCTCGTTTAAATATTCATTAACAAACTGTCATTGATTCAATGAGTACAACAACACAAGGTCGCATAACGGTATTTGTTAAATGAGCAAATGTATACTGATTTACCGTAATTGCTTTCTAAATACTTTAGTCAGCGACCATACAAGTTGCTGTATTCGTATATATGGATTCTTAGGAATATTGATATGTCGATGTGTAAGTGTATATAAACATTTTATCTGCTTTAAATGGACAAAATATAATGCTGATTAAATTTTGATTATTTCAAATGCGAGTATAAATATATGTTATGTAATCGTCGTATGAATATATAGATATCCAATGAAATGGGATAGAACTCAGTCTATACCTTTATATGTCACCACACTACTTATTATTTCTTTAATATATGAGCTCGATCCAACTTGAGCAATTCTCCATAAAATGATGAAAACAGTAAGCTGGAATCTCAACCAAACAAAAACTATCAGGTGTAAAAAAAATGGCGCATCCTGGTGGCATTGATCCTGACTCTCCTGGTGGTCTGAAAAAAAAATCAAAAGAAATTCTTAATCAGTAAGAATGCTGTTATAGCCCCTACCTCAGGGAACAAAAAAATTTTTTTTGAAAAATGGCGACTGCCTGAAAATAAAAATCATTTTTTACGCTTTTTTTGAAATTCCTAAATTTTTTTAAAATATTAAAAACAAGGATTAAGGATTATATAAAGATAAAGGATTATATAAAGAAGGTTCACACAAAATTTCAAGTAAATGGGTTATATAGAACTTGAGTTAATGCCGGTACCGTGTGGAAAAAAGTAGTTTCGAGAAAAACGCGTTTAAAAAAGTGAGTCTACCTACCTACCGGGCTAGGTACTGCGTCACTAAAGTAACTGTAGCTCTTAAAATAATTTTAATTTTTAAAAATCCTTTGGAGGATATGTTCTTAAGGGTCTAAACTTTAAATATATGAAAAAAAAATCGATTTTTTCAAAATTCTAGAGTAGAATACCCCCTTAATGAGAAACAATATGTGTATTTAAGGTCTAGTAATAAGAAATGCGTTATTACATAAAGTACAGGTTTTATTTTTCATACATCATCATTAGAATGATCCGTTTCAGGTCAAATATGTCCCGTTTTGTTTGATAACTTGTTATCGTTTTGAAGATCATTTTATATCGCCACTCTCATGAGAACCAAAATTTGAATATCTTCTATTTTCTTCTCTCGAGGCGAATTTTTCACCAGCAAAATAATTTACCATAGAAACAAGTAGTTAAACTTGGTGATAGATCTTCACCTCAGGAAGATTTTAACTAGTCACTAGCGATAATTGTGACCTGACGATGTCCATATGGAACACTGTTCCCATCCTATCGCCAAGTCTTTGCGTTTGTTTCCTTCGAATGGTCTAATTTTTGTCTTTAGAGAGTTTGGCCTTTGGAGAGCACCACATAGTAGATCATTCTCTACTAAACAGATAGCAAAAAATTCCTGATTCTCAATCCTGACTTGGTGAT
Organism: Bactrocera dorsalis; assembly: GCF_023373825.1. Taxonomy (NCBI): domain Eukaryota; kingdom Metazoa; phylum Arthropoda; class Insecta; order Diptera; family Tephritidae; genus Bactrocera; species Bactrocera dorsalis. The sequence goes on along the minus strand of NC_064304.1, from coordinate 15,793,490 downwards.
CGTTTGCGGCGGCTCTCCGCGTTTCAGTCACAACCGTTTTTGCTTGACTTTGATAAAGCGACCCGTTTTTCATCACCACTAACCACCCATTTCTGAAATGTATCGATTTTGTTGCGGTTCAACAGCGATTCACAGATGGAAATCCATGAGCATTTTTTGTGGCTAAATTTCCGATACCTTTAAGCGTAACCCGATCGCACTTATAGCACGAGAGATACAGATAAGAAAGCCAGCTATTGGAGAAAATATGGATTTCATTGATAATACAACAAATGTTCGATCTTTACTAGAAAGTACAAAAACCATGTTTGATCTTAAATTACTAGAAGAGTTTGAGCAATACCCTTAAATTAAAATTAAAAAATATCTTCTCAAATATGTAAAAAAAAATTACAACTACAATAATGTGGGTTTGAGAATTTTTATTAAAATATAAAACTATAAATTTTTTTCTAAAATTAGTCGTCCCCGAAAACTATTATTAAATGACTGAGTGTATTTCTAACTTCAAAAGGTATTTTTCATTTTTCATTACAGAATGCAGTTATAAAAAAATGGAGTGTTTGAATAACATTTCTGACATTCTTTCTAAAAATAAACTAGCCGACATAAATAACTGGACATTATGGACATACAAGTATTTTAATTTTCCCTCACTTTCATTAATTTTCTTTTTTTTGTTTCTTTGCAGACGTCAAACGGCTGAAGAGCGCGAAGCTGAACGTCAAGCGGCAAATCGTCTGATGTTATCCCTGCAGGCAGAAGCAATTAGCAAAGGATTTGCGCCACCACCAGCCGCGCAACTGTCCTCACAAGCGGTTAACGGTGCTCCATTGGCGGCACTGCACGGACTTCAGCCCTGGGCTGAGACACACGCGGCTGGTTGCTAATCCTCCCCACACTAAGGACAAGCCGGAACCAGAACCGTATTGGTGCACCAAATATCTAAGTGCAGTAAAGTTCATTTGTGATATGCTTTGTATATATAGGAAAATCTACTACACTTACACATACATACATACATACTAAATATTATTATAATAAATACAAGCAAGACGGAATTAATCTCAACAAAAATTAAGTATTAGCTATACTGTTTAATTTATAAGCGTAAAGAGAACAAAAACAACTTAATTACTCTGCAAACTAAAATAAGACTAAGCCGAACTTAAGTTGTCACAGAGGAATTCTGAAAAAAAAAAATTGAAAGTGTAATAACATTTTTGCATTGTAGATGTACTATCTGAAACTTTTTTATTTATTGTCAGGTAAAGTTATAGTGGTTTCGAAAAAAGTATATAAATTATTTAAAATGAAGTAATGAAGTCTTTGCATATATAATTTCCTTTGTGACAATTTGCTTTTAAACTAAAAAAAGGCTTCAATTAAAGTTCAATTTTAAAATAAATAAGTAGTATTAATATGTAGTAAAAAAGCAATTAAAATAGGCTGAGTAATAGTAATGTATATATAGTAAGCTACTGACATTCGTTTTTTAGAATTTTTTTCTAATAAGTTATATAAGCAATTATGGCATATGACTGGTTATTGCGAAAATATCAGAACAAAATAAGGTGATGAGGCACTTTCATACAAATTTTTTTACTAAGGCATCAAAGCGCATTTTAAAAGCACAATTCTTCAGTTGGAAACTAGATTCAAGGCTAATTACACTGATTAACAAAAAATGTAGTTTTCAAGTATTTTAATACAAATCTTTAATACCTCATTCAACCTAAGGATGCTCATCCCTGAAGTCATTCAATTTTGTTTTTCTTTTCGGTTCCGGCTCATTGTTGGAGCGACGTTCTCCAGATTGTTTCAACGCCCAATTAGAAGTTATGAATACAATAATCCGTCTTACCACCAGGAATGATGAATGTCGGATCTCCCGCATCTCCTTTGTAACCTCTACTCGATGAAAAGATTCAGGTATTTTAGTAGGAGTTCACTATTCATATCCAAAACATTAACCAAAATCTATTAACCAAATCTATTATCATAAGAGATATTGATAGCCTCTGCTATCTCTACAAACCTAACGTTATGATATTTAAACTCTGTTTCCTTAAATTGTTGAATGTTATCTTCATCACCAGTGGTGGATCACACAAATGCTTAACTAGGCAAAGTTGTAAGTAATATGCACTCCTATTAAGGAAGTATTCCATTCTCTAATCCTTCCTGGTTTTCACTTTACGTAAGTACTACTATGATCAAAAAGTGTGGTGAAATTTTCATTTAAAACTCCCGGCCAACGCGTAAGGACAAACCATCAAACTATATCGACGAAAACCACGTCAAAAAAATCAAATATTTGCTGCTTGAAAATCGTCAATTGATAATTAGAGACTTTGCTGATAGTATTGTAATATCTCAGCTCAAACCATTTGAAGAACGTTTTGTGTCTCAAACGGGTCAAGTCTCGATGGTGGTCTTCGCGACTATTTTATCAAAAATTCGACTCATATCGTTCCACAACCACCGCATACGTCTAACTTGGTTTCGTGTTACTTCTGGCGATTCAGCGAACTCAAAAGGTGCAACATAACTGAGCGAAGTTTACCTGAGACCCAATCATTCAGCAATAGTTCCCAAGAGTATAAATCAACTCTGTCACATATGCTTTATTGCAGACTTTTTAATTTAAAATAAACTTCCAGGCATTTTGTAAAATTCTCGCTTTAACTGAACTCTTTTAAAGCGAATTTTTGCAAACAGAATAATCACAATAACCGTCGGTATGTTATAAGCGCTTTAATACCTTTAGAAAAAACATAGATTACAGCTTTTTTAACACTTGCGTTTACGTAGGCATAAAAAACGACGAGAGAAACAAGAACACAATCACTACATAAATCGCTAGCGAACCTCTTTCCCAATTCAACAAAGCTTAGAATATTATAATTAGTTTAGATTAACTTTAAATAAAACCACAAGAAATCGTGTATAAAAAAACAGTAATAATAAAACACGACGCATTATTTAAAATAATAAATGTACAAACTTATGTAAATATCTGATAAAAGAAATAAATCGTGTTTTTCATTATAAATTTGATGATTTACAAAATGTTAAATTTTAATAGAAATCACGCGTGTATGAATTGTGTGTAGAAGCAGGCGATAGTCGGTGGAGTATCAATCCGCTGAAGGTGGATATCGATGGCCGAGGGAAAGCAATGTCAAATTATTGCAATGGTCCACAGATTTTAAAATTAAAGCTCAGGGCACCAGCACATTCAAAATATATCAGTTTGAATATAAACCGATTTCCTTTTTGAATTTCACATTAGGTGTGTCCTTAACCATTTTTTCGTTTTTAAAGCTTTTAACTCTAAGCTTTTTTTTATTAAAAGAAAATTATTGGGGTTCATAAGTAATGGTACTTCTAATGAAAATATATTTTTATAATTCATAATTGCAGAAATTAAATTGTGGCGAGCTAAGTCGATATAGACATGTACGTCTGGACATTTCTCTGTCCCTCTGTTAAGGGGTTACATGGGTTACATGGGTTTACGAGTTTCAAAAATCACATTTTTTTATTGTCTATTGTTAAATTCTACAACAGCTCTAGAATATTGTCCTAAATTTTGATCCGAGTAATAATTTCGGAAGAATTTTGACCGTTCAAAATAATGTTAAAGATAATTTTATGCCCTTTTATGATGCCAAAAATGTTCCTATGAAAGGTATTAAAGTTTTGTTGCAGCCGAAGCTTTTAACCCATAAATTTGATATTGGGTTTTTTTGGTGTACTCTAATGTGTATATGTACCTTCAAAGTTTATATAACATATTTCCTTATTGTGCCACGTTACAAATGTTCTGCTGTTCAAATTAATGGCATTGAAAAGGTTTAGCATTTTTTAGAAGGCACTTGACTTCAAATCCTCATCCGAGCTTAAAAACGTATTGGTGTATTTGCTTTGTTTATTGTTCTACCATTTAAATGGTTGATATGGATATGCTCATTTCATTCAAATGCACTCGTGACTCTTGACTACATACGCGTAGAAAGCAAATCCCAATAGACCCGGCAGCGACGATAAAAAATCGAAAGGAAGGAAAAATTAAGCAGAGACAACGGAATTGACATAACGTCTGGAAAACATTTGAAATTGATGAACTTGTTACAAAAACGGTGCGCTGCGGCAAAACACGTGTCAGAGCGCGCTCTTCATTTAACATCCAACAGTAGCAGGAGGAAGAGCTGAAACAGCCACTAGGCTTGGCGTGCTGGCCCAACCTGCTACGTAATCAAACTGTAAATAATTATACATATTTTTTCCACCCCAAAAAGGCAATTATCCTTGCATGTCCTTGACTTGGAAAAAGGCGAAAAAGTGATGCGCTGTGCTTAATTGAAAGGGCGTTATTGTGCCAGCCCTCCTAGCCCTCCTAGTGCTGCTGTGCTGCTGCGACTGTCGTATTAAGTACGTACACACATATGTGTTGTTGTTGTTCGTGCGCGTGTATTTCGCGGCGGTTACACGCATATCCTGTTTCACATCATTTTGACAATCGTTTTTATATGTTTGCTTATTGTTTTTATTACTTTGGCACTTTACCCGAAATGTCGCTGCTTTCGCTCTTATTTAATGTAATTGCCAAACGGATAACGGATTTTCACACACGAGTCACATTTACAATAACAAGTGCACTGCATCATACCCGTCATAACTGCCAGTATAAACTCGTGAAGATGTGTGTCGAAGCGAGAGAGGGGTGTGGTGTTGCAAGCAAATAATTTTCAGCCGGTTATTATTTGTAATAAATTTTAATCACTTAATATTTAATGAGATTTGCAGAGAGTACACAATTGCGGTAAATTAATCTCCGTTCAAACCTGAAAATTTAAGAAAATTTACTACAGCACAAAAATTTTTGCATTTCTTTTTCGGCTTCGCATTTTTAACGGTACATCGTCCAACGTGTTGATGCGCAACTTTGCAATTGTAATCGAATGCTGAGTAACGCAGGTGACATATCTGCTGTCAACAGCACGGCAAATATGTGTATGTCAAAGTATTTTTGTTGTTGTTGTTAAGTTATAAAACTGCAAAGGTGTTGCTTATGTGTGTATAGGTATATGCTCAACGGCACTGGAGATCGTGACGCAAATTTAATTTCAATAAAAGTCAACAAGCAATTTTGTGGAGAGTGAGAGAAAGAGCGTGCAGTCCTCGTTAACCAACAAAAACCCCAAGCAGCAGAGGACAAGAGAATGCACTTTGTACGGAATAGAGAACAAAGTGTCGAATTTGGTTGTGAGAACAGGAAAAATGGAAACACTTTATACTACGAGTATACGCAAAACGAAGAATTTTTGCTACAATTTTAGTAATGCGATTTTTATAATAAATTATCATATCAGACAACTTGAGTTTCAATAAGAAGCTTATTTTTCTACCTTTCCTCAAAGTTATAATACGGTTTAATCAGCATTTTGCGACTACGATGGTAGTCTACTAATTTTTACTTGCTAAAACCGAAAATGATAGTAGAAATGTCCTAACACGTATAATTGTTTATGTTGTAGTTAAGGGGTGAAGGGGTCAAACCACCGTCATTTCCTAAAATTACAAAAATAGCTGTACGTGATGGAATATTTTTTAATTCAAATTCTTAATCAGGATACCGCAAATACCTCACAGTCCTCCAAGTACATCAGTCGCATATTATTCTTTCAGATTTATAGTGGTATATTAATTTTTGTCGAATATTTGGAAATAAGTTTGCTTTGGAGCTCCGTTGCCTTTTTTTGTGTTCTGTTAGACCTCAGATGAGCTCAGCAAATGTTGGTCAACTGTCAACAGCTGTGCAGTCGCAAAGTCCTTCTGAGCCAGAGTAAATCGGAAGAGACCTAGAGCAATTTTCCCCTTTTAATGGCTGTAGGAATTCTAACTTGAGAACGCCCGATCGGAAATCATGCGGTAAGATTGATCACGGTTTTGCCGATAGCTGATACCCAACTACAGAAGTTTTTCATTTGTGAGCCATGCTGAGGGATCAGTGATCTAACCTAACCTATCTTTTGGGCAATATGTAATAGAAGATTTTAAAAATAGGTTCGTTAAAACGAACATTCTATTAATGCCAATATAAGCGTAAAGCCAGAAATGATTTTCCAAACTTTTATAATCATTTAAAACTTTGGAATTTTGAAGGATTCGTCATTAATACGAATAATTAGCTTTTTATACCTCTTTTTATACGTGACCAGCTGAGCCGATTTAGCCGTGGCCATTTGGGTATCCATCTATACGCGAACTAGTCCATCAGCTTTTGAAATATTGATCTGAAAATTTCCACACATCGTTTTCTTCACAGGAAACGTGCTATTTGTCGGCATTGCCGATATCGGATCACTACAAATATTCATAGCTGTCATATAAACTGACCGATCAAAGTCAAGTTCGTTGAATAAAATAGTTTTTTATTTAACCAGACATATTCACAAAATTTTGTATAGATTATTGCCCACACAATGCTACAATGTCAGACTAAAAATATTCAGAAAAATTTTATCAAAAAATATTTTTCCCAACCGAAATAAAGATAACAGATAAGATATTAACACAAAAATTCCTACAGGACCCTTTTACATCGAACAGTGTTGCCTGGGAAACTTTCGATATATTTGTGTTAAGCAGTAGCAACAACGGCAAGGAAGCATCAATTGTAATTGCATTTTAATGCAATTTACGCTTCGGACGTCACCTCTTCCACCCTCATCCTCACGAAAAGCTCATAGCGATTTACGAGTGTTTCCTGCGCCCTGCCAGCAGTGTCACTCGCCATAAACGGCATCAGTCAACTTGTGGCAGGCTATGAGTGAATATACCCGTACACACACACGCACGTACGAAAATATGTCCGATGTCCTTAATTTTACTTTTTGCTCCTTTGCCAGATTAAAAGATAAAAATTCATATTCCCCAATTCCCAGAGCATACGTTCGCCGCCCAATGCCATAGCGTGAAGCAGCCACTGCAGCAATCAACAACAAACAACAACAACAGCAGCCGTAGCTTAAGCTCTAATACACATGTATGTTGGTGTGGATGTTCGTACATCTCGTGGAATGATTGCTGTAAATGAAAAAGGAAAAATTAAACACGAATGACGGAGTTATTCGGACTTTGTTGCAATCATCCCGCCTCAGCCCTCACAAACAATCCCCGAGGATCAATTACCTTGTTAGCTAGAAATTCAATTTGAAAACATATTTCGTTTGCCGCCGCCACCGGCCAACGCCAAAGCCGTTGCAACACCAGCACCACCCTCTTTGGTGGCTTACAAATGTACAATCATTTACCACTTGTGTTTTGTATTCATTTATTGTGTTAATACGAGTGCATGAATATATGTGTTTGTGACTCGAAAGTAGATGTTTATTTATGATTGTTGGAATGATTTGTTTGGTGTTGTTACAATCAAAAGTGTTTGCAAATCTTTTGTGCGAAGCCTTCGTAGATACTTTTGGGTACGCTTTCATGTATGTGTGTAATGTGTAACAAAATGTATGTGAAACTGTTCTTATTAATTGTTTTATAATTCCCAGAACATAAAATTAATGTGATTGAATATTTCTATTAGAGCTCTTGGTAATCGATTAATCGACTAACCGTTACAAAACGACTTTCAGGTTATTCGAATAATTTTAAGAACCCTAATTTGTATATGTATTGTAAAAAATATATATACATACATATTTAATATCTACATACATATGTATATATTTGATATCTTTACCAATATCAATTGAAAAAATTTTCTGGTGATATTTTCCTGTATTTTACCGATCAAACAAGCAAAGTCATGCATATACATATGTATGTATGTACATAAGTTGTCATAACACGGCATATTTTCAATAATACTTTTTTCATGTAAAAAATTAAATATTTTTATTTGATTTGTTTGTTTTTTTTTTTTTTGTCTACATAACTTCTGACAGAATAACATGATATTGGACGAAGGAAAAAAGTGAAAACTCTATTTTTGGCAAATGTTTAAAAAAAACCAATTTTGGTGAAAATTTCTCAAATCTTTTTAGAAGTAATTGAGATTATTGAAAAAGTAAAATTCTAGATTCAAGACCTTGTAAATTATTAAAACTTCATTAAGATCGGTTGAGTAGTTCGCAAGAAATGTTGACAACCGGCTGGCTATAGGCTGAAAACGTTTAATATTTTTTTTCACTGTGTATTCTAGAATCATGTGTAAATATACCATAACATTTTCAAAACAGTCGATATTTGAAATTTTTTATTTCACAAAAATCTACGATTTTTTAAGCCGTCACACTAAGTGTACCCCTTGAAGATTGTTTTACGCCGTAAAGCACTTACCAAAGATATTTTCTGCCGCAAGCTGTGAAAACTACCTTCAATTTAGAAACCACCCATTTTCGAGTGCTGTTTTTCTAAGAGAATATAGTGTAACAATGGTTTTTTGCAGTTTTTGGGCCCGTTCGTCCCGTTTATGCTTACTCCACATCAGATAACCTCTAGCAATGCTACCTTCAACTGACTACAAAAGTCGTATATTATAGAATAAACGACTGCGTTTGACTGCGAGGACTGTTCAAAAAAATTGTTTATAATAACGGTACTTTCCGTAAACATTCCAGTTACTTCAATTATTGAGGTTACAAATTTGAATGTTGCACAATCTTGCTTCTTTTTGACATTTTGGGAAAACAACTTATAACAATCGATGGATACTTTTAGTGCACCCTTTATATATTTATTATAAATTAGGGCGGTAATAAAATTGTGCCTTTGAAAAAAAACATATTGAAACTGTAAAACGAAAGAAAAGTAGAACCAAACTATTCTCCAGCCAAATTTTTTTAAGTAATAAAGCCGAAAAATATTTATTCATACAATCAGATTCGCCCTAATGTAGATGTATAGTATATTCTTATACCATCGGCACATAAACATTTACGCATATTTACACACGTATAAATAAGACATTTATCACGCGGCATGAGTTATGAAATTATGTTGTTACAACAAAATACTGAGCAACACCAAATACACCCCTGATAATTTTTTGATGTAACCAAAGTTGGTGTTTATGAATATTTGATGAGGGCAGTTGCTTGTTATACAATTGGCTATTTACATAACGACACTGTTGGGAGGAGAAGTGGCCATTGCAATGAAAAGGGAGAAAACGGGACTTTAAAAGCGGATAAATATAATAAGGGTGCTTGCCATATTAGCAGCTCGAATAATAAAATCGTTCTCATCGGAAATAATTTGGCAGATATTTTGCACAACAGTGCAAGTACGAGTATGTACATACATATGTAAGTAATGTTAGTTTAGATTTCAATCAATTAATTATAAGCGCAAAATTAAAGTCTAGGCGCTCAGCGAGTTAGTACCAAAGGTGCTTTGCAAGAGGTTGGCTTTAGTTTTAAATATATGAAAAATCACTTTTTGGATCATTTTACGAGATTTTATTTATTATTCATGGGAGATATGTATATGCACTAGTGATAACATTTATTGAAAATCCTGACAAAATACGTTTCGAATAATATTGAGCATTGCCTAAAATTAGGCGCTTACACAAATTTTAAACTCAGAATAAGACTTTAAAATAGCTCAAGCAAATGTATATCGTTTATATATCGAAAGAAATAGCATCAAAAATTCCTCTGAAAATACCCTGGGTCCCTCAATTTTTGAGATTTCGGTATAAAATTTTCCACATGTCCTTTTTTTCCACTAAGAAGCTGCACAATTGTAGGGTCAGGTAATATTGGATTACTATAGCATATAACTGTAATATCAGAATGAAGCCCGGTATATTATAAAGTATTTTTCAAGACCTTAAACATCTTTTTAATCCCATCTTTGACACTAACATACACTTTTCTTGTTTTTCAACTTAGCTTTCTGCTATATTTGCGTTTTTTAGATTTTTACTTTCAAGATTTTTTTTATTTTTCACACATATGGTATGTATGCATGTATATATGTAAAAGTATGCACAATCATAGTATTTTTAAACTTACAAGTGCATATATTAGTATAACTGTAGTTCGTAAAATATGTTAACGAAATCATATACATATATGTACAATAAATAACTGTATTATGTAAATGTGTATGTATGCTGTTCCAAATATTCTATTAAATATACTACTAAATTCGTGTGGAGTCGCTTCGTTTTATTAATATTTTATGGCCATAATCATGTTTTAATGCTTTCCATAATCGTTCGTCTCGGCAGCATTCAGCTCTTCGTACAATTCATTTGATTGATGACGATTTCCAAATAGATTACCGTTTGCTGGAGTCAGGGCTTGAACGCCGGCACGAATCGACAGGGGATTGTGTAATAAATATTGCAACTGCATGAGACATCTAAGTAAAGAAATGTGATTAAATATGAATATTGAAAATAGTTTCGGTTTGAACGCACCTTTCCAATTTGCGTTCGCCATCTTGTTGGAGCATTTCGGCAATATCATTGTCACGATGAGTGTTCACCGCTCGTTTGCCGCTGGTCCAGCCGTGTGAGTATTGAAACGTTTGGCCGAAACATGTGGCCAAGAAGCAGAGGGCAGCCAATGAGAAGAATAATTTGAACATGATGTTTATGCTGTAAATATGTAAATATGTAATTATTGCACATTATTTAAATATGCATTTAATTGAAATATGTTTAAAGGAGATTTATGTTGTTTTAAAGGAAAATGTCTTGCATAAAATGCATATGTCCTTGGGGATCTATAGTGAAAGCAACACATGCGTTGTAAAAATTTAGCCTACCAACAACATATTATTATATAAGTATATTTCTTAGTCTAATGAATTGTATTCAATAATTTTCTTGCTTTTTTAACTTATTTACAATTTATATGTATGTAAGTATATATCACAAAATGTCTTAAATAATAAATAAGAAAATTTAACATACAAGTACTACATACATACATACATATTTACATATGCAAACCCTGTCCTGTTTATTGTTGCATTTGCAGAAGAATGTATTAAGATATGTTTTTAGTCATGAGATAAAATTTTTTCATATTGTTATTAAGCAATAGAAAATAATCACTTTAAATAGCTTAACAAAAATATTTGTGAAAAAACTTCACTGCAATTTTATATTAAATACTACAAAAGATTCAGCGCGCCATCTGTTTGTGAACTATGCAGCTACTACTAGACATACTCATGGCTGTAAACACGATTTTCCCTTATTTGCTACCACAGTGGCTTTCAATATACAGTTTCAAAGCTAATGTAAACTTTTAGCCGAAATATCTATGAAAACACTTGATTAAATTAACTTTTATTTAAAACTTCCTAACAAAATTCAGCACTAGTTATCCACTGAAAGAAAATAAATTCATTTGTTTAAATTATCCTTACTTTTAATAAAAAGCCGTTTGCTTGTGTAAACTTTGTACTTGATTGGAGCAAAGCGCAGATAGAACTGTGCTTCCTGGTGATGGAGTATCCGTTTTTATACCAACTGCCAGGCTTAAGTGTTTGCGGCGCCGTGATTAAGAAGATAAGGCTCCCTCTTCAATTCACACATTTATATACTAACAACACATATATGCATATGGATAGCAATCTTGGCTTTAACAAAGATTAACAATGATTATTTTAGCTGCGCTATTGTTTTCCAAGGCAGTTACCCCGAAAGTGGTATTTAAATGGGTAGTGCGTGAAAAGCCCACAAAACCGTATAAGAGACAAGAGCGCAAGCACACATATGCATACAAACTTCCATAAATGCAAATAGAGCATATGTGCAGGAGCGAATGGCACAGGTTTATGGTCGAAAGAATAAATTGAATGAATTTGTTGATTAAAATTACCACTTACGGATTTTATGCTTAAGCAACAAGTGTTGAAGGACGCCGCGGGCCAATGTGAAGGAGTTAAAACACATACGCTTGCACAAATCGCGTACCAAAATGTGGACGTAAGTATTTATTTTTGTATTTGTGTGTGCGTTTGTTCAGCGCTGCTGAAATCATTGCTTCAAACAAAGTGGGAGATATTCGAGTAGGCCTTTAAGTAAGAAATCTTTGAATTTAAGTGAATATGAAGGAGAATGGTTAATACGTGTAAAACAGGACCAATTCTTTTTATGAAATAGTTAAAATATATTTTAAAAACCAATGGTATATTATAGCATGACATTTGAAGAATATTCTGTTAAATTTTCAAGGAGAAATATTATAAAATGACAGCAATTAATCAAGAGCGTCTCGGAATAATGTTGAATTGCGGTGCCCCTCTTAACTCGGCGGTGGATCATTTGATCCGGCTTTGGACAATTATCGAAATTTTAATTTTTCACTTTTTGGGAACACTTTCACACAAAAAAGCGATTTATTAATTTAAAAATTTATTTTTTTCGGTTTAAATTCCAAATGTTCCATGCAGAGGTTTGAAGTTATTTATGAGTGAGGTTATAGGGAAAATACTTTGAAGTTTCCAAATCTGATGTAAAACGCGTATAAAACAGATTTACTCTCATCGAAATTTAGATACAACATTATTGAGATAATATGCCTCACTTTTTATAAGATTTCAATTTGAGGTTAGAAAATATATATATATTTTTATTTACAAAGGAATTCTCCTATATTGAAAAAAGTAAAAAATAGCATTAAAATAAGAAACTAATGTTTTCCATGGGCAAAACTTTTCAGCATGAAAAATAAACTGATTTCAATATTAAATTGTTTTAAATAAGCGTAAAACATAGTAAAATATTTTCAGTATAACATTTTCAAAGTTAAGTTTTTGCCTATACTAACGATAGAATGAAATTTTGTTTGAAAATCTTTTGCACAGATTGGCAGCACTCTTATTAAATTTATATACATAAATACAAGTATTATAGACTAGTTATTTCACAATCCGGATTTGTGGGGACATTATTTGCATTGGCACTTTCTACAGGCTTCTGCTGAGTTTTATTTCTGCGCCGTAAAATGATATAACACAATCTGCAAGCAAAAAAAAGAAAAAAAATTAGAACAAAATAGTTTATAAGATAAATGAAACAAAAAATACAAAAATCTAGTTAAAAATATAATATCCAAGAAAGGCCACTTACATAAACACCAGCACATTGGGTACATAGAATACTTCACCAAAGAGAAAGATCGCACCAGGAAAAGTTGCCACAGTTTCTTGATATATGGCACTGAAAATTGGCGGGAATATGAACTGCCCAATTGGCTCACTAATACCAAATATCGAGTACATTTTGCCTATAAATATAGATTTTTTTTTTAATATAAAATCTTCGCTGAAATAAATATCTTTAAACACTAACTTAATTCCGCGCCGTCAACAATGCTAGAGCTAATAGTTTTGATGGCAATGACACGCAAACTCACAAACATATCAACAACACCAGCAACATAGAAAGACTTCGTATCACTGGCAAAAGCCTGAAATGTATGCAAAAATTAAATTAAAAGGTAGTCATTAAAAAATAATATCCATTATTAATTGAACTTACAAAGAGAATTCGTGAAATAACGATTGCTACAGCTGATAATATACCAATAGTGGGGTCCGAAAATTTCAGCAATTTACTTAGTATAGCGGTACCAATGAAAGTGCCTAAAAGTGAAAAATTATAATTTAATACAAATTGTTTAAAGTGCGAAAAGTCGAAGCAAAAAAAAAGGATAGATAGAAGGTGTCTAGTAACAGTTTTGAAGGTATAAATGATTTTCAAACCAAATATATGTATGTATGTATATATGGAGCCAAAAAACGAAAAAATCTCAAATGCCGGAAAGGTTGTGCGGATCATCCTGCGTCTATTTGCCTAAGAGACTATGGATCGACAACCGGTTCGAGCCCGCGATTTTTAAGGCGAAGGTTTTAAGGGATCATAAATATTTGTTCGTCAGTTTTTGAGATATCCTTATGAAATTTAATGGGCATGTGCATTTCTATATTCTATTAATTATTTGTCGCAACCGGTCGGATCGGACAACTATATCAGATATCTTCCTTATAAAAGTCGCTGAATGGATGTTTTGGACCCATAGTCTCTTAAGCTAAAATTTTCAGAATTTCAGATTCTATAGAAAAAAATCGATCCGCTCTAATAAAAATACATATAAAGTATTTTCTACATACCAACTAAAGCTGCCGCAGAAGAAAACGTGAAGAAGAAACTAAAGTCATTTCCATTCCAATTGAGTTTGATAAGTGTGTAACGGTACCAATAGTCGTTTTCGCCTGTAATAGAGTACAAATTATTTTTTACCTTTAATAATCAAAGATTTTGACCTACCTGAAACGGGACCGAGGGTCAAAAAGTAAGCGGTTATAAGTAAAATCAGTAACATTCTTCCATGATTCGGACGTTTTACTAACGGAAATTTAAGGCAATCTAGAACCAAAGTTGGATCGAAGAATTCACGAAGAAAGGACCGTCGAGCCGGTGTTGTAGCGTCAGCATTCGACAACTGTGCCGACTTATCCGACGGCTCTAAACGCGAATTTAATTCAAAGCTCACATTCTTGACGCGATCCACCTCATCGGTGCCCGTATGCTCATAAGCCAAATTGTCAGCGCCGGCACGTAACGGTGGTGGACCCTGCGTCGGCAATGGTGGCGGGATGTCTTCAGGTGCTTTTTCAACTGTTTTAGGTGCGGGTTGGACCTCTTTTATAAAGAATATTATATAGAGTATGGCAATAACTTGAAATGATGCGGCCATGCCAAACGAAACTGTGAGACACAATGCAAGAAAAAAAAATCTTGTAATTTTTGTGTTGCAAAACAAATATCAGTGACTTACATATATAACCAAGTTTCTGAAAGAGAAAACCACTAATCGGTTGACCAATAAAAGGCACAGCTGTCACGAACATCGCAAAGATACCAAACCTGAAGGAATTGAACAGTAGGATTAATTTGAAAATAATGGAAAAGTTATAAAAATAATGGAAATATATGTATGTATATAAAAATAGTTGAAAATTGAAAATATTACCTAAATATGCGATCTTTTTCAGGTGTCGCTATAGTTATATAACTGTATATAGCCATTAAACAAAACGTGAGTCCGCCAAATAATGCCGGTACGATCGCCTCGCAGTATGCGCCAAATTCCATGGGCAGGGCGTCGAAGAAGATTGCGGAAATGAGCAAACCTTAACGGTATTCACGGCATATAAATTTTGTATTTAAATTTTAGCATAAGCCCTTTAGATTTTTTATTAAATTTACAGTTTGTATATTTTTACATTAATTCATTTTTTGAACATTATATGTATTTTGGTTTTTTTTAATATGCTTACATGTGAAGGAAAGCAACTCGCCGACAATGGGCATAATCATGCATGGCTTGCGCTTATTATAACGATCAGACCAGCCGCCAGCAAATAGTAACACAATCAAAGGAAAGATGGCAGCTGTAAGTAAAAAAATATAAAAAATCGTTTATTGGTCAAATAAACAATTTGTTAAAATATTTTATAACTCTTCGCAGTGAAATATTTTCCCAAGCAATCACATCGAATTTTCATCCACTATGACATTGCAAGTATTACATAACCTCAAAATTATAATCCTCATCGTGCTTATTACTCGTGATGTAATATAATTGAGGTTTTTAAAAGGTTAACAGCGCTGAGTGGGGTTAAGCCGCATTTTGATGCCAAGTATATATTTTGATGAAAAATTTGAATTTAGGTTTTTAGGAATTATCATTAATTAAATCTGTTTTCTTTCTTTCTGTTTTACAGATAACTAGTCATATAAAGGATAATGCATTTACTTGATCTCATCTACGTTTCTATACACTGAACAGGGTATAATAAGTTTACCACGATGTTTGTAACGCTCAGAAAGAGGCGTTGGATACCCTAAAAAGTATATACTATACTATTTGCTAGTCAAAAAAGTATTTTTGTATTTTGTCAATAGATTTCGTTGCAGTCGTATATCTCGAGTGCTATTATTATAAATATAAAAAAAAATAAGTTGAAGTTTGATTAGAAATACGAAAAGATTTTTTCGACTACACATACACATACATATGTAAATGATCAACGAGGCGAGCTGATCGATTTAGCCATGTCCGTCAGTCTGTTTATGTATGTATATGCGAAGAGGTCTCCTCGTGTTTAAAAATAGAATTACATTTTTGGAATATACAATTTTTTATTGGCAAAATATCTTGACGAAATTTTACATAATTTAAGTGTTGTCCAACGCCTCAAGTTCTGAACATATTGCTCCGATCGGACCACTATAACATGGAGCTGCCATACAAACTGAGGAATCAAAATTAAGATAATTTTTTTTCCAGTTCAATGCTTTTGAGAAATGCACCTGTAAAAGGTATTAAAAGGGGGGATCCAAGTAGAGATAGCCCTTTTTGACAGATCACGCGTGATTCGTGTCAATCTTCAGTGCCAGATAACATTTTTGCTAGTTTTAATTGACAAAAGTATTAATTATTAAATATATTTACTTTTTACATTAATATTTGAACTAAAAATAAACAAAACATTGGTCAAACAAAAATTTGCATATAACAGTTATAACAGTAATTCAATGTTTTAATACATATGGAGAAATTAAGCTTCGTGATGAGTAAACATTTGCATTTGAATTGAATATGCAATTAAATATGTATGAATGCAATCAATCTCTGAAAACGCTTGAGAATTCGTCGCAATTAAAATTTTTTTGTGTAAAGAATCCGGCAAATTAATTTTTTCACGTCAAAAGCTGAATTTTTTAATTGGAATATTTCTTCTTCTATTCAAGCAATAGCATTTAAAACTTTCAAATATTTCTCAACAAAATTTTTTAAGGGTAAAAATATATTTACATGAAATAATTAGAATTCAAAAAATTTAAAACAAATTCCGAAACCATGTAATATATTTTCATATACATACATATACATATTTATGTATGTATTACACACTTGCACACTAGCGATTACCGACTAAATGTGTTCTAATCCATCACTAGCAAATCCAGTTCATTAATGGTGGCTTTTTAATAGCACCTCTAAATCAATTAAACAAGAGAATGTTGTAATAAAGTTTTGCGATCATCTTCTAGTAGGAAAGTTTCATTCAACGTTTCACTAATTGACACTATCTCACATCGAATATGTTTGTTTCTGAAGATTAACACACACACAAGCACATAAATACTATAAAACACAGCGATCAGAACGAATGCTGATTAATCCGTTTGTACAAAAACTAAAAATTCTAATGAAAACAACTTGTTTGATAATCAAACTGTACGCAAGGTAAGTGCTAACGGAACCAGTTTTGAACTATAATTCAAAAACCTCTGAAGTACTGAAGATGAATTGGCAACTATTTGCATGCGTGAAAAAGGCAAATTACGAAATCAAAACAAATGAAAAATCACGTTCCAATAAACAATTAAAGCCTCTATTGACGAATGTCTAAGTGTATTTTTTCTTTATCAAAGATTAACAATTAACATAAACGGCGCAAAATTACTGTCTATATTTGGAGCTTACAAGTGCCACTAAGTATCATTAAACAAAAAACAAATAAAAAAACTGAAAAATAATAATACATTAGTTATTCAAAAAAAAAAAAAAATCCTACACAAAACAAGTAAAATTTAATGATGTCTTGAGGATATTATTGTGAAGAATGTTTTACTTTTCTGTTTTGTTTTCATGTTCTGTCACACACACACACTTGCGTAGAACTTCTGGAGCGTGTTTGCGAAAGGAACTGGTAATACCAGCAATTATTAGATTGGTATTTATATTTTCTGAAATTCAAACACACATTTTTTAGATTTGCATTATTTGTTAAACACGAAATGCAAATACCCTAAACAGGTTCTAAATATTAATTTCTTTGGTAAGTATCCAAATTGATACTCAGTTCAAACAGCCAATGAAGCGTTAATGCAAACAACGCACATCACATGAATTCTCAAACTTTTACTATAGACCCCCGAAGGATGAAATGCAATAATAAAACATACACACCAATAGGTGCGCGTTTCCCAGATACATCGGCAGCTAATTTTTGCGCTTCGATTTCAGCTTTGCACACGGTGTAGTTGAAGCCTGTTGAACCGATAGAGAGCGCAGCATCTGCTGCTACTGCGCCGAGCGTTGTGTTCTCGAAATTGAAGTCGTCACATTCTATGCCCAGCTCGGATTTGTCCAAAGTAGTGTCGCAGACAATTTTATTATAACCCAAATTAACGCGACACGCCTAAAATATTGAAACATTTCAGTTTTAAGCACAAACCAAAATGAAAGGGTCCACTCTTAGTTAGTGTTACCTTGTCGAGCGGAAAATTTTGCATTGCTACTGCATTAAAAACACTAGCCATCAGGTAGAAAAAGAAAAATGGTTCAATCACCAAATATTGTCGATATGCCCATAGTTTTTTTAAATAAACCACCACTCCTTTTGGTTCCGTCTCCGCTTCCGGTGCGGCTTCAGCGGAAATGCCATTCTGTTGTGACATTTCACTTTATGGTGGAAGCACTTTGCAAATTTTGCACAAATTTATTTTTAATAAATTTCTGTAATATTACAATTTCTCTATTTTTGGTTATTTTTGCAATCTTCGAGACACTTTAGCACATCTCCAGTTAATTATGTATATGTGAATTATAATAATTGCTGACTAGAATTAAGTATAAGCTTAAACAGAGTAAGCTTCTCGAGTTAGTGACTGCCGATGTTCGCGCCCGTTTAAAAACTAAACAGGCTATAACGATTCGCATATTAAGCACCTTATGGCTATTTGCATTCATGATCATCTCAACTTTTGCTAAAACTTGTCCAACATGTGTTGCTCATCTTGCGCTTCAGGCAAATTTATAATAACTCTCTTTTGCTTAATCATTAATTTTGTAACAATTGATGAGCATAAACTTTGGTAACTAATTAATTCATGTAAACAAATTAATTATAGGCATATTGCTGGTTTGGAGTGAAGTTGTTCTACGCCCGCGTTTTCATTTTACACTTGGGTGCAAGGTAAAAAAGAATGTAAACAAAAAACGTTAAAAACAACTAATTACATACCATCGATTTTAAATATACACTGATGTCACAAAGTAATCGTTTAATAATTATTATGCTCACAGTCATATAGTTTTTTCAACATTTTATTTTTGTAATTTTAGGCTTGGTGTTAAAACTTCTTTTTATGTTCGCCAAATATGTCTAAATCTTTATAAAATTAAAAATAAAATTTTCCCCGATTTTTAGAATTAATTTCTTTAATGCCGTATTTGTAATTAAATTTTTTTAAATAGTGATTTTTGAAAAAAATACTTATTATAATAAGGTCTGATAGTTTGATTTTGGTTGTGATAAAATTAAAATTAATTTTTAAACAACCTAATATATATTATTAAAAATTAAAAAACGAAAAATATAAATAAAGAATACAATTATAAAGAAAATTCAATAATTAAGTCATGGCAACTCTCATTATGATTAAACGGCTGTCAGAAAACCAAAGATGTGCTTATATAAAAATAGTCGAAATTCTACTATCGAAATTTAGCAACGCGAACAAAAATAATTCATACCAAGTTATAGTAAAAAACCTAATGTAATCACAAAAGAACTAACAAAGTTTCCAATGAAAGTTTAAAAAATAAATATTACAAGTCAAGCTATCTTGTTTTGAACAGCTTATCTCAAGTATCATTAATCGATAACATATGCGATTCTCCATTTTTAATGCATACTTGCACATCACCATCCAATTCAAGTTGACATTTTGTACTTGTAAATTTGTTCCGGTTGTTTATTTCTTCACGTCTTTATAAGTACTTTATTTATTTGCTGTGTTATTAGTGAGTAAGCTGAGAAGTAAAAATTTACTGCAACAATCGCAATAATCTAAAAGAGCGCATGAAAATTAACCCAGAATAACAAATTGCTACCGCAACTAAAACTTTTGTTTTTGCATGGCAACAAAAGAAATTTTCATTTTAATATGAATACTTCGATTTTTGGTAGCTTTTTATGGGAGGCGTTGTAGAGATTGAATGAACTACCTAATTTTGCTGTGCAATCGAAAACCGACCATGTTGTCGCGCCGCAGTAAAGAAAAGGCTACCGCTCATAAGGAAGGTGTGGTTGGTAAGTATGTGAAAAAGGAAACACCACCTGAAATACCAGTGATAAATGTCTGGTCGTTTGATGAGCAGCGTGCCAAGCATAATAAGAAGTCACTGCAGCGTTGTGCAAGCACTTCGCCCAGTTGCGAATTTACCGGCCGAAGTTCTGGTAATTCCAGTCGCAATACTTACTCCTGCGGCAACGACTCACAATTGAATTCGCAGCCGGATTATTATCATGCAAGACGGGCACAATCACAATTGCCCCCAACGACAACGATGCGTTCGGTGTCACAGGCGCATCAGCAACGTTACGGTGTGACCGGCTTTTATGCGCCTACCAATTCCATGTCCTCAACAAACCAACATCCACATTTCTACTCAAGCAATAATTTGGATGTGGCTACCAATGGACATGGACATAGCGGTAACAGCAGCAATGCTAGTAACAGCACTAGCAACTATGTAAACATTGAGCAAATCGATCGAATGCGACGTCAACAATCGTCACCTTTACTGCAGCCAAACAATGCGACGTACGAACAATTTCATAGAAGGCACTCTGCCAATCAAAAACATAGTAACTCTTATGATGGACGTATTCGTGGCTTTACAAGCAGTGATACTAATGCCACATCAATAGCTGAGGGTATGGATTCCTACAACAATGTACTTCAGATACCACGAGGTGCTACACCAACTCCACCACAACATTATCCCACCAATGCCAGTTATTTAGCCGGCTCTGACTCCTATCCCATATACGAAAATCCCTTCAGAGTTTCTTCCAATACTTCAGGAAGTGTTATCAACAATAATCATACATCAATGAATAATTTCGATAGTCGTTCTACTCAATCAACTGCAGAAGTTCGTTCTGAGTCACCCATTTATAGTAATACCACTCTGGCGGTTTCCAACAATAACTTGCATTCATCATATGATTTAACTGGTGGTACAGCAGCTGCAACTTCTGTTCAATCTTTGTACCATGCACCGTCGAGGCAGCTACACTCACAATCGGTCGGCAAAACAAACAGTACAACAAATGTTTTACAAAAGGTGCCATCACAGCAATCCATAGAAGAAGAGCTACCACTTCCACCCGGCTGGGCAATGCAATATACTCTTCATGGACGCAAGTATTATATTGACCATCACACGCATACAACGCATTGGTCGCATCCGCTAGAGAGGGAAGGTCTACCGGTAGGATGGCGACGTGTTGTTTCTAAAGTTCACGGTACCTACTATGAAAACCAATATACGGGGCAATGCCAAAGACAGCATCCCTGTCTTACCTCATATTATGTATATACTACATCTGCCGAACCACCGAAGGCCATAGGCCCTGAAATGCCAGTTC
The DNA here is from genome assembly GCF_023373825.1 of Bactrocera dorsalis. Taxonomy (NCBI): domain Eukaryota; kingdom Metazoa; phylum Arthropoda; class Insecta; order Diptera; family Tephritidae; genus Bactrocera; species Bactrocera dorsalis. The sequence continues at coordinate 15,771,986 of NC_064304.1, read as the reverse complement.
CTTATACACCGCCAGTACATACACACAATGCGTTAGTACCGGCCAATCCGTATTTGTTAGAAGAGATACCCAAATGGTTGGTGGTATACTCAAATGCTGATTCATCGAAAGACCATATGCTGCAATTCAACATGTTCAGTTTACAAGATCTTGAGTGCTTCGATGGTATGTTGGTACGTCTGTTCAAGCAAGAGCTCGGCACAATTGTTGGCTTCTACGAACGGTATAGGTAAGTGCGAAATACTGCTATGGACCGTATATTGGTATATAGTATTTGTTTTTGTTTTTCATAAATATTTATCATTTCGAGTTTTTAATTTTCTGTTGTTTTTCGGTTCATCAGACGTGCTTTGATTTTGGAAAAGAATCGTCGTGCTGAGCAGGAGCGCTATTTGCAAGAGTTACATACACAAGCCACACACCAATAACGCTCGTTAAAATACAGCTATTTGAATCCTACTTGAGTATAGTGTGCGCTGTGCTTCCCAAAACTTACATACTTGCGCATATAAGGAAACCTTATATATCTTGAAGTATAATTGGACTGTCTTGTTCTGTTGAACTGTGAACTGTTTTCGTACCAACAAATATTTGATAACTTTTAAGTAAAAATTTTATGTTACTGATTTTAAATAATATGTATATTATTTATATTTACCAATGATTACGTTCTATAAAATGTTTTTGTGATTTGCTCTACTATCATTTTATTTATATATACTCATAACTTTTTCATTTTAACCTATATGACTTTTGCAAAAAAAAATTATAAATATACTTTATATTCACATTTTTTTCAAGGATAAGTGTTTTACTTTTTTATATGAGCACCTGTAAATATATATTCATTATTTTTTTTATCTGATCAATATGTATTACATATGCCGTGATGTTGTAAAAGTTATAAAAGTCAGATGGAAGCGTCGGAAACCTTATAAACTATATATTATATAAATGATCAGCATGACGAGCTGAGTCTGTCCGTCTGTCTGTCTGTCTATAGATAGATTTATTTACATATATGAAATTTGACACAAGTCTTTTTCTCCGCAAGATGCTGCTCATTTGTACGAACCGCCTCATTCGGACTACTGTGGAGTATAGCTGCGACTGATCGGTCAAGTGTAAACGTTTTTGTTTGAAAATATATTTTCATGAAATTTAGCACATACTATAGTTCAAAGCAGCACTATAATCTCGGAACAAATTGCTCGAATAGGATTACTATAGCCGCCCTACAGCCTGTCCGATACAAAACAAGTTCTGAATGGCAAACTATTTTATTTGATATAATATCTTCACGAAACTTGTCCATTAAGTGTCAAAACAAAATAATACTAAGCAAGCTAGCAGTTTTTAACGTGAGGAAATGAAATCTTACAATTGTAAGCATATTGAAGTGGCATCACGTATATTTACACACTTAGACCTCACAATTAAAATTGTATTTACATTTTTCATCACTTAAGTGACTAAATTCTGAAGTAATTATGAAGTTAATAAAAGATGTTTTCATTTCATAATTTTGCTTATTTAAAAATAAACTATTAATTATAGCTTAAACCTATTACGCATCGTTTCTCTTGTCAACAATATTGTTAATTTATCTGTGATTTTGATGAGCAAACACTGAAAATAGTATAGCAAGTGAATGAAAGTTTTCGAAGAGGTTTGAAGATTTATATTAATTAATTAGTACTTCATTGGCATGCTAAAAAAGTGATGATGAATTGTGATGTCGGAGTAATGAATAGTTTTATTAATGTAGTTTAAAATATTTACAGAAAAATAAGCGATTAATTGATTGGCCTTAATAACCAACATCTTTTACATTTGAATAGGTAAAGTTTCCTCGTAAAACTGCAGCAACTGTAACAATTATATTTAGTATACTGTAAAATGATAAAATTTCCTTGCATTGACCTCAAATTTGTACTAAAACTTATACTATACTCATATAAGAACACATCGCTATAATTCAACAACATTAAAACGAACATTTTCCTGGACCTTCCGTTATATAGCTTCTACGAAAATAACTTAAGGAGTTATATGTATCCACTTGAATGTAGCTCGTTTTTGTGATTTTTTAATCATTAATTAATTAATAACTAGTTATAATGTATAGTATAAACAGATTTTAATGAATTATAATAGTCGGCAAATAGTTTTGAAAAATTTTCAATTCGCTTTATCCGGTAGCCGAATTGCAGGGGACCATCGCAAAAAAAAGTGTCTGACGGTGAGGAACATTTTTCTGGTTAAGATTATCTCAAATCAAAGAACCAAAAAATATTATTATTACCATATGTGAATACAGGTTATTATCAATCGACTAGTTATAATTTGGATTTTTGACTAAATGGCGGCTTCCCAAAAAAAGTCGTTGTCTTTTTTTTTGTTTTGTGAAAATGTTTACTCTTTAAGATTCTCTTAAAATATCGAAATTGTTATAAAAATCGTATTCGTTCGATCATTATTTGACAAATATAGCTAAGAGATCGAGGAAAATTTCAAGTCCAAGTTGCAGTCGTTTTGGAGCATTTTCCACCCCGACTCTGAAAACAGCGTTTCGAGAAAGCCCCGAAAAAGTTTTAGGAGCCCTTTCAAGCACCCGAAGACGTCTTCGAAAACACGCTTATATCTCCGAAACTATTTGCCCGACCAAATTCAAATTATCTGAGAATATTCTCAAATATACTATGTACAAACAAATATATTCAACAAAACTAATGTGATACATGTAAAGAAAGTGTCGCAAATAGTTGGAGAATATTAATGTAAATATAAATGTAATCATATTGTGTTTAAAAACTTCATATACATACATATGTACTTATATGTAAGTAGCGATGACTTACTGCGTATATCTGTCGCTCATATCATTTGATGAATGATAACGATCTACTTTGTATTAAGGTATGTACATATGTACATACAAACTACATACATATGTATGTACTTGCGATATAATTCTAATCAGTTGTAGATTTGGCTTACGTATGCTCTTGGATGCGCTTTATAATCGGTTATCAGCTCAACAAAACGCTAGAAATATAAATACTTTAACTGTGGAGCATGCATTGAGCACTCTGAGCTGAGTGTACTGTATTGCCCGATTTAAAGTTTTCAACGCTCATGAGTTTGCACTTCAGTGTTTCAATAAGAAGCGGTCTCCTCTTGTTACAGACTGAATGCGCCGTTATTAGTCGCGATATAAACGTCGAAGTGATCGGACTCATACTTATGTACTCAGAGACTCGCATTTCGAACACCGTATCGGCATCGGCACACGTGTGACGATAAATAATATTTCGCTTAAGTTGCAAAATTTTGCCCGCGTTATTCTCTATTGAGGGCTTATAGAACTCAACACTTTACTCTACGCTAATAAATATTAAAGTAAAAAAGTTAAAACTCGATTTGTGAATATTTGAATAATTAAACATTTCGGTTTTGGCCTATTAGCACAATTTCAACAATAGTTGCAGGTGATTCTGGTATGTTTGTTTTCGTTTTCGTTTAAGTTTAACGTATGTTATTTGTTGTTGCTATCCAAAGCGTCGCTTATTATTTCCTGTGGCTATGAGGGGTCGAGTCAGTACAGAAAAAGAAATTCCGATAAGTTTGACAAGTGTTTTTAATCGTCGATTTTTGTTTTTTTTTATATGTGTGTATAAAATGTTGTGGGAAATGTTTATTGCTTTTACGTGCTGTGGCGCAAGCTTTTGTCGATTGGCAAAAAAAGTAATGATTTTATGTCGTATTGCTTATTAAAATAATTAATTAATGACATTCGCGAGCCAACAAAAATCCAAAGTGAATAATCAAATTTTGAAAAGAAAGTGATTATAAATATTTATAAATATCGCCTTATATGTACATACATATGTATATAAAGATTGGTATATTATTATGCAGCTTATTTATACAAAGTTAACGGTTCATTCACACTCCGCCGGTGATAAAAGCATGAATAAGCGTTCTAATTTGAGGATCAAAATGTAAAAATAAACCAAGAACTGTGATATCTCTGTATTATATACGACACTAACATGCATGTATTCAAATGTATGTATGTACCATCGCAGACCAATGGTATGGAAAATATCCTTGGGTTTTTTACTTTTATAAATATTTAAACGCCGATATCCGGTTCAGTGATCGGTAGATATACGAGTATTAAGGTTCAACCTTTAAATGCTTACAATTTGAAATAAGTTAGAACAATCAAAATTTCTTTAAAAGCTGCTAAGTTCACTTTATGTGTATAGTTCCCTGGATATTAATTTTCCGGTTACAGTTCCATTGATTTAAAATTTTAATTGCGTATTTGAAATGTTAAGATTTTATTCTGCTGCAATAAACAATAAGTAATTATTGTAGCGCGTCTCTTATTATATCCTATAAAAGGACTTCTTTAACAAACATGAACTAAATTCAGTTATTAGAAGGAAATATCTTTTATAATTAGTCATCATACTACGATATTCACTTCTTACTATGAAAAATTTAAAATTAACTTTTCATGCCGTTAGACCGGAGTTTTATTGCTGTTGATGCAACTTTATCCACTTGTGAATTGGAATCCTCCCCAGTGGCCAAGGAAAGCTTACCACACCACATTGTGCAATTATTTTTAAATTATTGCTGATTTAATTAGCCAATTTTGTTAAAAGTTTTCAAACGTATAAAATGGAAAATAATATTATTAGGAGACTATAAATTTATACACATGTTTGAAAATTACACAAAAATAAGTTTACGCAATTATAATTCCCAACACTATGTTTTCAGTTCATTATAACTTATAACTTTATTAGACTATATGAAACTCCTATATATTGGGTAGTCGAAAAAGTCTTTTCGTATTTCTAATCAAGCTTCCACTTATTTTTTTTTTTTTGTTTTTATTTAAATAAATAAACAAATATGTACCATTTTGGTCGACCACTTTTTCCCATTATTTCGCTAGAGACATTATTCCATCAGTGTAAATCGAAATTTCCAGAACGGAAGCAAGCGAACCATTGTTGTGCTACGCGAACTGATGCAGCATCGTCTCGGTAAATTTCAAAAATTTCATTGGTAGGTAGCTCTTCCTTTTTTTACACAAAAATTTCAAAATATAGCGAATTTCTTCATTATTTTCACTCATTTTTGAATAGCTGTAGTTTTTTTTTTTTGCAACTCCCCCGAATTTAATTTTTTTTCGGTAAATGAAGCTTACAATCTCACCTTTCCAACACTATGATTGGTAGTACTGGAGATATACGACTGCAATGACATCTATTGACAAATACGAAAAGACTTTTTCGACTACCATATTATATTTATTATCTGTAAGTGTAGTACTACTGTGATCAAATCGAAAAATGAATTTTTAATTTATACTTCGCGTGTTTTTCGAATAGGTAAATTTTTCTTCTGTTAGTAGTATGTACTGTTAGTGACATCTATGCTGAAGTTTGAAATACGAAACGACTTTTTCGACTATCCATTATAATGTTCATACGTCTAGAAAAATATTTCTTCTTCTTCAATTGCTTAATACCTAAAAGTTCTACAGTAACGTGTCAGTGGAAAAATTCAAAGCTGTATTATTATGCAAATGTTTTCCAATTCTAAAAAAAAACGTTTAAATAAAAGTAATTATTTATTTTGCGGTATATAAGTACTTTAATTATTTTGTAACTTATAATATTTTTTTTTTGTTTTTTTTTTTTTAATTCTTTATATTATTGCAAAATATTCTAACTTGTATTCTAATCTACGCTAACCACACTTTGGTTATAAAAATGTGCATAGAACCTACTAAGTATGTATGTATGTATGTATGAATTGCAAGTAATCAAGGTAACGGGAAAATAGTTATAAAAATGTTATAACACTTTATACAAGTGTCTGACGTTAACTGATAATTGATAAGGCAATAGAACTGTTAAAATGAATGATTTTCTTCGTGAAACCGAGGATAATAAAGTGGAACAGTTATTCATACATGAGTGGTTTTATTATATTTGTTTAATTAATAAATTACCGAAATTTAGTGTACTTAACTATTTCAGATATTAATTAGTATAGTAAAACGAAGACTTTATCAGTAATTAATAGCTTGTTTTTCCGGCAGACCAATTAGATACACAGAACTAGATGGATCACTACTGTATTAGAAATATGTGATAGGGAAAGAAGAAATATCATATGTATTATTAGGGATAGGTACTACACTGAAAGATTACCAGTCACTCAATTAGGACATGGTGCTCAGTTAAGCTTTGAGTGCTTAACTTTCATCCATTCATTATTGAATTACAAGGAAAAAATTTTCCAACACTGACTGAACAGAAGAGACAATATTAAGTATTAAATCCGAAAACTTTAACTATAACCTGAACACTGTATATTAAGCTTGCTACAAAGTTTGTAACACCCAGAAGAATCGATCTGAAAATGTCCTCAATAAGCTACTGTCAGACCATCATAGGATTCAGCACAGACTGATTGATTAAGACTAAGGTTGAGATCTTCATAAAATATATATTTTTCTTATTAAGTAAACTTAATTCGACTTGAAGGTTGTTTATACCAAAAAATGTGGATGGAAGGACTAGCAAAACGTTGGATGCTTAGCCTTAGCCTGTAACGTTTTCAAATATAATTATACATATACATACCTAGTTGCTACAATAAATTCACCTGAGAAGAATTAGAAAGTTAACGTTTTTTCTTGTTCTGTACAAAGATGAATCGAATTTACAAATTTTAATACTTTAAGCTGACATAACCAAGCGTCTTTATGAGGATACTGTTCCTAAAAACGCGACATATACATACATATTAATTCTCTTTAAGAGAGATATACATACATATGTATACTAAAAATTAAGATTTTTTTACTGCTCTAAGTATCTTTTCTTGGTACTAACTCTTCATAAAAGAGTATATCAGATAACATATCATCGACTAGAGTACATACTTTAAATAAAATCGAAGAATTGAGTGCACACTCATAATAAAAACACCTAAGTTTGTGAACATAAAATGGCGTTGGTGTAATCGTTAAAAATATGATAAATAGTAGACTAGTAGTCGCTAAACCGAACTTTGGCGGCTCTTTCACTATCCATATACCAGAGAGGACGTTGTGGGTGAAAAGAAGCCGTTGGAAGAGAGCAGTGTCTTCCAGGCCGAGGTTGCAACATTAAGGTAGCAGCATATTTACTGCTTCGGAGTGCAGCCTCCATCAGAGAAATGACAATCCACTCCGATAGCAGAACAGCAATATTAGGCTTGAACGCAATAACAGTGCGTTCAGGGTTGGTCAAAGAGTGCCTAACCTCGCTATCAATAGCATCGAGTGTTATTGTGATGTGACTGGTATGGATTCCAGGCCACAACGGAAACGTAGGAAACTATAAAGCTGATGAGCTAGCAAGGAAAGGCATCCTAGAACCGCTATCTTTAGAATGGGAGCGAATCGGTGTTCCTGTATCCTCTTGTTTTCTATTACTGAATAGCTGGGCCCCGCGGAAGCTTGGTCAGCGCTAGGCCACTATTAGTACATGCGCTGTCGCAAAAGCCTTTTGGTCCAAGATCTAGTGATCACCTTGGCCATTGCCCTATTGGCGTCCATGCAGTAAGGCTGGGAGTCCTCCCGGACTCCATCTGCAGAATCTATATATGCAAGTAGAAGAGGACGAAACAACTCACCACTACCTTCTTGACTGCCCCGACGAATCGACTGAATAGAAACGATACAACACTGACTGAACCTTGAACCTAAAAACGCATAGCCGTAATTATCAATTGTCTCAGTTTTAATATTCTAATTGTTTTTAACATAATGACTTATGGTACACACATACATATGCAAGTCATTAATCACGAAGCTACTTATAACTACATGCAATAACTGCGGTGACCCAAAGAAGCTTGAATATTAATGTGTCATCAATTTTATGAAATGCTTTATTTGTATTTCCTGTTTAAGGAAAACAATGCTGACTCCAAATCAGCTCAAATCAGCCGAATCGACTGAATAGAAACTACACAACACTGACTAAGCCTTGAACCAGAAAATGTTTAAAAACACAAGGTCGTCGTTATCAATTGTCTCAGTTTTAATATTATATTATTTTGGAGTGAGTTTTTATCATGATTTTTGAACAAAACTTTTTATGTTTCACGGTTTGTAGTATTCCCTTTTTAATATGATCTTGCCCATTATCTTATTAAAAATTTCCAATATCTCCAACAACATATGGTACAAAACCACACATTTACAGCCCTTATACCATCTACACCACCATTGTTTCCCAATTAGATTATAAAAAAACACACTTCACTTTCCGACTTCTCGTTCTTTCTTTATATAAAAATAATTGTTAAATTAAGCTTGTAATAGTTTTTAATAAATGGCTTTTCTTCATGTGGTATAATAAGCATTTGTTTAAGGGGTTGGAAAACCGAAAAAAGGACTTTTCCAGATTTTTTTTTTCTGAGAAAACTTTTATTGATACAAAAATTTGTACACATATCATGGTGTATCTTAACTATATTTTTAAACTTGTTATTAGTAAAAATATTTATTAGGCAAGGTACTACAGTTGATCTCCGAAAGCTCCTTTCAAAACGTCGTTTTGCGGTGACCACTATAGCTCTGAACTAGTTCCTCAGATTTCGTTAAAGTAATCTTAAATCTAGTAATCAATCGAAGAAATAAGCAATATACATTTTTTGACAAAACGGCGGTATCTCAAAAAAAAAATCGATTGTTTATCAAAATTTCGGCCTTGAATTTTTTATAAAAAATATTTATCGATGAGAAAAATCTTCGTTTAATTAATAAAAACTATATTTAAGAAGCTCGTGTTAAAATTTGAGATTAATCGGTTCAGCCGTTTTCGAGTAATGTTGGACATCGACTTTGAAAACACCACGCATTTAAGATTTGGAATGCACTTTACATAGCACTTTGAAACGCCTTTTTCAAATTTGCGTGTAACTTCGATAATATTCACCGGAACGATATTGATATTGATGAAATTTTCTGTGCGTATTCTTAAATACATATATGTAGATTAAGAAAATATCATAAAAAAATCGAATTTTCGAGAATTCTAACCGTATATAACCCCTTAAAAGAGATATTTAAAAAAGATCTTCAGAACCTTTTCAATACTTTTTAGGTTTAATATTAGTGAAATCACATTTTCTCCAAAATTTCAACGCTTTCACCAAAGCAGAGAATAAAATATGTGTTTTTTGAATCTAGTTATTTTATTCAGCAGTTAAGACCTGAAGGTCTCTCATTGACGCTGAATATCGTGCAAACCATAGTACATACATACATATGTACTATATGTAATACATACACATATCAACAGCTAGCTAATTTTTACTACGATTGTAAAGTTTATTTCTAGTTCACTGTAAACTAAACAAATATGCAGGTACGTAAAAACGCTCAAATAATAATAACAAGTTGAGCGTTGTACTTATTTTATTTACATACATATGTATGTGTGTGTATTGTTGTAAAGAACCCCTGAAGAACAGATGCAACCTCAGAAAATGACAAATTTGCACTTTGATTGAGCGTACAACTGCAAATGAGTGGATAAATTGGTTGGTCCACAATTAGTTGAATCACGACATTGAGGTAAAGTGTTTTTTTTTTATTAAAAAATCTCGGAATATGTATGATATCAGAGTAGAATATTACCCAGAGCCGTGGCTGGTGGGATTTAAAATTACAAAAATATTAATTAATAATTTGTTGTTGCTTAATAAATTGGCGCCAAAGAGCAGGTTCTCCGTTATGAGGTAATTTTCACACGTACTTGCGTCATATCTAACTCACATTCCACGCAATGCAATAAATTGCTCTTATCAAAATATGTGACTTGTTCTTACATTCCAAAAAGACCTTACGAAAGCGTTACTTTGTTTAAGAGTTATGTTCGAAATTAACATAATTCCGGTAGACATGCACAGCAACGCACAATTCTTCTTACATTTAAATTTACTGGACTGTTTGCTTTTTGCAAATTTATTGAGTCCGTGCATTTTCTATTTCGAGTGTCCATAGGTAAGTAATGTATTGTATTTTCTGTGCTTAAGCTTTTAATGATTGTTTATTTGTTTAACTTTTTAAACCGGCTTATGAATATAGACACTTACACAGGTGTTTTCGAAAGCTACTGAGCGGTATATAAATGCACTGACATGCGTGCGTTTGTAAACCAGAACGTAAAACCGAAACTGTAGCGATTCATTGCCAAGAGCGAGGTTTATCAATTAGACTTATTAACCATTTTTCAACTACTTACATGCAAACATATTCACAATGCAATCGTATACATACATATGTATATGTACACTCGCCAAATGCCATAAAGTTCAACCACCATATATTTAATACAAGTCACTAATTGCTTTCCAAAGCTAAGGTAAGCCACTTGTTTGAAACTAAAATGAACGTTATAGCATGAAATTTTTTTTGCCAAAACGGTTGCGTTAGCAATATGAAATTTGAAGAAAATTTTGAAGTGTTAAAACATAACGCTAATTTCGATAAACTCTTATTAGACGTCAAAAGCTGGGCCTACTTTCTACGTGCATTTGTCAGTTTCACAAATAAGATCTAAAATAAAAAACCGGTGTCATATTTATACCCAGGACAGGGTATATTAAGTTTGTGACAAAAAAGTACCCGGAAATTGTAAACAAAACGCAAAATATTTAATTATTCATCAAGATTTATTTTATCGCCTTCAAAGTTATCCCCATCAGATGTAATATATTTATGCCAACAATTTCATCTCCTGCAACAAATTTTGTTTTAAAACTTGCGACCGACTGAAATCAGACTCCAGGCGAGAGATATTCCATTATTTCTGCTTGTTTCTTAGCATTTGTTACTTGCTATACACTTCGAAATTACAAAAGGCACTTCTATAATCCTAATTTTTTGTTCATTAGGTTATGAGTGACAAAAGCTCAAGTGTTCAATTACACTAAAAATGCAATACTGATAATTCGATTACTTCATTCATAAGCGATGAGTTTCGTTCATAAATTACGAGATAGAGAATAATCAAAAACTTTAGGATCATGAAATTCGTTCGAATAATTAATTTCTAATTACTCATTTTACGAAAGGTCATATGCTTAAATTGCTATTGACACTCGATAGAAGAGTGTGTAGGAACATGATCGGAATACTAACTTCTCACTGTCTGGCTGCGACTCATGGCCGCAGAATGAGGCTGACAGATCGAGAAGACTGCAAGAAATGTTTAGAGCAAGGCATCTCTTCTGCACTTGTCCCGCATTGACAAAACTGTCACCACGGTGTGTTACACAGGAATAAATATCGATAGTGAGGCTATAGAGTGTGTGGAAATTCCCGTCAAGCACAGGCATCCTCATGGACCTAGTAACTGAACCAAAGGACCATAACTGGTCTATGCGTGGCTCATTGGTCTACCAGACTAGCATAACCTACCATATGCTTAGACGGCATCTAATAGTTTTGAAATAATTAGAAATCAAATCAATGTCCAAAACCTGAAAAGCTGTGTTTCTACCTCCAATTATGGTTAATGAAAGAAAAATTAAGCATTTATGAAATCTAGGGCAACGGGTTCTTATTGAGTACAATTGTATAATTAATAATGAAATGACATTATCAAATCATCAATTGTCACACGTGTAAAGATTTTGTCCTATGCGACGATTTACCCGTCAGGGAAATGTCCCTAATATGAATAATTTGTATACAGCATAACCATAGCAATGTGTTCTACGTATAAAACTCATGATCATATTACTAATAACAAATTTTCCGACACAAAAAAAACAATTTTAGTATTAACAACTTACATATCGATTTAATAGCACTATAAAATCATTCTAATCTAAGCTGTACGAAAAATGTATGTGATATGTCAATTTAATAGCCGTTGTTATCAGCTACGTGGTTGGATGAGTGCTTGCATACTTAATAAAGTGACTAGTGAATATTAGGGATGAACATCGGGACTAAGTTGAACACGCGTAAATTTAACGAAATAATAATGCTAACCTAAAAGAAATATCAAACAATAAAATATATTTAAATTTTCTTAGTAAAGTGCGAGCAATAATTTTTCATAATAATTTAGTAACTCAAATCATTCTAATATTTCAGGAATTATTATTAGTGTTTAGTTAAGACAGTATAAGCTTTGAATACCAAGTCAGACAAGTAAATATGTATTTGACAGCTAGCTATCAAACAATATTAAAATCTTATATAATTACAACTAGTTAATCTACAAAAAAAAATTTACCATCAAACAGTAGGAGGGAGAATCAAACATTATGTTACGACGATTCTCCATTCGATTATTAGATTTGAAGTCTGTCTGGAGTAATGCAAAAAACTACCCATCTCAACACGAAATGTGGGAATTCCATATTACGATTACGTCAAATAAACGTCAATCTCAATGGTAGTTGGTACTTATGCAACTTCATTCATCAACAACCAAAATAACAATACCTAGAATTGCTAATTGCTGGCAGAATTCATGTTACTGACCTTTACTTAGAAAAGTAAATAAGCCATACCATATTAATATCATCATATCAATATCAACACATGTACTACATAACACATAAATACAATATGTACAAGTACATATGTACGTACTTCCCCAATTGGCTCGTATAGACAATGGCACATTGTTGACAAACAGCGATTACATTTTCACTGGCGCAATTAATCGGCGTTTGGTCAATCCAATAAACACTAATATGATAATTTTAGCACGTTCGGTCTCGTTTTCATTCAATAAATGGACGTCGCGGTTATCACGTTTTAAAGGTTCATAGCTGGTGTGCGTATGTATGTATGCATGTATCGAAATATTTACTTTTACAGGGGTGGTTGAATAAAGTTAATCTTATTTTTATTTCGGAAGGCCATTTTTCGATCACTTTTAAAAACTTTGGGATACTATTATGTCCTTGAGTTGTAATATTTTCCAAATGGTCTGCGTGTCATCCATGATTAAATCGCTTTGAACATTTGTGAAATATTTCTCGATCTTTGTCCATGAAGCATTGATAAGTTATAACCTCTACAACACCTCTAGAATATTTTCCTAAATTTTCAAGTTGATCTGAGTAATGGTTTCGGAGATGCAGCCTTGAGAAATTGCGCGCTTGAGGCTAGCTATGCTAAGTCCGTCGTCTTTAAACGCATTTCTCTCGAAACTGTGCTTTTGAAGTCGGTTGGAGAGATTTCTCAAGAACTAATCAACCGATATTCATAAAATTTTACACGGGTCTTTGAGATACAATTCTTAAAGACTTGGACGAACGATTTTATTTTTTCGATTACAAGTATTTAAAAAACATGTCTTGAAATTTTCATTTTTTTTTTTTAAATGTCTGCCAAAATCCAATTTTCTATTTTTTTCTTCGTCCAAGTTCTAAGTTAAGGTTTTAACTAAAACACGTGTTTTTTCACTTTAGATGATCCTGTAAGGAGTTATGCTGCCAACACGGGCGCATCTTTTTTCCGAGGAGTCACCGGAAATTGCGTCGCAATGGCCGAGTTAAAATTTTGTTTTTTCAAAAATTTCAGAATTTCTTTGTTAATAGTGTATGTTTGTAACAATAAAAATTTCTATATACATACATATATAAGAAAACGATTTTTGAAAAAAGGCTGTTTTTTAACTGAGAAACCCCATGTACCACTTTAACCACGGCACAGACCGAAAGCTTACAATTACTACACGACTATTTCCGCTATATTCTGAGTGCGAAGAATTCTGGTTACAGCTGCCTTTAGAGCACAACTCTTGCGTCTCGGTACCCAGATAATATTATATATTATATCTGAAAAATGAAAACCGAAATATTTTACCCACCGATCACGAATAGAATATAACTTCACTTGGAAAATTAAATGATATAAGGTATGACGCCGATTTGATTTAAATGCTTTACTTATCATTATGCCACAAGAACTCAGAGAATCCGCCAGTGTTACCGCGATGCTTTGACTCTGCGCTCCTGCAAATGATATTGCTTACAGTAATTTGTACATCGTCTTCCGATGAATTGAATTTGCTCAATCTCGTCTTGTAATTACTAAACAATTTGTTCAACCAATCTTTAGTAGTTAAATACATATAAATATATATGTACATATGTATGTAGAAATGTGAACTATATATCTTTATTAGGGCAATCAATAAATGCACTTTCATAAATTCATAAGTGTATGAGCAATCCACACGCACTTTGCTCGAATTAATTGATTCAATTGCGTGGAATTTCCGCACTTAGCTTGAAGTAGTAAAGGAAATTGTTAAAAATAAACATACACACACATACGCATAATCTGATTGGATTCCTTAAATGTTGTTTCATATACCAACCAAATACTTTATATAATTGCATATTGTATGAAAGTGTTGACAAGAAAATTTAAAATTATGTGAATGTTGTTGTAGTTAGTAGGTTCTCTGAAAAACAACAAAAAATTAAGTAGTAATATGAAAGCATTAACAATTAATTAATCAGCGAGAGAGTATTTACAAGTAAGAGGAAATACAAAAATAAAAAAATAAATAGCATGTATGTCCATGTTTGCATTCTATAAATATGTATGAATGAAAACAATTACACTCAAGTGTAGTGATATCGAAGTTGATAATTTTTACTATAATGAATGATATTTAAAAGCAGAAACAAATTTAACTGCAGAAATAAAGTTAAGTTGCATCGGAACTATAATGCCCTTCACAAATCCATACAAGATCTATATATTGATCGGACAGTTTGTATGACAGTTATATGCTATAGTAGTCAGATCGGAACAATATATTCGGATATTGTACCTTGGACTATAATCCATGCCAAAACTCGTGAAGATATCTTATCAAAAAAAGGCCATACAAAAACTTGATAGTGATTGTTCAGTTTGTATGGTAGCTGTAGTTGTCCGAAAACGGCGGTTCCAACAAAGGATCAATTTATTGGGGAAAAAACAACGTGTGCGAAATTTCGAATCGATATCTCAAAAACTGAGGACTACTTTATGTTTATATTAAACGCACAAATGGGCATCGTTAAATCAACTGAGCTCGTCACGCCGATCCCGACAATCCCGATTAGCTAACTTTGGTTGCTTAAATATCGTGACTTGAATCAGCTGAGGTATTCCTCGAAGAAATCAGCAATTTATTTTTTATTTAATTTTTTTATATCATTACTTTTCAATTCGTATAATATTTTAATACTTTTATTTATTTCAGAAAATTCGTGTAATAGAACGCGCCCAAAATGAAAAGTTCTACTGGTATCTACAGTGTACTTCGGTATACGAGCTCGTTAATATTTGTGATATCAATAACAGGTGAGTTAGCGAATTGTATATTTCGTTGTACTTCATAATTACTAATTGATTCGTGGAACTTCCAGTAGCTTTATGCACACAAACAGCCGCAGATGAACAATTCACACGAAGCTCTAACCGAAGCGGTTTAACCGTATCCACACATGATCTCACAATTATAGTAAAAAACACAAAAGCATTTGACGTTCTGATCAGGTGAGTCCCAACATTGTATATTCTGTTAAGTAAGTATGCAAGCATTCACAGAGTGAGTTAATAGTAAAAAATGAGAGCAACCAATCCAATCGTAACAAGGGAGTTGAAATTGATCCGCTCCAACGGCGGTAGATTTTCGACCAATTAATGACATCCATCAAATCAAAAGACTTCCTTAAATATATACTAAATCTGGATCTCACTTCACTTTTTGACATTTTTTGCATTTTACAGAGATCCATTGGAACAAGACGTATTTGTCCAATTGGTAAAACAACATGAGACTTTAGTGGAATTGGACCCTAACTACTTCACAATCAGTGCATCGAACCCACAAAATAGAACAGTTAGCGTACGAGGACTCCAACTAGGACACCTAGAAGTTACAGCGACGAGCGTACCGGACGAGTCTTGGATGTACGTAAGCGCTTCAGTATGAACGAACTTACTTAATTATTATAATGTACTCATACAAATTTTTCTACAGTGTTGACGATTTATTTGTACGCATTACTGTTGCACAGTCGGAGCCGATTATTTACACATCAATCGTATTCGGTTGGATTTATTTTGTGGCCTGGTCCATTTCGTTCTATCCGCAGATTTTCATTAATTTTAGACGAAAATCTGTAGTTGGACTAAATTTTGACTTTCTAGCGCTCAACATTGTTGGTTTTACTCTATATAGTGTTTTCAATTGTGGCCTCTATTGGGTACCCAGCATACAGGACGAATATGCCAGTCGACATCCACGTGGTATGAATCCAGTTTTATTGAATGATGTCGTATTCGGTTTACATGCGATGTTTGCCACAGCCATTACAATTATCCAGTGCTTTTTATATGAGGTAAGGCTTGGTGAACCATAAGACAAACATATATATATCTACTTATTATTAATTGTAATTATATATTACAGCGCGCCGAACAAAGAGTCTCCAGAATCGCGTCTGGTATATTGGCCGCAATCGCGATAATTGTTTTAGTTACATTGATTCTAGCCATTACTGGTGTTGTGCAGTGGTTGGATTTTCTATACTACTGCAGTTACATTAAACTGGCGATGATCATCAAATATGTGCCCCAGGTTAGTTTAAAGAAAACAACAAAAACTCATTACATATGCATTCTCAATAAAAATGCTATGTCAGAGATTAATTATTTAATTTTACAATATTTTTTTGTATTGAACGTCTGCAGGCGCTGATGAACTATCGCCGCAAGAGCACTACTGGCTGGAGTATTGGTAATATTCTGTTGGACTTCACTGGCGGTTTGCTCAGCATGTTGCAGATGATCTTGAACGCGTACAATTATAGTAATTTGTTTTCATTTTTATTCACTTAAGAAAATTATATTCAAGTATTTCAATATTTGCAGACGATTGGGTGTCAATATTCGGTTCTGTTACCAAATTCGGCATGGGTTTATTCTCCGTACTCTTCGATGTGTTGTTTATTCTTCAACACTATGTGTTTTACAGGTTTGTTACAAAAGCTTTAAAATATATTTATTAAGCAATTTCGTAGTGTTGGCCACACATTATTCATCCATTAAAATTAGAATGCGTACACGCACGTATGCTATCACAAAAGCATAGACAAGCAGATAAATCAAAGTTTGGTCACGGCAAAAGTTCAATAATTCCTTTAAAATTGCAAAACCAACTGAACTCACAGCTTCATCAATTCCTACTACATACAAACACACATTGAAGCACCTGCATACTCATACCTTTATAAATGTACATATATATGTATACATGCACATAACTATATAATTGGCATATTCATAAACTGCACTCACTTTGTTGGTCGATATTCTATATAAATGCACAATTTTTGTTTTTAGGCACGCCCAGCAGCTTTCCATCTCTACGACTACTAACGCCACAGAAGTGGTTACAGACAAAGCTGACGAGCAGCCGCGCTATTAGTTTTACTTTTTTATGTTTTTAATATTTATTTTGTTAATGCTTGTTAAGCACTCATGTGTAAATGTGTATACTCGCACACTTTCCTTGTACTTAAGATTTATGTATGTATGTACAAATAAAAGTATACAATTGAGTAATTTTAAGGACATCCCGAAATTGTAAATACACTTTTATTTCAAATATTTCATTGATTATTTTATTACTCTTCCAGAAATTCTGAAAGGTAACTTATTAGAATTTATAAATGGAATCTGCAAAGAAAATTTAATTTTTGGAATTGGCTAGGAAAAATAAGAGAAGAGTGGAACAATAACCGAAAATATTCAAACTTCTAATTTTGATCTCGTTTTAATAAAATACTTAATTCTTTGTTTAAAAATATTTAAAAGCGGCTGGCTTTATTTAACATTTGTAAATAATTACGAACTTAGCAACATTAACAGCATATTTACTAAACATTCATTTTAAAGATAATTGAATTAAGAACTAAATCACAGTCTTGTACCAACTACTGAAAATAACTAAATCAACATTTAATACTACAAATTGAAATTTAGTCAACCTCTTCGACTGTTGGTCCACCGTAATTACCACCGCCAAAACCACCCGATTGTTGACCACAATTACCAGGTTGTGGACCAGCACCTCCTGCTTGTTGGTGCATCTTTGTCATAATTGGACTACATATTTTCGTCAGCTCCTCCAACTTATACTCGAACTCCTCCTTTTCGGCGGTGGTATTACTATCAAGCCATTTTATCGTCTCGTTACATTTCTCCAGTACGCGATCTTTATCTGACTGACTTAATTTGCTTCCCGCTTCGTCAGCTGCTTGTTTTACACCAAACACATAACCTTCAAGTTGATTGCGAGCAGCTATTCGTTGACGGTGTTTCTCATCTTCCTCGGCATATTTCTCGGCATCATTTACCATACGATCGATGTCTGCTTGTGAAAGTCGTCCCTTATCGTTCTTTATGGTTATATTTTTAGCATTGCCTGTGCTCATTTCCTTTGCCGTCACATTCAAAATTCCATTTGCATCCAAATCGAAAGTTACATCTACTTTGGGTACTCCTCGAGGAGCAGGAGGTATTCCAGTTAAATTGAATGTGCCCAGCAAGTTGTTGTCTTTGGTCATAGCACGTTCACCCTCAAACACCTGAATGGTGACAGCTGGTTGGTTGTCTGCATAGGTGGTGAAGGTTTTTGACTGTTTGCATGGAATACGACTGTTCCGCTCAATCAATTTGGTCATCACTCCACCAGCCGTCTCAATTCCTAGTGATAATGGTGCCACGTCAACCAAGAGAACATCTTGAATTGCACTGCTCTTATCACCACTCAGAATGGCTGCTTGAATTGCTGCACCATATGCCACCGCCTCATCTGGATTGATTGAAAGGTTCAAAGTCTTTCCACCGAAGAATGTTTGTAGCAAGTTTTGTACTTTAGGAATTCGAGTTGAACCACCAACAAGGACAATATCGTGGATTTGGCTTTTGTCCATTTTGGCATCGTTCAAAGCCTTTTCTACTGGATCTAGTGTACTGCGGAACAAATCACCACACATTTCCTCAAACCGTGCTCGACTAATTTTTGTGTAGAAATCTACTCCTTCATATAGAGCATCAATCTCTATAGAAGCTTCAGTGCTGGATGACAGTGTACGCTTAGCACGCTCTGCCGCTGTTCTTAATCGTCGCAGCGCTCGAGGATTCGATCGCAAATCCTTTTTATATTTACGTTTGAACTCTTCTGCAAAGTGGTTTACCAATCGATTGTCGAAGTCTTCTCCACCCAAGTGAGTATCACCAGCTGTCGCCCGCACTTCAAATAGTGAACCTTCATCAATAGTTAAAATGGAAACATCGAAAGTACCACCGCCTAAATCGAATATGAGCACATTACGTTCGCCTTTAAGGTTTTTATCCAAACCATAAGCTAAGGCCGCTGCTGTTGGTTCATTAATAATTCGAAGAACATTCAATCCTGCAATGGCACCAGCATCTTTGGTGGCCTGACGCTGTGAGTCGTTGAAGTAAGCCGGCACTGTGATAACGGCATCTCTTACAGATGTACCCAAATACGCCTCAGCAGTCTCTTTCATTTTTGTCAGCACCATTGAACTTATTTCTTCGGGTGCAAACTTTTTCTGTTCTCCTTTAAATTCAACACTTAACTTGGGCTTTCCACAATCGTTAACCACTGTAAAAGGCCAATGCTTCATGTCTGCCTGGATTTTCTGATCGTCATACTTTCGTCCAATTAATCGCTTAGCATCAAACACTGTGTTCTTTGGGTTCATGGCAACTTGATTCTTCGCAGCGTCACCAATAAGCCGCTCCGAGTCTGTGAACGCCACATAGCTGGGTGTTGTGCGATTACCTTGATCGTTTGCTATGATTTCCACTTTTCCGTGTTGGAATACTCCTACACACGAGTATGTTGTTCCCAAATCTATTCCAATTGCAACCATTTTAATTGCTTTTTCGTACTTTTTAATATTTCAATTAAACTTATTTTTTATTAACTCTCAATATTCAATATTCTTAAATTATTTCTTAGGCACTTGGTAAAAAGTTTGTATTCTGCTTTGTTTTGCTAAATAACTTTAGCTAAGTTTGTTTTGTTTATTCGCTTTGACTTTTCAATTGAAACTATGCGGAGGAGAAATTTTCGGCCGGTATTTATATGAAATCGGCCGGAGAGAGAATAGTCGAGAACAGATTTCTTGACATTTCTCGAAATGTCTATGTGCTGTTCGCTTGAAATGCGACAGCTGACGACAAAAGGGTGCAATTATTGTGAAGAGAAAATATTTAACTGTTCTCAAAAAGTTGGAGAGGAGTATCTCCTCCTCTTTTATGTCGGGAACACTTATGCAAATATGTGTACAAATGTATTTTTCGAGAAATGAAGTGCAGAGTACCGATAGGAAAAAGAGCAACAATGTTATTTTTAAATTCAACATTAGGAAGATAGTCTAAATATATAAACAAACTAAAGTTCAATCATATTTTGTTAAATGTAGTTAGTTTAAGAGAATGGAGGAGAGGAATAAATAATGTAGAAATGCATATTAATAAATACAATTTAACCTAATGAACAGGGAATACATATGTATTTATGTATTAAGTTGAAATAAAGTTTTGTATGCTCTGATATAAAATTGTTGACCTACTGTATTTACAAAGCGACATAAATATTGCGGAGCGCGAGAGTTAAATTAACTATGCCGTTGCAATTGTGCTAATAGTGTGTTCACTTTTCATACGATTAGCCAGTAGTTCAATTAAAAATAAGTGCCTGATTTTTTATGGAGCAGTAACACCCGTTTTCAAATTTTATGAAAAAAAGTGGAAAATTGGAACTAATTTGGTATAAATCAACATTTATAAATATATGTATATACAACAGATTTACATAACCGACCTATTATATTATAGAATTAGCATAATAGCATCTGTTTAGATTTGCTTAAAAGTTTTAATCGGCTATTTCCGATGATGAACATAACTTCTGAACCTATTTTCATCATATAGTACAATTTTGTTCTCATTCGCTGGTAGGGTATGGTACTCTAATCGAAATGTACAGCAGATTAGGTTGCAATCGGATATCCACGAAAGATTCAGTAGCTTTCTAGCTTTCAAATTTTACAATCACAAAACTAGCAAAAATTTCCCAGAACTTAATCTAAACAAATTATCAAAGTCACTTGTTCCGATCAAAAAAACATGAAGTTTTCACATAGCATTACGTCTAAGGGGTAAATGCTATAATAGCAACAATCCGGCAATTACTAGAAAAAAACTTACTCCCGAGAGAAATATTTCATTCATAAATTTATTTCCTACTAACAATTTTACGAGAGAACTAGATACTCTTTCATACTCTCCTTATCAACTGTTGAAGAGAACCAATCAGTGATAGACTCTCGAACTCTCAGAGAGTTTCAACAGAAATAGTAGTAAAATTTTCAAGATATTATAAACAAACACGTTTTATGCTTTTTTCAGCAATGTCATTTCATCCTGAAGGTTTTCTGAATTTGCTCTTTATGTAATATTTTCTTGTTATAAACAGCGTGGTTAAAATCTTTAGAACTAACCACAATTTTCTAGATTCCTACTGGCAACATATTTTACGACGCTTTATCGTTTTTCTCAATTGCGAGTAGCGAATGGTGTATAGACATTTCCAGAAACGTCAAGAAATCTGTTCTCGATTATTCTCTCTCCGACTGATTTTATATAAATACCGGCCGAAAAATTCTCCTCCGCATAGTTTCAATTGAAAAGTCAAAGCGAATAAACAAAACAAACTTAGCTAAAGTTATTTAGCAAAACAAAACAGAATACAAACTTTTTACCAAGTGCAAAAGAAACAATTTAATAATATTGAATATTGAGAGTTATTAATAATTTTAATTGAAATATTAAAAAGTACGAAAAAGCAATTAAAATGGTTGCAATTGGAATAGATTTGGGAACAACATACTCATGTGTTGGAGTATTCCAACACGGAAAAGTGGAAATCATAGCAAACGATCAAGGTAATCGCACAACACCCAGCTATGTGGCGTTCACAGACTCGGAGCGGCTTATTGGTGACGCTGCGAAGAATCAAGTTGCCATGAACCCAAAGAACACAGTGTTTGATGCTAAGCGATTAATTGGACGAAAGTATGACGATCAGAAAATCCAGGCGGACATGAAGCATTGGCCTTTTACAGTGGTTAACGATTGTGGAAAGCCCAAGTTAAGTGTTGAATTTAAAGGAGAACAGAAAAAGTTTGCACCCGAAGAAATAAGTTCAATGGTGCTGACAAAAATGAAAGAGACTGCTGAGGCGTATTTGGGTACATCTGTAAGAGATGCCGTTATCACAGTGCCGGCTTACTTCAACGACTCACAGCGTCAGGCCACCAAAGATGCTGGTGCCATTGCAGGATTGAATGTTCTTCGAATTATTAATGAACCAACAGCAGCGGCCTTAGCTTATGGTTTGGATAAAAACCTTAAAGGCGAACGTAATGTGCTCATATTCGATTTAGGCGGTGGTACTTTCGATGTTTCCATTTTAACTATTGATGAAGGTTCACTATTTGAAGTGCGGGCGACAGCTGGTGATACTCACTTGGGTGGAGAAGACTTCGACAATCGATTGGTAAACCACTTTGCAGAAGAGTTCAAACGTAAATATAAAAAGGATTTGCGATCGAATCCTCGAGCGTTGCGCCGATTAAGAACAGCGGCAGAGCGTGCTAAGCGTACACTGTCATCCAGCACTGAAGCTTCTATAGAGATTGATGCTCTATATGAAGGAGTAGATTTCTACACAAAAATTAGTCGAGCACGGTTTGAGGAAATGTGTGGTGATTTGTTCCGCAGTACACTAGATCCAGTAGAAAAGGCTTTGAACGATGCCAAAATGGACAAAAGCCAAATCCACGACATTGTCCTTGTTGGTGGTTCAACTCGAATTCCTAAAGTACAAAACTTGCTACAAACATTCTTCGGTGGAAAGACTTTGAACCTTTCAATCAATCCAGATGAGGCGGTGGCATATGGTGCAGCAATTCAAGCAGCCATTCTGAGTGGTGATAAGAGCAGTGCAATTCAAGATGTTCTCTTGGTTGACGTGGCACCATTATCACTAGGAATTGAGACCGCTGGTGGAGTGATGACAAAATTGATTGAGCGGAACAGTCGTATTCCATGCAAACAGTCAAAAACCTTCACGACGTATGCAGATAACCAACCTGCTGTCACCATTCAGGTGTTTGAGGGTGAACGTGCTATGACCAAAGACAACAACTTGCTGGGCACCTTCAATTTAACTGGAATACCACCGGCTCCTCGAGGAGTACCCAAAGTAGATGTAACTTTCGATTTGGATGCTAATGGAATTTTGAATGTGACGGCAAAGGAAATGAGCACAGGCAATGCTAAGAATATAACCATAAAGAACGATAAGGGACGACTTTCACAAGCAGACATCGATCGTATGGTAAATGAAGCCGAAAAATATGCCGAGGAAGATGAGAAACACCGTCAACGAATAGCTGCTCGAAATCAACTTGAAGGTTATGTGTTTGGTGTAAAACAAGCAGCTGACGAAGCGGGAAGCAAATTAAGTCAGTCAGATAAAGATCGCGTACTGGAGAAATGTAACGAGACGATAAAATGGCTTGATAGTAATACCACTGCCGAAAAGGAGGAGTTCGAGTATAAGTTGGAGGAGCTGACGAAAATATGTAGTCCAATTATGTCAAAGATGCACCAACAAGCAGGAGGTGCTGGCCAACAACCTGGTAATTGCGGACAACAATCTGGTGGTTTTGGCGGTGGTAATTACGGTGGACCAACAGTCGAAGAAGTTGACTAAATATGAGTCGCTGACAATATACAAAAGTATTATAGCAATTAACACTACTAATATACATATAAGACTGAAAGTTCCTAAAGAAAATTATTTAAGTTCGTTATAAATTGTTAACATTTTGTATGTATGATTGAATGTTTGATTAATGCTTAAGTTAGCGTAATTGTGTTAATTTTATATTGCAAGCTTAATTTAAATAAAGCCGATCGCTATTCAAAAATTTGAAAAAAAAAATATGTGCTTTTTTTGTAGTTTAGTAACTACATATCGCTCATTTGCTGGAAGACCGGCATAAATCAAAAAACGTGATTTTTGAGTTAATGCTACAGAATTGTTCGTTATATCATACTTCATGTTGAGTGAAAAATTCGTATGAATACCTCTTATATGCTCCGCTTGAGAAGAGGTGTAAGGTTGGAGTCACCGTGTAAGGTTGTAGTCAGTTGAAAACTTTAAACGCGTTTTCTGGAGAATCGGTTTTTTTGACTTATGCCGGTCTTGCAGCAAATGAGCGATATAATGAATCAAAATATTTTGAATGATAAATTTTCGTAAATTGTAGACAAGTTTTACATGCAAAGGTGTAGGTTATGTAATTACTTTTCTACGTCTGTATTAACTAGCAGAAATTGAAAAGGAAGGAGGTGACTTTACTTGATCACCATCTACTTATAACTGACTAGATTTCCATATATTTAAATATATAATTATAAACAATAGAAATTTCGCTTTAATCAATAATATCCCCCCTTAAATATCCGCATTTTTTTCCAAAACTCAATAATTAAGACATTTAGAATTTTATTCTTATAAAACCGATACAAATCCTGTTTCGAATATCAAACCAATAATATCTGAATTCATGACACCTACTGCTTTTTTTGATCGGTTTCAATTCTGATTCCGACAACTATCAGATTCCAAAACACCCCTAAATAATTTCGAATGTTTACTCACACATTTTTAAATGTTTTCGTTCTTATTTAGGCACCATAAGTTTTCATTAAAATGCCATTAATTTACACAAACTTTGTAATGTTCGATAATTCTGAAATATAAGTCAAAGGAAGGGGAAGTTGCGAACAGCAATTTTTTAACAAGTGGGGAAGTTTTGATTATATTAAACGTCATATGTCATTTATACCATAGTACGACAATTTCCGCTGATTCTAGTCAAGATTTATTTCAAATTATTAAATTCTCATAAAACTATAAAATTCGAGGCTATTACTATTTGTATAATTTGGTGATTCTATGTAACATATTAATGAGAAATTACGACTTTCTCTGTACCTATTGTTATACTTTTGGAAATGATGTTGTCGAATTGCTCGGTATTAAATATTTCCAATAATATTAAATATTTCAAATGAATCTTCTTAAACGGGTAAAAGGAAAACCAAAACCAAAACTAAGGAGAGCTAAGATTGGACGTAACTGAAGATCTGATATTCTCGCGATATTCAATAATCATTATTATCTACGTTGGCAAAACTTTATATTGAAAAATCTGTTGATCATTTTTACTATCTAAATTAGGGGCCATCTGTGAGTTAAGTTCTGATTAAAAAAAGAAGAAGTCTTGATGAATTTCCCCACAACTTAAGGGGGTATTCTACTGTAGAATTTTAAAAAATTCGATTTTTTTTTTCATATATTTAAAGTTTAGACCCTTAAAAACATATCCGCCAAAGGATTTTTCAAAATTAAAATTATTTTAAGAGCTACAGTTACTTTAGTGACGCAGTATCTACCCCGGTAGGTAGGTAGACTCACTTTTTTTAAATTACGTCACACGAATTTAAGGACTTTTTAATCCCTCCCCCCGTCCTTGTCACAAGTTGTCCCATTTTGAACTCCTCCTCCGCCTTTCGTGACGTCACACATTTTCCAATTTTATGGATTTATCAAAAAATAAAAAAACAGGTTATTCTATTTATTCTTATATTTATTGAATAATCTTAATAAAATCAACATTTAGTTAAATATTAAAGTAAAAAGACAACGAATGACTTGTCAAGAAATAATAGATACTTAATTATGCTAATTAAAAATACAAAACTTAATCATCTTGTGTCCATGGACTTTCGACCCACTCCTTTATATCATTTATTACTGGTAACTCAGGCACTTCATTTTCGTTCTAAATTTGGACATCAGGAACATCTTTCTTATCAACATCGTCGTCTTCCATCCATAAAGCATAGTCATCGATCATTAAACAGAGAATCTCTCGGGCACGTCTAGCCGCAATTCTTTGAGGACGAATTTTCGCGATAGGTAACAGCTCTTGTTTCTTATGTGATTGTTTGTGTTGATTGGTGGCTTCATATGAAGAAAAATATAGGTTACGATCTTTTAAATAAGTATGACTTGACACTAGCGCAATAACTATCATATGGAACTTGTTTCAGATGGGATGATGCTTGGAGATTTAATAATATTTGTAGTAACAATGGAGCAAACTTAGCGTCGTTGTCTTCTGAAATGTGATGTCACAAAGCTTTTGACCCCCCCTACCCCTTGTCACACAATGTCACTTCTGAATGATACCCTCCCCCCATTCAAGGTGTGACGTAATTTATGGATGGTCCCTAATCCTTTATCTTTATATAATCCTTAATCCTTTGTTTTTAATATTTACAAAAAATTCAGGAATTTCAAAAAAAAACGTAAAAAATGATTTTTATTTTCAGGCAGTCGCCATTTTTCCAATAAATTTTTTTTCGTGCTCCCTGAGGTAGGGACTATATCAGCATCCTTACTGATTAAGAATTTCTTTTGATTTTTTTTCAGACCACCAGGAGAGTCAGGATCAATGTCACCAGGATGCGCCATTTTTTTTTACACCTGTCTCTCCCCCTCTAATTATTTTAATTTTTAATATTTTTTTGAAAAATTTTTTTTCTGTATTCTTAAGATATCAATAAAAACACCATAAAAAATGGATAGTAAAAATATTTTTTTTTTAAATAAAACTCAAAAGACTGCCCAAAATTTGATTTCTAGAGTAGAAAACCCCCTTAAAAGAAGAGAAATCTTGGTTAAGTTATCCAGAACTTAACTGACAGATGGCTGCTAACCATACATTGAGAAAATTGCTCTTAAAATATAGGCCATATAATCACTTAGGCGTAATGTCTGGTTAGCAACCGTCTATCGGTTAAGTTATGGTTAGTGGTATGAATGAACTGGAATACCACTGTCCATGGCCTTCAACTTGTAGTTGACATACATAGGTACATAAGTTTGTTGTAGTGGATCTGCCACCAACAAATCCGTGCTGCTTAGGAGAAATGATATTTCTAAATGATGATATCAACTGAGGCAGGACAATTTTCTCAAACAGTTTTGCTAATGCAGATTGGATACATACAGGTCTATAATTGGTGACGTCAGATCTTGGGCCGTTTTTGTGGATGGGACTGATGAACGACGATTTCCACGCCGATGGAAAGGTTCCGTGATAAAAAGACTTACTGAATATATGCGTGATAGGTTCACAGAGCCCGACAGCACAGTTGCGTAGAAATATATTAGGCAGACCATCAGGTCCTGCTCCTTTTTTTGGATCCAAGGCCAACAGCTGCTTAAAAACTTCATTGAAGTTAGCATCAAATTCATGTAGCTCCACATTTCCTACAATGTCAGCAGATTGATGATGACCAACTCCGTTATGGCTCATTGTATAGATGTCTTTGAATTAAGATGCGAAGATATTACTAATCTCCGCACCCGAATGAGCGGTTGGGTCATTCCATGTCATGGTAGCTGGGACTCCCATGTCTTGACAAACCTCCAGAATTCATTTTTGTCTGAAGAGACTAGATTTTCCACTTTATTAATGTATGACTTGTAGCATATTGCACTTAATTTCTTGCATTCGAGTCTCAGTTGGCTAAAACATCTATAATTTGACTTAGTTTTATTCCTCCTATATCTGATATGTGCATATTTCTTCAATTTAATTTTATTTATAAGTTCTTTAGAGAACCAGCAGGGAAATTTACTTGGTTTTCTCGAATATACAGGGACGAACTGAGAAATACCTTCTTGTACTTTATTATAAAACCAACTAACCTTATCATCCACTTCTTTTATTTTGTATAGCTCAATCCAGTTAGATCTTAAAAAGAAAGAATTAAGACTCACATAGTCGGCGTTCTTAAGCGAATAAGAAGGAGGATAGTTTGGTATTAGGCTAGGCTGAAAATCCAAGGACGTTTCATATTCAGTATCATATTCAGTATCTGGGAGCATACGAATTTTTAGTCCGATTTCCACCATTTTGGACAGAAGTTATCTGAAAAACGCTAATTGCACATAGTTTTCTTCCCATAACTTCTTTAGTTTTTGATTTATGTACTTTAAATTGAAAGACCCAAACGGATTTGTATCTTCCAGTTTTCTCCCCATAAAATAAGATTGTTAGCAATAAATTTGATAAACTTGAAATATGAAATTATTTTATACACTAAATTTATACAGCTTTCCGTATCATCTCGGGTGTTATTGCACTTTGAGCAGTTTTCAGCATAAGGCTAGTATATAATAAAGTTGTAGTTGTAGTAAGGCTGGGTATAATAAAGTTGTAGTAAAATTAAATGTAGTTACAATAAAATTAAAATAATAATATACTATAAGTTACACATACATGTGTATTTCATAATGTCAGATGAATAAATAATCTAACATCATATTTCAAAGAAAAACCAGAAACCTTCCAAGAATCTCTTATTTACCTCAGGGTTACTAGGAGAAAATTATTTGCCACCTTTGTGCTTTCTAGATTAATAAAATTAGCCCATTTAAGTCTTATAAATAAAATAACTACTTATATCAAGGTTTGTATTGCTATCGGCTTTTATGACCATTCAAAGTTAGCCGAAATTGTAATAGGAAAACAAAATGCAAGTGTTTTGACTATTTATTTGAAAACCGGAAATATAACGTCTTGTTATTCTCTATCTCCAGATTAATTCTCGTAAGGAACTAAAGAGTAATTAATTGCAAATTAACTCTTTGTTCATCGACAGACAGCTTTCACGATCACAAAATGTTTCTATTGAAACTAAATTCAACTGCCACAACGAAATCTTCCAAATAGAACCGCTACATATGTACATATGTATGTGGTTGTTGGCAAAATTCTGCCGCTACAACAACAACAAAGTGTTTCGGTTGCCAAATATGTATTGCAAAAATGCACTTAATATACCAATTTCAACCGAATGTACATAAATATTGCGTATTACCATTTTATCCCGCATTGAAATCTGTGCAAGATTTGCTAATATTGTTGTTTTTGGTCAAATAAAAATCCGGGTCTGTTTCGGTTACGTAGACTTAACTATGGGAACGACTAATAACTAAGTCCACTTTTATTATATTGACACAGCACTAAACTAGTAAGTCATGATAACTCTCTAAGGAATAACCGCATAAACCTTAAATTCGTTGACTTTATTACTAAAGAGTTGAACATTGGAACCGCTTTATGTAAATCTTCATGTCGTATGTAACATTATTAAAATGCCCTTTTAGCTTAGTGAAATAAGCTCGGAGCAAAACAACCGGCCGCAACTGATTGCAGCCAGTTCTTATTTTTCTGACTATATAGTTATTTTGCAATACAAATAACACACATTATTACTGCATTCAACACTTTTTGCATCTAATTAAAGAGCGATAGTAACTATTCTCCTAATGTAACTTTTCTCTTTACAGATGGCGAAGTTCAAGGTTTCGAATGACATAAGCCTATGGTGTCTGGGAACATGTTTATAAAATTAAAAACCATACTTTAGATTTAAAATTTTTTTTAAAAGTAGTCAGTTTTATTCAACTGTATAAACACACGAATACCACTACGTTAAATAACATCATTATCATGCAACTTTCATACATGTTTGTAAAGATAAATAAATAAATTAAACTGAGTTTTGTATACAAACATATTTAAATCTAAAATTAACCTATAATTTCTTTGGCATTTACATAAATATTAGAATACTGTAAATTGGAATTTAGTCAACTTCTTCGACTGTTGGTCCACCGCAATTACCACCGCCAAAACCACCCGATTGTTGACCACAATTACCAGGTTGTGGACCAGCACCTCCTGCTTGTTGGTGCATCCTTGTCATAATTGGACTACATATTTTCGTCAGCTCCTCCAACTTATACTCGAACTCCTCCTTTTCGGCGGTGGTATTACTATCAAGCCATTTTATCGCCTCGTTACATTTCTCCAGTACTCGATCTTTATCTGATTGACTTAATTTGCTTCCCGCTTCGTCAGCTGCTTGTTTTACACCAAACACATAACCTTCAAGTTGATTGCGAGCAGCTATTCGTTGACGGTGCTTCTCATCTTCCTCGGCATATTTCTCGGCTTCATTTACCATACGATCGATGTCTGCTTGTGAAAGTCGTCCCTTATCGTTCTTTATGGTTATATTCTTAGCATTGCCTGTGCTCATTTCCTTTGCAGTCACATTC